>NC_059104.1:176994806-177294806 GCF_020740685.1 Jaculus jaculus
ATTATATTCTGGTCATCCCATCGCATTACCTTCGTTTGTCCCTTTCTCCTGCTCCCCTGCTACCGAAGACCCTCTTCTTTCCAAGTAGCTCTTCTTCTATTTTGATATCTTTTGCTTTTTCTTTTCTTCTTTTCTTCCCCTGCTTCATCCTCTATGATGGAATGTCAATGAATATTGTGCGGATTTTGCTCAGGTGACAGTCACTGTGAGGTCATAAGTGCAACTCCTTACAGTCACTTTATGTCCTGAAGGCAGCATTCCAAAGCGCTCCTCCCCAGCCTCTGGCTCTACACCCCTTCCACCCCGTTTCCCACAATGTTCCCTGAGCCTTGGGGACATGATAGAGACATCGCCTTTAGGGCTAAACACTTAACAGTCACTTATTCTTCCCATTTTGGTGAGCTTAAGTCTCCCTAGTATTTATCACCATCTGCAAAAAGAAACTTCTCTGACTAAAGGTGAGAGTAGCGCTAAACTATGGGCTTAAACATAACTGTTTAGAGCAGGCCTGGTTTTATATGGTGCTAGCCATTAAACCCAGGGCTTTGTGCATGCCAGACAAGCATGCTATCAGCTGAGCTAAATCCCAATTCCTTCTCCCTTCCTCCCTTCCTCCCTTCCTCCCTTCCTCCCTTCCTCCCTTCCTCCCTTCCTCCCTTCCTCCCTTCCTCCCTTCCTCCCTTCCTCCCTCCCTCCCTCCCTCCCTCCCTCCCTCCCTCCCTTCCTTCCTTCCTTCCTTCCTTCCTTCCTTCCTTCCTTCCAGGGTGCCCTAGGCCTTACTATATTGCTTAGTCTGGGCTTGAATTCCCAGCGACCCTCTTCCCTCAGCCTGAGTGTGAAATTGTAGGCAGGTGCCACCATGCTTGGCTATCAGCCTTGTCAGTCATGTCTCCAGGCCATCCCTTTATGCCCTGTGCTCCAACCCTAGTAGCTGCTGTCTTTTCTCTCAGCTACCACAGCACACCTCTTCTGTACCCTCTGGGGCTTTAGAAGCATTTCTACAGTCAAATTTCCATGCTAACTCTGTGTTCAAAACTATTGTCCTCAGGCCAAAGCATACATTTCTCCACTGAGTTTACACGTTCTTTCACGACCTGGCCCAGGCTTAGTCACCCAAGCTCCTCTCTTGCCCTTTCCTTTTTCCCCTTCTAAGGTCCACACTTCTGTGCTGTCTTCAGTGTCTGCCTTGCTATTTTCTTTACCTAAATTTTCTTCCCTTTGCCTCCACCCTTTGCCCTGTCCCACTTTGCCTGCCTGTCTCCTATGAATCCTTCATAAATCACAGTTCAAATATTACTTCCTCTCAGAAAACTTCGAACTCCCATTCCTTCCATGTGTTTTCAGAGGACTTGGTTCTTTTCTCATTTTTACCTTTAATCACACTGTGTGATTGTTTGGCTCTCTTAGGTAGGGTAGTAAAGATAAAGGTTGATAAAAACAAAGTTTGTAAAATCAATACCTATTATTATTATTTGGTCAAGCTAGGGTTTTACTTTAGCCCAGACTGACCTGAAATTCACTCTGTGGTCTCAGGGTGGCCTTGAACTCATGATGATCCTACTACCTCAGCCTCCCGAGTGCTGGGGTTAAAGGTGTGCACGACCACGCCTGGCAATATCTATTAATTTATCACAATATTCCTTCACATCTTCTGGAAACAGCACCTTTTCTGATGATTAATTCTCTTGTCACTTTAAGAGAGATTAATATGTCTTTATATAGCCCAGAGCAATCACAGCATGGGACTCTGGGGGTTTGAATTCGGTATCCCTCATTAACTCGTGTGTTCTGAATGGTAGGTCCTCAGCTGGTAGAAATTTGGAAATTGGAGCCTCTTGGAGGACATGTGGTGTTGGGGGTGGGCTTATGGGTGTTAACAGCCAGCTTTCCCTTGCCAGCATTTGGCACACACTCCTGCTGCTGTTGTCCACTTGATGCTGGCCAGGAGGCGATGCTCAACTTCTGCTCATGCCACATTTGTTCCTAGCATCATGGAGTTCCCCCTTGAGTCTGTAAGCCAAAACAAACCCTTTCTTCCCACAAGCTGCTTTTGGTCCGGTGCTTTGTGCCAGCAGCGAGAACATAATTGCAACAGGGGCTGTGGTAGAGTAATTACAAATCATAGTAGATGTTGGATTCAAACTCGTGTCCTTAAGCCAGGTGCGGTGGTCTGCACGTGTTATCTCAGCGTGTGGGATGAGGAAGCAAGGGGGTCAGGAATTCACTGCCAGCATCAGCTATTTAATGAGTTTGTGGCAAACTGGGTTACATGAGACCCCGTCTCTCAAAAAAAAAAAAAAAAAAAAATTCCCAAAACCAAAACTAAATGAAAACAAACTAAAATAAAACAAAAATCTTAGTTCTACACTCAAATAGTGTATGGGCATCTTTGTGTTTTTGTTTCATCTGTAAATATGTATTGTAATAATAGCTACCTATGACGAATACCTCTTGAGGAATGACTATAAATGCTGGACCATGAGTCATCCCTTACCATACAACCTAAGTTTCCCATCATGAATTGGGTGCAGCCAGGCCCTCTAAGCCATAAAGTTGACAATTCTCACCTGCATCCCTCAATAAATGCAAATGGCATATGATGAGGCCAGGATCAGTTGAGTCCTGAAGGTGTAAGGAATCCGCATAAACAAACCTCAGTGCTCTTGCGCACATGCCAATCACGTTGCCTCTTCCCCTCAAGCGCAGCTGTGGTTTCTCAGTAGTTCTACATGACAAGTTGGCTGACAAGTTCCATCTTGTTCTGTACAACCTGCTGGCCCTGCCCAGTAGTGGGTGACAGCAGGGGGGTAATTTCACCACAGAGCGGCTTTGAGAGATAGGGGTGAAGAAACGCCTCCCAGTGGACAGTGTGGATCGATTGGACTAGTGGTAGAAGCTAATGGCTTGGCTGGGCAAGGGAGGTGTGGAAGATCAGCGGCTGGGGACGGGCTCTGAGAATGCCGCCTGTGGGCAGAATCTCTAAATTTGAAGACGTGAAACCATTATATCTCGTGTGCTTACCAAGCAGTAATCTCTCAGGAAAGGAGTCTCAGTAAGCAGCTGGGTTGGACTATCTGTTCTGTTAATAGAGGTCAACGCCAGCCACCCTTGCCTTAGTCCAATAGAAGCCAAGCAAAGTGGCCCATTCAGGGGCTCAGTAATGTGGATCTCCAATCAGCACTGTCCACCCAACTTGCCAACATCAGAGTCTAGCACGGAGCATTCTCGATGGTCGCTGCTTGCAGAAAGCATTAGTTAGCCCCTTGCTGAGAGGTTCTTTACAAAGAATTATTTCCACCATGGAAGGGACAGACTTTGTTGTTACTGGGATAGATACAGGGTAAAAAACTGCCTTCTGTTATAGAATGTAGAAAAAAAAAAAAAGCTGGAATTGAGCTAAAAGCTTCCTTCCTGCCAACTTGCTTTCATCGTGACACAAAGTCTCCTGGAGAAGAAAAGACATTGTCTAGTGTCGAACCCTGTATGATACAATATTGACCTGTCTGGCAAGATGTGCCCAATAGTGCGATAGTGGCATGACTGTTTTATGGGCAACTAACTGCTTTACGATTGGATTTCAGCCCACTCCACAAGAGGGCATTCATGTCTATTACAATAAAACAGGTCAAAAGTTCATTTTGGGAGAAGTCATAGTTCCTATGGGGGAACCTAGTCGTAGTTTGTAAAACAGAGCAGTTATCAAATTGCCTTCTAAATATTTATGTTTATATCTGCATGTTACTGCTGCTGTCAACCTTAGTCAAAAAAGCTTGGGCCAGTTGATTCTGACTACAAAGAAATTAACCATCTCTTCATTCATTTACTTTAAAAAGTAGGTTTTAAAAATTTATTTATTAGGGCTGGAGAGATGGCTTAGTGGTTAAGCGCTTGCCTGTGAAGCCTAAGGACCCCAGTTCGGGGCTCGGTTCCCCAGGTCCCACGTTAGCCAGATGCACAAGGGGGCGCAAGCGTCTGGAGTTTGTTTGCAGAGGCTGGAAGCCCTGGCGTGCCCATTCTCTCTCTCTCTCCCTCTATCTGTCTTTCTCTCTGTGTCTGTCGCTCTCAAATAAATAAATAAATAAAAATACTTTAAAAAATTTATTTATTAGAGGCAGAGAGAGTGAGAGAGAATGGTTGCACCAGGGCTTCTGGTCATTACAATGAACTCTATACACATGTAACATCTTTTTTTTTTAAATTTTTTTTGTTCATTTTTTTATTTATTTATCAACCTTTTCCCTCTACTTGTGTGCACGCATGCACGCACACATGGACACACACACCTACCTTGATGGTAGGGTGCATTGGCCAAGTTGTTGGGAGTGTTTGGGGAGGTACTTATGAGAAAGATTGTTCCCAGATGGGTGCTGGGATGATAAATTATGGATTTCTACTACTTAGGCTTGGTTCAACATTTTTTTGTCCAATAATAATAAATGTTAATGAATAAATAATAACTAATCCTTAATAGTGCTTATTCTGTGATTCATACTGCATACTACATTTGCTACAGCATACGGTTCTAAGGACTTAATGAGTTGTATGTGTATGCATGTTTTATGCTCATAGTCTGTAACTTCAATTTTTTGTTGTTGTTGTTTTGAGGTAAGGTCTCACTCTAGCTCAGGCTGACCCGGAATTTACTATGTGGTCTCAGGGTGGCCTCAAACTCATGGTGATCCTCCTATCTCTGCCTCCCGAGTGCTGGGATTAAAGGTGTGCACCACCATGCCTGGCTCATTTTGTATTGTTTTAAAATTTTTTTGTTACTGGGCTGGAGAGATGGCTTAGCGGCTAAGCGCTTGCCTGTGAAGCCTAAGGACCCCATTTCGAGGCTCAATTCCCCAGGACCCATGTTAGCCAGATGCAGAAGGGGGCACATGCGTCTGGAGTTTGTTTGCAGTGGCTGAAGGCCCTGACACGCCCATTCTCTCTCTTTCTCTATCTGCCTCTTTCTCTTTCTATCTGTCAGTCTCAAATAAACAAACAAAAATGAACAAAAAAATTTAAAAGTTTTTGTTACTTTCATTTATTTACTTGGAGTGACTTGGAGTGACTTGGAGAGGCAGGGCTGCCCAAGCCCTTTGGGGCCTGGAGGGTTCTATCATGAGCCCTATTTGCTGGACATGGAGCTGCAGAATTTGGTATTTTCTCTGGTGGGTTTTGGTCTTGCTTTGGTCTGATTTTCCCTTGCAATGCCCTCATTCCTCCCTCTTGCATTGGGAATGTCAACTCTGTGCCATTGTATGTTGGAAGAATGTAACTTGCTTTTTGAGGTTATAGAACTTCACAGGTAAGAATTGGCAGAAGACTCTACTCTTACATTTTTTAACAGAGTTGGAATTTTTAGACTATGGGAACTTTTAAAAATATTTTAATTATTTATGTGAGAACGAGAGAGAGAGATATAGATAGAATGGGCATACCAGGACCTCTAGCTACTGCAAATGAATTCCAGACACATGTGCCACCTTGTGCATCTGGCTTACGTGGGTACTGGGGAACCAAACCTGGGTACTAATGCTCCTTAACTGCTGAGCTATCTCTCCAACCTGCATAGGGAACTTTTAAAAACATGTTTTTTTAAAATTTATTCATTATTATTTACAAGGGAGAGAGAGAGAAAGAGAGAGAGAGAGAGAGAGAGAGAGAATAGCATGCCAGGGCCTCTTCCCACTGCAAACAAATTCCAGATACATGCATCACTTTGTGCATCTGGCTTTATGTGTGTACTAATGATTCAAACCTGGCACATTAGATTTGCAAGCAAGCGCCTTAGCCACTGAGCCATCTCTCTAGCCTCTATGGGAACTTTTGAAGTTGGGTAGAATGAATTTTGATGCCCATGAGCCTATGAGGATCAGGGGTGGAAAGTTATGGCTTAAAAGTGATGTGGTGCAGGACTGGAGAGATGGCTCCCAGGACCCACATAAACTAGATGCACAAGGTAGCACATGCGTCTGGAGTTCATTTGCAGTGGCTAGAGGCCCTGGTGCACTCATTTTCTCCCCCTCTCTCTGTCTTTGTGCCCCTTTCTCTTTTAAATATAAATATATATTTTTTTATTTTTTATTTTTCTTTTTTCCAGGGTAGGGTTTCACATTAGTCCAGGTTGACCTGGAATTCACTATGTAGTCTCAGGGTGGCCTCGAACTCACGGTGATCCACCTATCTCTGCCTCCCAAGTGCTGGGATTAAAGCCCAGCTAATAAATAATTTTTTTAAAAAAGTGATGTGTTGCATCAAGTTAGCACAGGGTGGACTTGTGATGGTTAATATTGGTTGTCAATTTGACAGGATTTAGAATCTCCATGGAAACGGATCTTTAGCATGTCTGTGGGGAATTTTCTAGATTAGGTTCATTGAGGTAGGAAGATTGATCCTAACTGTGGGTGGCACCCTTGGGCTGGGGTCCTGGACTGCGTGAAAAGGAGGGAGCCGCGTGACCACCAGCATTCACTGCTGTCTCTGTCCTCCCTGCAGACGCAGTGTGGCCAGCTGCTCCACTCTCTGCTACCGTGCCTTCTTTCCTGCCACAGTGGACTATGTAGTCCCTGGAATGGTAAACTGAAAGAAACTCACCCTCCCTTAAATTACTGTAGTCAGGTATTTCATGTAGCAATGAGAAAAGTAATACACTGGACACTTTTCTTCTTCTTTTTTTTTTGTTTGTTGAGGCAAGTTCCCACTATGTAGCCCATGCTGGCTTTGAACTAACTCCCAGAAATCTTCCTGCCTCAGCCTCCCAAGTTTTGGGATTGTAGATGTGAGGCAACATGTCTGCTTCTAAGGGCTCTTCTCTTTCTATAGTTCTCTAGGCTCTGGGCACCCACTCTCTCCACAGATGTCAGGGCACTAGATGACTCCTTGACACCCTACCTGGGTCTTGCAAGTTATTTTTTCTAGTCTGGATTTTTAACCCTAAGGCTCCATGTGTGTGACTCTGTGGAAACAATTGAGCATGAATGCAGATTTCTTCTTCTTCTTTTTTAAAATTTAATTTATTTATGAGAGAGAGACACTGGCATCCAACCACTGTAAATGAACTCAAGACACATGCGCCACCTTGTACATCTGGCTTACCTGAGTACTGGGGAATCAAACCTGGGTCCTTAGGCTTCTTAGACAAGTGCCTTAACCTCTAAGCCATCTCTCTAACCCCCTTTTTTCTTTTTAAAAGAACTTTTTAAAATTTAATTTGTTTCTGAGGGAGAAAGAGGCAGATAGAGAGAGAGAATAAAATGTAGCCTTCTTATATAGAAAAATAGAGTGCTACTATGAGAAATATTTTGAGAAGGGGGTGGACTGGTTAAAGGCACTTGCTTGCAAAGCTTGATGGTCTGGGTTCAGTTCTCATGGTACCCAAATAAAGCCAGATGCACAAGGTGGTACCTGCATCTGGAATTCATTTGCAGTGGTAAGAGGGTCTGGTGTGCCTGTTCTCTCTCTATCAACCAATTAAACATTTTAAAAAAATTATTAAAGCTACATGGTGTAGATTTTTTTAAATATTTTGTTCATTTTTATTTATTTATTTATTTGAGAGTGATAGAGAGAGAAAGAGGCAGATAGAGATAGAGAGAGAGAGAATGGGCACGCCAGGGCCTCCAGCCACTGCAAACGAAATTCAGATGTGTGCGCCCCTCGTGCATCTGGCTAACGTGGGACCTGGAGAATCAAGCCTCGAACCGGGGTCCTTAGGCTTCACAGGCAAGCGCTTAACCGCTAAGCCATCTCTCCAGCCCGGTGTAGATATTTTTGTTTATCATGTTCATTGCTAATTTTTTGCACAAAAATTGGTTCTGGGCATTTGATAAGGGGTTCTGCTTGAGAAGTAGTCAGATATCTTTTTTTATTTTTTTTTAAGTCAGATATCTTTGACTTTGGCCAAGTATTAAGCTCTTTCCTTCCCTTCCTTCCTTCCTTCCCTCCCTCCCTCCCTCCCTCCCTCCCTCCCTCCCTCCCTCCCTCCCTCCCTCCCTCCTTCCTTCCTTCCTTCCTTCCTTCCTTCCTTCCTTCCTTCCTTCCTTCCTTCCTCCCCTTCCCTCTTGCTCTCTCTGTTCCTGTCTTCATTTTGCATCAAGTATGTCTGTGTGTGTGGTGTCTACGCGCCTACACAGTTCCCCATGCACTGGCCTGCTGCGGGCTGTGCTAGTCTGCAGTGGCTGGAGAACACTGGGCGCCCTGTTCTCTTTAGCTGGTTCTACCCCCCCTCCTGGGGTAGGATCTCACTCTAGCCCAGGCTGGCCTGGAACTCACTCTGTAGTCTCAGGCTAGCCTTGAAGTCAGCGATCCTCCTACCTCTGCCTCTTGAGTGCTGGGATTAAAGGCGTGCGCCACCACGCCCGGCTTCCCCTGGCTCTTATTTGAGCAGGAGTCTCTCACTGATCCCAGAGTTTGCTTTTATTTTTATGAGCTCCAGCCAGGCTTGGGTCTCTGCTCCCCTGCAGGACTGGGGTCACAGACACAGGTGGCTGTGCCCAGCTGTTTATGCGCGTCCTGGGGGTTAAACTCCGGCAGCCTCTCAGGGCTCCTGGGGACCTTGTGCATGCACAGGAAGTCCTCTTAACTACTGAGCCACCTGTCCCTCCCGCCCTACTTTCAAACCAGCGAGTCCTCCACCATGACCGCAGAGGCAGGCTGCCCACACTTCATGGTCTTCCCACTAAACCTTGTGGCTCAGGGTGGTCTGAGGAGACCTCAGGGGCAGTGGGTCCCTTCCTGTGGATTAAGACCTGGAGTGATGGCATGAGGCCTGGCACACACAGGATTTAAGGGCATAGAAAAGACACTCAGTAAATGTCTATGGCCCAAGAAGCCCATGACTTCGGCTGACCCTCTACATGTCCCTTACCAGAGCAAATGGCTTTATGCTCTGAGATTTTCAGAGTGTCTCTTAGTCCCTGCCAAGCAGGTTTCTGAGGGCTCTGCTGAACAGCATGGCAAAGCACCAAGATGGGGAGACTTTTGTCCCGTTTCACTCTTTGCAGAGTTCTGTCACACCACGTGAGGCAGCAGCTCAGCTGTAACGTGTGCGCACTCACCAAAGAAAACACTCTTTTGCCTGCTTGGGAGACTCCTGGGTAAGCAGTGATGTAATTTGTTTTCTCCGAAGCTGTGACAGGCTTCTGAGTTAAGCATTTGCTCAGCTGGTCTTTGCCAAAGACGACAGGTGCTTTGTGTCACTGCCTGTTGACAATGGCCCCAGTCACACATTGAACCTCAAAGGCAGAGAGACATTCCAGGGTGAAGTGATTACGAGGGTGGAGTGATTACCAGAGGCCTGTTGGGATCACATCAGGTGCTTGGCAGGGCCAGGATCTGACATTCTCTGGTTGTAACACAGGGTGTAGAACAGAGGAAATGACAATCAGACTCTCACTATGCTTGGGCACAAATGCTCTCAGAATTGCCATAGATATATTTTAAAAATATTTTATTTATTTATTTGAGAGAGAGAGGGAGAGAAAGAGGCAGATAGAAAGAATGGGTGCTCCAGGGCCTCCAGCCATTGCAAACAAACTCCAGACGCATGCGCCCCCTTGTGCATGTGGCTTACGTGGGTCCTGGGGAATCGAACCAGGGTCCTTTGGCTCTGAAGGCAAATGCCTTAGCTGCTCAGCCATTTCCCCAGCCCTTGGCATAGAGATTTTAAAAAGGATGGATGGATGCCCCGCTTGTTTGAATCAGAGGATCAAAGGAGCGCAATTTCTCTATGTAACTTGGGTCTCTCTTTTGCCAGATTGGGAGGCCCAGGAGGGCCAGAGCCCCACACTTGTTCACACGCCTGCCACTTTGCTCGCAGCAGGCACGAGGGGAAGAACCCGAGCTGTCTCCCTGGGCATCCTCTCTCTGCGCGCTCCTTACGCTTTCTTTGGCACAGGTCTGGCTCGCTGCAGGTGTCTCCTGAGAGCTTAGGTCCCTGAGTTTCCCTGTCATCCCGGAAAGGGAAGTGCGCTTTGAAAGCTGTTCCATTGTTCTTCCTGCTTCATCCCAAGCTGAACGGGGCGGGCTGACCCCATGCTTGGCTGGTCTTCACACAGCATGTTTTTGTGATCCCCTACCATTTCCTTTCAGATCAAGTGTGGCCTGCCACCATCAGCCAGTCCTAAGAGGCAGCGACTGGGTGGTGAGTAGACTACATTCCCGCTTTCCCGCTTTCTGTCTGTACAATTGAGACACACTGGGACATTCATAGAACACTGTAACCCCTCTGTCTAGAAAGTGGGTGCTACAAGGTGAACTTGAATGACACAAGGTCTCTTGATAGACAATGAGGAAAAAAAAACCCGGTCATTTATAGCATGCATACAGTTTTGTGCCTCCTCAAAGAGGAAATGTTTAGGAAAATGCTCCCTGTAAGCGTTACACAAATTAGAAGATTAAAAAAAATTATTTTTAACTTTTTTTTTTGAGGTAGGGTCTCACTCTAGCCCAGGCTGACCTGGAATTCACTATGTAGTCTCAGGGTGGCCTCAAACTCATGACGATCCTCCTACCTCTGCCTCCCGAGTGCTGGGATTAAAGGCGTGCGCCACCACGCCCGGCTTATTTTTAACTTTTTATTGGCAACTTCTATACATATAGATAATATACCATGGTCATAATTCCCTCCCACTACACTCTATTTTCCCCTTCTCAAATCCTTCCTCCACTGAATCACTTCTTTCCAACTACTCTCTCTTCTATTTTCAGGTCCTCATGTTTTCCCTCCTATTATGCAGGTCTTGTCTAGGTAGTGTTATGAGTATCAAAGCCACCTGGTGTCTAGAAAACAGTATTGTAAGCACTCCTTCCATTCTTACATTCTTTCTGCCACCTCTTTTGCAATAGTCCCTGAGTCTTGGAGGGTATAATGGAAATGTCTCACTTAGAGCTGAACACCCCATTGTCACTCCTCAGCACTTTGGTGAGATTTGAGTCTCCCCAGTGGGAGAAACTTCTCTAACCAAAAGTGTTAGAAGTATTAATATATTGGAATAAGCATAAGTGTTTAGAGGGCAGTTTGGTGGTCATAATATTCACCCACTTAGCGAGGCAACAGTAGTAGTTTTGCCCCTAGGACTTATGATATCCCCAGCCATGGGCTTTTGATTAGGTTTTCAGGACCAGGCAGATTCCCTTCTGTGGAGAAGTTTTTTTTTTTTTTTTCTCTCTCTTTTTTTAAAAAATAAGGTTTCATGCATCCCAGGCTGACCTTGAACTAAGGATGTAGTTGAGAATGACCTTGAACTTCTGATCCTCCTGCCTGCATTTCCCTTAGTTGTAGAACCACAGATGTATCCCACAATTCCTGGTTTATGGGGTGCTGGGGGTCAAGCCCAGGGCTTTGTTCATACTAGGCAAGAACTTTACCCAGTGAGCTACATCCCTAGCTTGGAGGGTGGTGGGGGGGATCAGGCTCTGGTTCTGAGAACCTGAAATACTTGGCACAGTTAGGTAAAATGTTGTCATGATGTTAGACAGAGTCCATCTCTGAATGTCTCCTTTGGAGTAGTGTTTATTTCCTAAGTCTTTAGTTAAGTTGTCATCTGTCTGTTTCTGCTTGCTCTTAGACATTAGTCAGAGACTCCCAGGAGCTGGGCAAAGCCCATGGCTAAAAGAAGACCTCATGGTCTCAGAGGAGAGGTTGAAGAGAAGAACTTAGCTGGACTTCCTGGGGCTCAGCACTGGCAGGAATGTTACTAGCACACATGTCAAGACTGCCTGCTCTGGTATCATTTAGAAGTTGGAAGTGTCCATGAAACGAACCCTTCAATGTTCGGGCCACCTGGAACAAGATCAGTCCTGACACAGGAAATAAGGACTCAGGACATGGGTCTTAGGCTGGAGTGTGGGGAAATCATGGCCTTCCTTCTCTGAACCTCAAGGATTTGGGGAACCAAGAGCATTCCCACTGTGGGGGTGGGCGTGGGGGCGCGGCGGGGGTGTGTGCGGCTGGCTCTGGTTCCACAGGCAGCAGCAGAGTGGAATGCAGAGGTCATCCCAGGACCTGGGGAATGAATCTGAGCAGAGCCATTTGCTTTTAAGATCTTCTGTGTTGTAATTCTCTTCTCTCCAAACGTTTAATAATGAATCGCATAGAGTGTCAGGCTAGTGTGGGTTATTCCAAGGGGAGATAGCAGAGGGGTCTGCATGTTCATGCTGGGGCAAGGAAGTGAGTTAAGGTCAGTTGGAACTGGAGAGAAGCAGGTGTTTGGACACAAGAATTTACCATATGGAGCTAGAAGGCCGGCAGAAGTGGAATGTTTAGGAGAACTGGCTGGGACCACCTAGGAACTCCCAGGGGAGCTTTGTTCAAAGCCTGTTTTTCTTGAAACAAAATAGCAAGAAGCTCAAGGTCCAGTCATATGGGAGCCCATGGGTATAGGAGTTTACAAAGCAGTAAAGTCGGACATATTTGGATTATAATAGGATACTAAAATCGACTTCATTTAGCTACCAGGGACGTGCTATTTCCCTGGCTCTCAGTAAATGTGGTCACTACCATTACTAGTGTAAGGTGACTCGAACCATCTCTGGGATGCCTGCTTCTCAGAAGTTCTATGAGCTTCTGGGGTGCTGGAGGCTCTGCTGGGGTCAGCCTGGCTTGAATGCCCAGTAGTTTTCTCCTAAGTTCTTCATGCACTGTTGTTTCTCCTCCTCTGGCACAGAATGTGGGGCAATGCTGGAATGTTTCAGAACACGTAGCCAGACCAATGTTGTAATTCGCTAGGAGTCTTTCCTAAGCAGACAAGCTTGTACTTCAGATAGACACATTCTTGGAAATTATGGCTCTGAGGTCTCTCTAATTTGCAGGAGGGGGAGAAGCATTTGTATTGTGACATGCTGAGAAATTATTGGAACATGTCTTAAAAGCAGAGGAGACATACCAGGAGGAATATAAACAAAGCCTCAGTTAAGAATAACAAATGAATAAACATCTTTTTCAAAAGATTATCTATTTGTGTGTCTGTGTGTGTGCGCCACAGCACACATGTGGAGGTCACAGAACAATTTTGAGGTATCTGTGCTCTACCTTTTTTGTGACAGGATCACAAATCAACTGCCAGATTGCAAATGCCTCAAATTAGCTGGCCAGAGAGCTGAGGATTCTCCAGGCTCTGCCTCCCGCGGTTGCAGGCACTTTGGGATCACAGATGCGTGCGCCACTTTGTATCTGGCTGTGTGTGGGTACTGTGGAATTGATCCAGGGTTGGCAGGCTTCGCAAGTAAGTACCTTTAACCACTGAACCATTGCCTCACACAGCCCCATGGATCTTTATTTTGTTTTATTTTATTTTTGATTTTTCGAGGTAAGGTCTCACTCCAGCTCAGGCTGACCTGGGATTCCCTATGTAGTCTCAGGGTGATCTCAAACTCATGGTGATCCTCCTATCTCTGCCTTCTGAGTGCTGGGATTAAAGGCATGAGCCACCATGCCCAGCTCCCATGTATCTTTTTTGAAACATTGAACATATTAGTCCATGTCATAGAGCCATATGAGAGAGTGGGTTTTACAAACATGGCTATGATGTCTCTCCTGCTTCCCACTTTCCTTGTGATGATACTTTGTTATGCACTCTTTCTTTTGATAGATTGGGTCTATCTTTCATTTTCTTGAATCTGAGTAGATTTGTGATTTTGGGGAAAATAACACTATGGGGTGTTTTCCCCAGAAGTACTTTATAGACGCTTTATTTATTTATTTGCATGAGTGTGTGTGTGTGTGTGTGTGTGTGTGCACTCAGAGGACCGAATCCAGGACCTTCTACTTGCTAAGCAAGCATTCTCCCATTGACCTATCACCCCATTCCAGGTATGTGATTTTTTTTTTGAGCCTAAATTATAAATGACAATATGATGATACAGTTTTTGCCTGTTTTTTTAAAAAATTTAAACATTTTATTCATTTATTTGAGAGAGAGAAAGAGAGAGAGAGAGAGATAAAGAGGCAGATAGAAAGAGAGTGAGCACATCAGGGCCTCCAGCCACTGCAAACAAAGTCCAGATGTATGTGTCACCTTGAGCATCTGGCTTACATGGGTCCTGGGGAGTTGAATCGGGGTCCTTTGGCTTTGCAGGCAAGTGCCTTCACCGCTAAGCCACCTCTCCAGCCCTGTGCCTGGTTTTTATGCAGCGCTCATTCTTAGGGCCAGTATTGTGGCCAAATAAGTAACCAGTCCCAAACAACAGCAGCTTTAAATAGTACACATTTATTATATGTCTTGGTTTCTGAGTCAGAAATTCAGCCATGGCTTAGCTGGACCCTCTGATTCAGGAGCTCTCACAAAACTGCCATCGAGGGTTGGGTCAGGCCTGGGGTCTCACCTGAAGATCTGGGTAGAGAAGGATCCACTGCCAAGATGGCTTCCATAGTTTGGTGGTAGGATTCAATTCTTTGAGGTTTGTTGAATTGAAGGCCCGAGTTCCCACCACTGTTGCCATCTGAGCCTCTTCCACATGCTTCATTAAGGCTGGCAGGGGAGCTGGGGAGGGAAGGCAAGCTATCATTATCGTCTGTAATCCAACCACAGGGGAAACAGTCGCTCAATGTTGCCATATCCCACTGCTTAGAAGCAAGTTACTCAAGGGGATGGGATTACACAGGCTGTGGATTCCAGCAGGTGGGGATCACTGGGGGGAATTGTGGAGGTTTCTGACCACAGAATCTGTGATAAAGCCCGGATGGGGGCTGCACGCCTAAGTTCCAGCATCAAGTACCAGACACGTGAATAAAAGAGCGATCAGATCATGCCAGCACCAACCCCAGTAACCCTCAGCTTTTGAGACTCTGGACATTATGGAGCAAATAAAAGATGTCCTTGCTGTGCCCTTTCTCATTTGTGACCCAGGTAACCCTTGAGAATAATCAACTGCTTGTTGTTTTCACCAACCTGGGAGTAACTGGAGCGAGCCCCAGGTGCTGACGCTTCACCGCTCCCTGAGTCACCTGGTTTGACCACATGAAATGGCCACTGATGGGTTTTGCAATTGGGTCAATATTACATTTGAGCCCCAAGTTAGCAGCCTTAGAATACTTTGAGAGCCTTATACAAATGTTAAGAAATGCACCTTAAAACTCTTTGATTGTCACAGGCATGACTTTTTGGTCCATGTCATAAAAACAATACTGTGTGTATCTCTTCTAGCAACAATGTATTGAACATCTTCAAGGGCATAGGACCAATCAAGTTGTCCAGGTTCAGCTCTGGGATTCAGCTGAGCTGTCGTGACAACAGACACACTCTTGAATCAGATAGGATGCGCCAGTCTTTTGAGTTCGTCCATCTTGACTGGGGCTGTCTGGCGTGAACGATGCATCGGGATAATTCTGTATGCTTTCTCTATCACTTTTCCTAGTTGTCCTGACCAAATACCTGGATGAAACAACTTTGAGGAGGAAGGATTCAGTTTGGTTCAGGGTTGAGCGGATACAGTCCGTCATGACAAGAAAGACAGGGTGGCAAGAGTGGCCCATGGCTGTGGTGGCAAGAATATGTGGGAGCTTGAAACAGAGTTCCACCTGGCTAGGCTATAACTCTCCAGCTCTGCCTCAGTGGTCCTGTGTCTGCCTGTCAGGCCTCATGTTCAGAAGTGGCACAGTCTCCCAAAACAGTGCCACCATCTGGTGACAAAGTATTCAAACACAGAAGCCTGGGGCGGGGGCATTTCACATTCTAACCATAACATTTTCTATCTATACATGTATGCTGAAGCAGAAAGAGGCTTGACTTGTGTTACCATCTGACGCCAGGATTCTTCTATATGAAAGTGACTGTGTTTGATAAAAGTTAGATGAAGAAGCCAGGTCGGGGGGAGATAGGGGGGTTGCAACAATGATCCCCTCCCCTAGCCTGTCCACATTAAGAAAATAATTAATAACTGATCCTGGATAAAGAAGGAGGAGAATAAAAAAATAGAAGAGAGAGGGAAGAAAGAGGGAGGAGGAAGAGGTACATGTGAGGTGGTTGCCATGATGATGGCTGTAGTGTTGGAGCCGATGGGAAAACCATCACAGGATGGGGCAGCTAATAGGGACAGAGAGAACAGAACAGGCAAGAGGGTTTTAGCTTGTCTGTGGTTCAATGAGTGAAGCAACACTCCCCTCCTCCCTGTGATTCTTCAAGGTCTACGAGCTTTGTATATGACATGACAATTTTTTTTTTCCAGGGAAGGGAAAGATTTTGAACAAACACTGTACCCAAGGAACACTGTCCCTGAGAAACCAACACAGAAGGATGAGGGTGTCTGGGGCCTTTACAGAAATCTTGTACAGAGCTTTAGCCTTTCCTAGGCCATGGGAATGTGGGGTTTGAGTCATGGTTACTCAGCATTTATGGTGCAGGGAGGCCCCCAGTGATGTGTGGGCTGCTTGAGCATCAGACATACGTGAGGTCCAACCTGGTTCCTGGCTGCAATACATTTGTGGTGGTTGGAATGGATGGCCCCCGGCTGATTCAAGAGTTTATTAGAAGCTTGTAATTTGGATCTCCAGCTGCCTAGCTGGAGGAAATATCACTGTGGGTGGGTCCTAGGGTCAGTCCTAAGGTGTGGGGTGGATTTGGAATTCCAGACTAAAGATAATGCAGAGTGCGGGAGCTTTGCCTGGAGGTCCTGAAGTGTGCTTGCTGGCTTGGTGGTGGCTTGTGGCCTCTCTCTCTCTCTCTCTCTCTCTCTCTCTCTCTCTCTCTCTCTCTGCCTGGACCTGTGAAAGCAAGCCAGCTTCTTCTGCCATTATGGAATTTCCTCTGGATTTGTAAGCTCCAATAAATCCCTTCTTCCTCCCCCATAAACTGTGTCTAGTCTGGAGGTTCATCCCAGTGACCTGAAATTGTTTAGTACAACCGTCCTCACCTTTTTAACCCTTTCTCATCCCTTGAGATGTGATCCCCTGATTTGCCCCTATCCCTCCCTTTTCCAGGTTCCTGGAATGTTCTGGAGATAAATGATGTGCTGAAGTAGATCTAGCCTGATACCAGTCCTACTTTCCTCACTTCATGCCCAAGTCTTCTAAAGTGGACCTATCTTTTCCCAAATCCCAGGGCCTTCTCTCCTTCTCTGTTCTGAAGGCCTCAGAACATATAGCTGGACTTTTGTTGTGGAATCTATTACTAAATTTCTTTTCTAATAGTCTACCTACTCAATTTCTCCTAGGAGTAAGAAACTTTAATGTCATGGATTTTCTATTTGACTTTGAAAAAGTTCATTTACGCTCTGGTCCTTGGATTTCTTAGCTTACAAATGCTGTGATCACAAACTCAGCAAACTTAGATACAAGTTCTACAGGCTCCCCAGCAACATGTATGGTCCCAGGAGCCAACTGGTCTCTGCAGGAAGTATCAAATGTATAGTAAATTCTAGCCAGGTTAGGACAGGGGTGTGACTATGGTCTCCCTCAGGTGGAAGGCTGTGGCCATGGAGTAGAAAGCAGAGACAGGCCCAGCATCTTGGTGTTCAGTGCTCAGGTGATCAAATTCACAACCCCAACCATCCAGCCCGCATGTGAGGAGATAGTACCGGGATAAGGCAGAGACCCAGAACCACACCTGCAACCCAAGCTGAGAGGACCTGGGTTCAGGATGAGACTCAGTTCCCAGAGGGCATTGGGAAACTAGACTGAAGGTGAATCTAGATAACTAGAAGGCTGTGGCTAGGCAACCATGGAGGTTATTTCTAGCTTTCCAGTTTTCTGGGATAAAGGTAGTAAGATCATTTGGGGTCAGCTGGTATAGTTGAGATTTCTTAGACTCTCCCTTTCCTACCCAAGGCTATGTTTTTATTATTTATGTATTTGAGAGAGAGCGAGAGAGTGAGCAAGCGAGCGAGCGAGAGAGAGAGAGAGAGAGAATGGGCATGCCAGGGCCTTCAGCCACTGAAAACAAACTCCAGATGCATTTGCCACCTTGTACATCTGGCTTATGTGGGTCCTGGGGAATTGAACTGAGATCCTTTGGCTTTGTAGGCAAATGCCTTAATGGCTAAGCCATCCCTCCAGCCCCCCCACCCCAAGGATATGTGTGAATGAGGCTGAATCCACCTGTGCAGAGGATGGATTGCTAATACCAGGTCTCTGAGGAGGAAGGCTTTAGGGTTCCCTTGATAGCCTTAGATACATTAGGAAAAAGGAGTAAGCTGCCTTGCAAGCCATAGCATGCTCATGTTCCTCAAAGAGAACAGGGCAGTTCATCTCTGGACTGGGCCCCTGAGCCCCATGCACATTGAATCAGTTACTGATCAGAACCACACATATCTTATAGGATTCACTCCAGCGAGGCAGAGGGAAACCACAATGCTTGACAACAGAGCAGGCCCCTGGTACATGTTCACTAAGTGAATGAAAGCTGAAAGTTAAGTGAATGACTAGGAAAGACTGACAAGTGGGAGAGAGGTCGCGTCAGCATTGATTCTGGGGCCTTGATTCCTCGTGATCCTTACTATGACAGCAGAGCCTCAACCTTTCTCCCATAATAAGAAAAATAATTCTCAAAATATATTTTCAAGTTATAAATTTCCAGAGCCAGGGAGACATTCCTACCCTTGGCCCAGTAATCCCACTCTTGGGAATTCCATCATAAGAAAATGATTCAACAAAAACAAAATGCTAAGGGCCTAAAGGTACTTATAATAGCATCTTCAGAGGCAGCAGAAAAGTGGAAGTAGCCACGTGTCCAACAATAAGGAACTGGCTGGGTAGATTTTGGTACATCTATTCAATGGAGTATCCTGAAACTATGAAAATGACCACCATGAAGACTGTGTAGCAAATATGGACATGTACAATTATTAGCTTAGTGAAAACATGCTTTAGTTAAAAAAATTTTAGGGCTGGAGAGATGGCAAAGTGGTGAAAGCCTGCAAAGCCAAAGGATCCCAGTTTGATTCTCCAAGACCCATGTAAACCAGATGCACAATGTGGCACATGCATCTGGAGTTCATTTGCAGAGGCTGGATACCCTAGTGTGCCCATTGTCTCTTTTTCTATGTCTGCCTCTCCCCATATTTCTAAAATAAGTAAATAAAAATAAAAAAAATCAGGGCTGGAGAGATGACTAAGTAGTTAAGGTTAAGGTCTTTTTGTTGATGGCTTAGTGCTTGCCTGTGAAGCCTAAGGACTCATGTTTGACTCCCCAGGTCCCACGTAAGCCAGATGCACAGTGACACAAGTGTACAGTGTTGCACACGTGCACAAGGGGTGCAGGCATCTGCAGTTCAATTGCAGTGGATGGAGGCCTTGGTGTGCCAATTCTCTCTCTCTCTTGCATAAAAATAAAAAGCCCAGTTTGTTGGGCTTGCCTCAAAAGAAAAAAAATTAGGCAGTAATATTGTTCATTGTTCCCTTAAATTTTTTTTTTAGATAGAATGCTTCCCATGTTTTAGGTGTTTTTCCTTGTCTTACTAATTTATCACTATCCTGTCACTGTGGTTAAATTCCAAAAGGAATATAAAAGTCACTTCAGCATATCTCATGTTTCCCTCCCTGACTGTGATTTAAATGGTGACACTGACTGGAATTCAGGGAAGATGGCTGGAGCAGAAAGGTACAGGTATGAATTGTCTTGAGCAACTGATTAAAAAAGCTGAAGACCCAGGGACGACATTTACAACAAAAACAGAATTAGCAGAACTTCAGGCTTACAGTGGGCATCTGTGTGGGACAGGGTAGGGAGAAGCAATAGCAATGGTTGGATATGAGAAATGACAAAAAACATGACAAAAAAAGCATGGAGGGTAGTTCAAGATCAGCAGCAAAAGCCAGAGAGCCTGTTGACTTCACTGATGGAAGAGAACCAAGGCCTTGTGGTAAGACTCCCCCAACCCCCAACAACAACAACAATAAAAACCTAAAGAAAGAGAAAGTTCAGGTCAAGATGAGAAAGGAGAAAAGGACTGGGGAAATGATTTTTTTTTTTTTTTGAGATAGTTCCACTAGCTCAGGCTGACCTGGGATTCACTTCTCAGGGTGGCCTCGGACTCACAGCAATCCTCCTACCACTGCCTCCCAAGTGCTGGGATTACAGGCGTGCACCACTATGCCCGGCTTGGGGAAATGATTTTTAAAATAAATCTTGCTTATTTGAAAAGCCTGACGACCCCAGCTCTGTTCTCCAGTTCCCATGTAAAGACAGATGCACACAGTAGCACATTCATTTCTGGTGGCAAGTAGCCCAGGCACATCCAATCTCTCTCATGTGCACTCTCCCTCTGCTTGAAAATAATAACAATATTTTTAAAAATAAGCCTTTTGGGAAGGAGAGGTTGCTTAGTGGTTGGGGTGCTTGCCTATAAAGCCAAAGGGTCCAGGTTTGATTCCCCAGAACCTACACAAAAGCAGATGCACAAGGTGGCACATGTGTCTGGAGTTTGTTTATAGTGGCTAGAGGTGGCCTTAGTGTGCCCATTCTCTCTCTCTTTCTCTATCTGCCTCTTAAAAACACCCCTCTTATTTTAGAATTTAAACTGCCAGTTTTGATACTTCATGAGTTTATAAAAGCTATTTGAACAAAAATAAAAATACCAAAAAACAACAATGCTGTTCAGAGCTTCTATAATTAACATAACCAGTAGAAAAGTATGAAGGTGAAAAATCCTATGAGGAAAATGAAGAAACAGTGCTATAATATACACAACAGTATAAGTATACATGGCAGGAAAACCCACTCAAGAATAGATGAAAATATGGCTTAAGGGCTAGAGAGATGGCTTGGCAGTTAAGATGCTTGCCTGTGAAGCTTAAGGACCCGGGTTCTATTCCCCAGTACCTACATAAGCCAAATGCACAAGGTGGCACATGCATCTGGAGTTTGTTTGCAGTGGCTGGAGGCCCTGGCGTGCCCATTCTCTCTATCTGCCTCTTCACCTTTCTTTCTGTCAAATAAATAAATAAATAAAATGTTTAAAATATTTGTAAACTTAAGTCAGGGATCATTTTGGATTTATAGAAAAGTAACAATGATACTACAGAGAATCCCTGAGGTAAATTTAACCATGGCATAGTTCTCCAAACTAAGAAATTAACACTGGTACAATACTGTTAAACTATAGATTCTATATGGATTTTATCAATTTTCCCATTAATGTCCCTTTTCTGTCCCAGGATTCCAAGCTATATTAATAGGAGAGTGATAGTATACAGCCACTTAGCAACACAGGCCCAGTCAGCATCCAGAAAACTAGGCGTCACAAGAAGAAGAAAGGATGCATGGTCCAGAAGCAAGGAAAGAATCAGTCAACAGAAACAGATATAGCCGCTTAGGAAATAAAGGCATTAGCAGAAAGGAGTTCTCAAGCACTTATTCCGTATGCTCAAGTGTTGAAGTGCTAACATGGGCATAACAAGAAAGGAAGTGATGGCTATAAAAAACAGTGAAAAGAAAACTCCAGAGCTGATGAGGAAAAGACATAGAAGGTTCATGGGATGGCATCACTAACAGACTGGAGGCTGTACAAGAGTTTAGTGAACCTGAAACCAAAGCAAACAGAAGCTATCCAAATGAAACAGAGAGCAGAGAAAAAAGACCAGAAAAGATGTGTAGATCCTCTACAATCAAGAGGGCAGTAACCAGTGGTATAATCCACATATAATTGGAACCCCAAAGGAAGGCACCAGAGAAATCATGGCAGAAAAATTTTCCATATTTAATAGAAACTGTAAGTCCACATACCCAGGAAGTTCAAGAAACTCCAAGCAGGATAAGATAAACTTAAATCCACCACACCAAGGGACAACATAATCAAATTGCTGCAAGTCAATGACGCAGAAAAAAAAACCTGAACTTCAGCCAGAGAGAAAGCTACATTATGTACAGGGGAACAAAGATAAGAATGCCTGAAAAAAAAATTAAAAGGCCTTGCTTCTAACAACTAAAATAAAAATCTGCCAACCTATGGCTCCCTACCCAGGAAAAATCAGGGTTTTGTTTTGCAGACATTCAGTTACACCATCTGAATGACCAGGCATGTTAAATTCCTGTTTGTTTTTTCATTTCTTTCAATGCTAGAGATCAAAACCCAGTGGCCCTGGCACATCCATTCATTCTCGTTCTCACTCTTGCCACTGCAAATGAACTCTAGACACATCTATCACTTTGTGTACCCAGCTTTATGTGGGTGTTGAGGAAGCAAACCTGGGCTGTCAGGCTTTGCAGGCAAGTGCCTTTAACTGCTGGGCCATCTCTCCAGCCCTGTTGTAAAGTCTTCTACAGCACAATTAAATTGTTGAGGGGAGAGAGGACTGGACAGCCTATGCTCTCCTCTGGCTTGTGTGTGCACTCACCCATCTGTGTGTACATGTTCATGCACATGCGCCTATGCCACACAAACTACAGAGCACACACATGTGCAAATAAAAAAAAAAAGGAGCACTGAACAAGTCATCAAGTGACCCAGAAGAAGTGAGACCCCCAAAAAAGAGGGCTGGAGAGATGGCTTAGCAGTTAAGGCGCTTGTCTGCAAAACCAAAGGACCCAGGCTTGATTTCCCAGTACCCACGTAAAGCCAGGTGCACAAGGCAGCACATGTGTCTGGAGTTTGTTTGCAGTGGCGAGAGGCTCTGGCGCACCCATTCTCCCTCTATCTGCCTCTTTTTATCTCCCTCTCAAAATAAATAAGTAAATATTAAAAAAAATAAAGAAACAACATAGGATGAGTGGGATAAGTAAAAAACAAACAACAAATTGATAAACTTAAGTCTACCATGCAGGAAGCTTGGTTTAAAAGTTTAAAGAGACCAGGGATGGAGGTTATATAACTCAGGGTTAGACCACTGTGCAGCATGTAGGAAGCTCTAGGCTCTATCCCCAGCACCATAAAACAAAATAAACAAATGAAAAACATCAAGAAAACCAGAGATAATGTTGGCGAGGGCACGAGGAAAGAAGACGTAAATTGGCGCAGCTGCTGGAGGCTCCTCAAAGCCAACTAAAAACATAATTACCATATCTATATGTCTGTCAACAGATGAGTAGATAAAGAAATGAGGCTGCACATACACAATGGAATTTTATTCAGATATAAAGAAAAAAACTCATGATATTTGCAGGAAAATGGATGGAAATGGAGGAGATCCTCATGTTAAGTGAAATAAGCTAGCCTCAGAGACAAATATCTCATTTTCTCTCATATGTGGCCTTGATATTTAAATTTGTGTGTGTGTGACATGAAAGTAGAAAGGAAATTATGACAATGGAGAAATGGAGAAAGAGAACTTAAGGATGGGGATGAGGGTGAAGTGATACATGTGATTTGAAAGCAGAAAGGGAGACTATTTGGGGAGAGGAAGGGATTAGCAAGAGGGGGACAGGCGATGAATAAGACCAAAGTACAATGGCATATATATGAAAAATACATAGTGAAACCTATTACTCACCACAAACCAAATAAAATAAAAGCCTGGAGATCTAACCTTGTGTTATCTACAATCTGAAATCCACTTAAAATTTAAAGGCACAGATGGGTTAAAATTAAAAGAATAGAAAGATATATCCCTTGTAAACACTGGCTATATTGAAAAAGTGGAGTGGCTATAGTAATGTAAAGCAAAGTAGACTTCAGGACAAGTAATATTGCCAAGGACAAGGGACATAGCTCGATACTGAAAGATCAAAATTCTTAGTTGTTTATTTATGAGGGGGGGCAGAGGGAGAGAGAGAGAGAGAGAGAGAGAGAGAGAGAGAGAGAGAGAGAGAGAGAGAGAGAGAAAGTGCATGCCAGGGCCTCCAGCGGCTGTAAATGACCTCCAGATGCATGCACCACCTTGTGCATCTGGCTTACATATTGGTCCTGGGGAATTGAACCTGGGTCCTTTGGCTTTGAAGATAAGTGCCTTAATCACTGATCCATCTCTCCAGCCCTGGAAGCTCAAAATTTAATGAAGAGCTTAAGGTCCAATGGACCTTCAAAATATATGTGAAAAACTGACAAAAGTAATCAGAGAAACAGACAAATCCACAATTAGAGTTGGAGATACCCTCCCCCCCCTTTTTTTAGTAACTTAGAACAGACAGATGACCAGTAAGAATTAAGATGACTTAAATACAGGGCTGGTGATGTAGCAGTTGGTAAACAGCTTGCTTAGCATGCACAAGGCTCTGGGTTTGATCCTTAGCACCTCATAAAACCACACATGGTTGGGCTGGAGAGATAGCTTTGCAGATAAAGCACTTTCTTGTGAAGACTAAGGACCCATGTTTGACACCCCAGATCCCACGAAAGCCAGATGTACAAAGTGACACAAGTGCGCAAGGTCGCACAAGATGCCACACGTGTCTGGAGTTTGGTTGCAGTGGCTGCAGGCCCTAGTGTACCAATTCTCTCTCTCATAAGAAGCAAGCAAACAAACAAAAACCAGACATGGTGCATGCTTATAATTCCAGTGCTTGGGAAGTATAGGCATGAGGATTAAGTTAGAGACTAGCCTAGGATACCTGAGACAGAGAGAGATGAAAGTGCACAAGAGAAAGGAGTGGGAGAGGAGAAAGGGAGGGAAGGAGAGAAAGGTTAGGAATTCAAAAGGAGACATCATAAAAGACCCTATATATATTTTTAAAAATTATTTACTTATTTGTTTATTTGACAGAAAAAGAGGGAGAGGGAGAGGGAGAGAGGGAGGGAGGGAGGGAGGGAGGGAGGGGGAGAGAGAGAGAGAGAGAGAGAGAGAGAGAGAGAGAGAGAGAGAATGGGTGCTCCAGGATCTCCAGTCTCTGCAAATGAACTCCAGATGCATGTGCACCCTTGTGCATCTGGCTAATGTGGGTCCTGGGGAATGGAACCTGGGTCTTTTGGCTTTGTAGGCAAACACCTTAACTGTTAAGCCATCCCTCCAGCCCCCATATGTAATTTTAAAGTAAATATTATATTATGAACAATTTTACTTCATGGATGAATTCTATCATGTATTACAATGAAGTTCTACAAAGTCATCTAAAAATAGATGAGGAACTTCACTGTACTTATTTCAGGAGATCAGCATTATCCTGATATCACCACCAGAAAAACATATTGCAAGAAAAATAATCAACAGCTCTCATGTATAAAGATTTTAAAAGTTCATAATATATCAGTAAAATGAAAACAATAATATCTGAAAAAGGCAACAAATCATGACCAGATGGGGTTTGTTCCAGGAATTGGAGGCTGACTTAATGTTCAAAACAGAAAACCTATCAATATCAGAAAAATCAGTTAGCTACTTACATTTTTTAAAAGATTTTATTTTTATTTATTTATTAGAGACAGAGAGGGAGAAAGAGAGAGAGAGAGGGAGAGAATGGGCGCACCAGGGCCTCTAGCCTTTGCAAACGAACTCTAGATGCATACACCACCCTGTGCATCTGGCTTAGTCGGACCTGGAGAATCAAACCTGGATCCTGTGGCTTTGCAGTCAAATGCCTTATCCACTACGCAATCTCTCCGGCCCAGCTACTTACATATTTTACCTAGCTTTCAAAGTTTTGTATGTATACTTATAATTTTGAATAATACAGTGCCAAGACAATTTACTTATTTATTTATAGACAATTTTTCTAGAACCATTCAAACATTGTTGAATACATACTTTCACACTTCTTCATTAATTTTCTACTGTTTTCTTTGTCAGGTATTGAGTTACTATTTGGCATACTTGTCAAGTACTTTTGCCAATATTATCATTTAATAACGTATAATTGTAGTAGATCATTTTTGTCTGTTGGCTTTTTTGATACAGGCTTCCTATATTGTCCAGGCTGACCTTAAACTTGTGATCCTCCTGCCTCAGCCTCCTGAGTGCTGGAATTACAAGTGTGTACCATGACATCCACCTATAATAGTAGTTTTGAAGTATATTTAATATCTGGCAAAGCAAAGGATCTCCCATTCTTTTGTAAACATTTCTGTAGCTCATATTCCTTAAAGTGAGATACATTTACCAATAGGTAATATATTTACTTGCTTGAAAACCTAAATCGTGGAATAGAGACTAACAGAAGCAATAAATGCTACTATACTATTTTGTGTATTTCCCATAGATATTCTATGCATAAACAAGTAGACATGACGACATGACAATATGTAACACAAGGGCTGGGGAGATGGCTCAGGGGTTCAAGGCCTTTGCTTACAAAGCCTATCAGCCTGGGTTCAATTCCCCAGCGCCCACATAAAGCCAGATGTAAAAGGTGGCACGAGTATCTGGCATTCATTTATAGTGGCAGGAGACCCTGGCATGCTCCTCACACAAATAAGGCTTTAAAAATACATTCTTTTTTTTTTAATTTTTATTTATTTATTTATTTATTTGAGAGAGAAAGACAGGCAGGGAGAGAGAGAGAATGGGCGCGCCAGGGCTTCCATCCTCTGCAAACGAACTCCAGACGCGTGCGCCCCCTTGTGCATCTGGCTAACGTGGGACCTGGGGAACCGAGCCTCGAACCGGGGTCCTTAGGCTTCACAGGCAAGCGCTTAACCGCTAAGCCATCTCTCCAGCCCTAAAAATACATTCTTAAAAATGCGGTGCATCTATAGGTGGAGAATATAATTTTTGGTTTTTAGACAGAATCTTGCTGTATTGCACAGGCTGGCTTTGGAAGTCTGGCCTTAACCTATCCTTTTAGCTCAGCTAGTTGAGACTATAGCATATGCACCACCCTTAGCTGCATGGTCTTTTGTTTGTTTGTTTGTTTTTTAAATGTATTTTAAAAACTTTTTAAAAATACATATTATTTATTTATTTATTTGAGAGAGAGAAAGAGGCAGAGAGAGAGAGAATGGGCACGGCAGGGTCTCTAGCCACTACAAACAAACTCCAGATGCATGTGACCCCTTGTGCATCTGGCTTACGTGGGTCCTGGAGAGTCGAACCAGGATCCTTTGGCTTTGCAGGCAAACACCTTAACCACTAAACCATTTCTCCAGCTCCTCCTTCTTTTGGGGGATAGGGTCTCACTCTAGCTTGAGCTGACCTGGAATTCACTATGTAGTCTCAGGGTGGGCTTGAACTCATGGCGATCCTCCTACCTCTGCCTCCTGAGTGCTGGGATTAAAGGCATACGCCACCATGCCTGGCTTTGCATGGTCTTATGTATGCACATTTTTACTTAAATTCCCATCTTGGAGCTCATTCCATTTTATTTTATTTTAATTTTTATTTATTTATTTATTTGAGAGCGACAGACACAGAGAGAAAGACAGATAGAGGGAGAGAGAGAGAATGGGCGCGCCAGGGCTTCCAGCCTCTGCAAACGAACTCCAGACGCGTGCGCCCCCTTGTGCATCTGGCTAACGTGGGACCTGGGGAACCGAGCCTCGAACCGGGGTCCTTAGGCTTCACAGGCAAGCGCTTAACCGCTAAGCCATCTCTCCAGCCCCACTCATTCCATTTTAATAGGTAAAAACCATCCTCCTCTTTCTTTATAGCACAGTGCACCATTGATTGGATATGACAACTTATTGACTATTATTTAGATTGTTTTCTTTTTTTATGCAATAGATTAAAAATAACATTGTGGGGCTGGAGAGATGGCTTAGCTAAGCACTTGCCTGTGAAGCCTAAGGACCCCGGTTCGAGGCACGATTCCCCAGGACCCATGTTAGCCAGATGCACAAGGGGGCGCATGCGTCTGGAGTTCCTTTGCAGTGGCTGAAGGCCATGGCGCGCCCATCCTTTCTTTCTCTCTCTATCTGTCTCTTTCTCTCTCTGCCACTCTAAAATAAACAAATAAAAAGTAACAAAAAATTAAAGTAAATAACATTGTGGGGGGCTGGAGAGATGGCTTCACAGTTAAGGCATTTGCTTGCAAAGCCAAAGGATCCCTGCTTGATTCCCCAGGACCCATGTTAGCCAGATGCACAAGGGGGTGCATGCATCTGGAGTTCACTTGCAGTGGCTGGAGGCCCTGCTGTGCCCATACTTTCTCTCTCTCCCTCTTTCTCTGTCAAATAAATAAGTAAATAGAAATAAATATTTAAAAATAACATTGTGTGTATGCTTTTACATAGATACAGATATTTTACAAATACCTTTGTATATTGTATTCACTCATTATATAATTTAGTCCCTAAAAATTGGTAGACTAAAAAGCATGTGTATTTACAATTTAATTAATTAATTTGAGAGAGAGAGAGAGGGAGAAAGAAAGGGGCAGGTAGAAAGGGAGAGAGAATTGGTGTGCCAGGGCCTCCAGCCACTGCAAAGGAACTCCAAACACATGTGCCACTCTGAGCATCTGGCTCACATGGGTCCTGGGGAATCGAACTGGATCTTCAGGTTTCTCAGGCAAGCCCCTTAACTGCTAAGCCATCTCTTTAGCCCTGCTTATAATTTTACAATATTGCTTTCAAAAGGCTGAGGAGATGGCTCATTCAGTAAAGCACTTCCCATGCAAGTGTAAGGGCCTCAGTTCAGATCTCTGGGATGTATGTAAAAGTTGGAGATGGTGGCCCACCTGCGATCCAAGTGCTTGGGAGGCAGCACACTGACTAGGCCGTCTAACTGAATTGAGGAACTCTGCCTTCAAGTGAGAGACCCTGTGTCAATAACTTATGATGGAAAGCAATTGAGGAAGACACTTGCGTCAACCACTGGCCTTCACATGCAAGCACACACTCATTCATACACCTGCACACACACATGTGCTCACATATATGCAAACATTTATACACACAGTGCACCACACACAATACACACGAAAGAAATACTGCCAAGCCAGGCGTGGTGGTGCACGCCTTTAATCCCAGCACTCACGAGGTTGAGCTAGGAGGATTGTTTCTGTGAGTCTGGGGCTGCAGAGTGAGTTCCAGGTCTAGAGTGAGACCCTGCTTAATAAAAAGAGGGGATGGTGGAAAGATGGTTTAGTGGTTAAGGCGCTTGCCTGCGAAGCCTAAGGACACATGTCAGATTCTCTAGATCCCATGTAAGCCAGAAGCACAAAAAAGGTGAGGCAAGCACAAGGTTACATATACCCACTAGGTGGTGCAAGCATCTAGAGTTCAATTTCAGTGGTTGAGGACCTGGCACACCAATTCTCTCTCTAAAAAATTATAAAAAGATTGCCAAGTTGCTCTGCAAAGAGGCTGTACAAATATACAATGCTGTGAAATAAAATTGATAAAAATGATTTTTTTTTCTGGACTCAAGTCCTGACACAGGTCTCTCAAGAGTTTTGAGGTGTTGGGAGCATCTTTTAATCTAAAGAAATGACCGTTGGGGGCTTCTGGCAGAGATGGGCCACGTCCCAATTCCATCCTCCAGGGAGGGAAGAGGAACTAGAGGTTGTTCTAATAATTGACCATGCTTATTCAAGGCAGGCCCCATAAACATACCAGAAGTATGGGGTTGGTAGAACTTTTGGGTGGGTGCATGCATCTATGAGCCGAGAGGGGGGACATGCTGCAATGATGTGGGGACAGGAGCTCCTGGGTCCTGTACACTTCTGGACACTACTCTGTGTACCTGCTCATCTGCCATATAAAAGACCAGTAAATGTTTTTCCCCTGAGTTCTTTGAGTCACCATCGCAAATTACCAAATGCGAGCAAAGACTTCTTGGAACCCCCAATCTGTACCTAAGTCAGAGGTGTGAGTAATCTGCCTGTAAATGGGACTCTGCCTGAACTGGTGCTTAAGTGGAGGCCAGTCCTGTGGGGCTGAGCTCCAGACTGCGCAGCATCTGCCCGGGCTCTGGGCAGTGACGCTCAGAACTGACTTGAATGATGGGACACGTGTGCAGTTAGTGTCTACAGAGAATTATGGGTGTCTAGGGAAGAAAGTTTGTTTCTCCTGCACAAACATCATCAGTGATATAGGAGAGTTCCTATCTTCCCCATCCTTATCAACATCATGTTCTCAAGCTTTCCAATCATCAACATGGTATATTGCTTTCTGTTTTAATTCACATTTACTCCATTACTGATTTTTCTTGTGCTCTCTCTCTGTGTGCGTGTGCATGGGTGCACATGTCTACACGGGTGCACATGTATGTGGAGGCCAGAGGTTGATGTTGCTTGTTTTCTTCAGTTATTCTCCATCTTCTTTCTCCCCCCTCTCTGGAGTGTGTATGTATGCGTAGAGTTGTGTTTACAGCATACACATGTGAGTACACCTTATTTTTTGAGACAGGGTCATACACTGAACCTAGAGGTCACTGATCCAGCTAGATGAGATGGCCCGCAAATGGCAGGGATCCTCCTGTCTCCACCTCTGTGGTGGGCCTGTGGGTGAACACCATCACACCTGGCTTTTACATGGGTACTGGGGATCTGAACTCAGCTCCTCACGCTTGCATGGCAAGCACTTTCCCATCTCCCCAGCCAGATCATTATTTTATTTCTGCAAATTATGGTAGAATTTCAATATTCAGCACTGGTAGCTAAGTATAATTGACAGATGACAATAATTTTGTTTTATAAATAAACAATATTTTGTCTTCGTTATTGCATTGACTTTAATTTCTTGAGTAATATTAAAGAATAATAGTGAACGGCTAGAGAAATGACTCAGCGGTTAAGGTCTGTAAAGCCTAATGACCTGGGTTCAAGTCCCTAGTATCCATATAAAGCCCGATGTACAAAGTGGTGCATGCATCTGGAGTTCATTTACAAGTGGCCCTGGCATACCCATTCTCTCTCTCTCTCTCTCTCTTTGCTTGCAAATAAAATATTTTTTAAAAAAATAATAGTGAAACTGAGCCTCTACTTTTGGTTACTGATTTTAATACAGCTACCTATAGTATTCCCATATATTATTATTTTTTTCATTTCTTTCAAAACAATTTTGTTTTTTGAGGCAGGGTCTCACTCTAGCTCAGGCTGACCTGGAATTCACTATGTAGTCTCAGGGTGGCCTCAAACACATGGCAATCTTCCTACCTCTGCCTCCTGAGTGCTGGGATTAAAGGCATGCGCCACCATGCCTGGCTCATTTTTCAAAATAATATCGTAATTTTGAATAAGACATTGTCATTCTTTATTGTGTTAGAAGGTTGCTTTACTTTTCCTATACTTTAAAAGTTAAAAAAAAAAAAGGCCAATAGAAATGTACGGGAATTTCTAGCCAATGCTTTTCAGATTACGGGTCTGAGTGACTACTTTATTACAAATAAGATAGATATATAGGTAGACGATAGATGGGTAGGTAGGTAGGTAGAGGCAGGGTCTCATGTAGCCCAGGTTGGCCTCAAGCTCACTATGTAATGGAGGATGACCTTGAACTTCTGGCTCTCCTGCCTCCACCTCTTGAGTGTTGGGATTATAGGCATAGTCACTGTTATTATGGTCTATGTAGTGCTGGGGATTGAACCCAGGGCTTCTTCCACACTAGGCAAGCACTCTACCAACTGAGCTACATCCCAAACCCCAAGCTGTCTGTATAATTTTAACATATCTCCCAGCGCCGTGGCGTCTTTGCCTTGCTGGAAGCCCCTCTTTACTATCACGGGTGAGTTTTCCACGTTTTCATTTTTTTTGCTCATGTTCCATTCCCCCCTGCTGTTTCTTCTTGTGTCTGAGCTGTGCCCGACCAGCTTTGTTATTGGGGTTACGGTGATCTCATAAAGTGAACCGAACAGCCTTTCTTCTTTGGTTCCCTCCCTACCCCCCCAAATTCCTCTCTGTTCTCCCAGCCTGGAGAGGACAGGGCTGGACTGTGTTCAGACCTGCTCCAGGACCTTTGTTGACCTCAGCGAGTTCCTGGCTCTTTTGCCTTTCAGCACTGTTGTCTCTGGCATCCTTGCCTCCCCTCTGGTCTGACTTCCCCAGCATCTTTGCTTCAACCTGAACTGGCCTCTGGGTGAACTCAGGGGAGGGGATTTCCTTGGCAGATGGAGGTTCTCCCTTTGCCTCGCCTACTTCCTGCAGGAGCTCTCCCAGCTGGGATCAGTAGCTCCTTCCAGAGCTTCTGCCCCCTGGTTCTTGCTGCCCCCGCCTGCCCTCTGGCCACCAGGTTGTTGTGTCCTGTCCACGGCTTCCCCATAGCTGCAGGCACTGAGCATAGGACTCAGTTCACAGAGTCACTGTTCACTGACGCCTCCCGGTTCCTGGGAACTCTCCAGAAAAGCTGGTATGAAAAGGGGGCAGAAGCAGGGCAATGGGCTTTCTTGCTGCCTCCAAAGAAAGGGTGTGTGTGTATCACAGAACAGACTCAAGGCTGGCCCTTGCCATTAGCAGAAACAGGAATTACAAGTCTACCCAAGGACCACTCTTTGAAGGCTGGGGGTGGCCTGGCTGGGCAGCTTTGCAAACCCCAGAATGGGGAAGGAGTCATGGCCACTTTGAGACAACCTGTATGTCCAATCTTTCTGTCTGGTTCTCGGTGAAAAATCAGATGCTGATTCCTGAGCTAACTGTTTGTCTTAGGCTGACCTTTTCCTTACCACCTTCCCTGATGTCATCTAAGACTAGAGTCATAGAGAATCACTTTTGCAAGTATGTTATTGATTTTACCGAGACACTAGGAGGATGACAGCGAAAAATCAGGAAGATTTGGGGTTTGAATTCTGGATATGTCACCCAGTAGCTGTGTGACTATGGACAAATAATTTCGCATTACTTCTTTCGGGGCTGAGGAATAAGAAATTGAGGTGAAATGCTGTTAGCTCCACTAATGACCCATGGGTATTTTCTTCTTTGTTACTGATCACCTGGAGTCCTTAAAGGGCCTGGCTAATCATGAAGCCAGTTTTACCCTGGGTGTGTTGGACGTAAGAATATAAACAGCAGTGCAAGGTCATATGGCACCTACAGAGACACAAGGCCATGTTAAATGCATTGTGTGACGGTCATCCTTGGTTCTCTCTGCGTAAGGTACCCTGGAGATGGCAGCTTTGGTCTGGGTGGAAGAGACTGACTCAGACTTTTAGGAATTGAGCTTGTGGTCATAGGGGGCAGAACTAGGGCCAGGGAACCCTTAGGCTGATGAGAGCTTGGCTAAGCTTTGTCTACTAAAAACCATGGTCAGGCGGTCAGGTTGGAGCCAGATGTGGCTGGTCTCTGTGAGGTAGGTTGGGGCATATTTGACCGGGTCCATGGACTTGGATCGTGAATTGGAACATAAAATTTAGTGGGCATGTGGCCAAGAGTGGAGGCATCTCCTCTTGGATCCAAGGGTTGGAAGAGGGAGGGGGCACAGTGTAAGGGAAGTCAGGGAGGACCCCAAACCTGAGGCCGTGGGGCCCAGGAGGTTCTTGCCTCTTTGGGCTGGTGTGTGAGGCAGTACAGAAGGACCTGAGCTGGGGTGCAGGATTGGGGAAGAACTTGGCAAAGGGCTTTTGTGTGTGTGTGTGCGCAAAGGGCTTTTTTGAGTATAGCCGTGCAAAAGTGTCCTAACCCCCAGGATGAGGCCTGGTCCCTGCTCTGTTTTTCTGAAAAGTCAATTCCTCTTGGACTCTGGGGAATTCTGAGTTCTGTTTGCCAAGTTATTTCTAGCTTTCTCCTCTTCCAGGCACATGGTAGGGCAGCACTTCTTGGCTCCCTGTGGTTTTCTGGAGGTAGAGTGACAATTCATGGCCGTGCATGGAAGGGAACATACATCACCTCGGGGTTAAAGCCTTTCATTGTCAGTGGAAGACCTTCTAGGACTCGCTTCCTGCCGGTGGTGTGGGCAGTGGACAAGATGGCAGCCGCTCTCTCAGGAGAGTGACATGGAGCAGACTCCTTCCTCACGTCCCGGAGGAAGGCAGCAGGGGGAATGTTCTCTGTCATAAGCTTTTCTTTCTGGCCACCGTGTGCCACCAAAGACCCGGGCTTTGCTTTTCCTTCCCACGATGCTGCTGTTTCCTTCAAGATTCTGTGCTGTCTGGCGTACCTCTGTCTTCCTCTGCTCTTCTCTTGCCTTTTCTGGTTGCTACCCTTCACTCACACGTCCCTGGGCTCCAGAGCTACCTTGTTCTTGCTTAGTTCCATCCTTGAGGCCCCTGATAGTCCTCACTTTGACCTTGAAAAAAAAAAGGCCGGCTTCTCTCAAGCAAGGCTGGTAGTCCATTCTCACTTGGCACCAACCAAGATGGGCTTGTGCCATCAACAGACTATGGCGGCAGTGGTAGTCTATGGCTGCCAAGATCAGGTCTGGAAGGCTGCCATTTCTGACTTGTTCATTCTCTTCCTCTTCATGACTCACTCTGTGGGAAGCCACATCAGAAGAAATGACAGAGAGGCTCACATGGCAAGGAATGAAAGTCACCTGGCCACAGCTCGTGAATGACAGTGGGTTCTCTGGATATAAACAAACCTCAGATGACACCAACCTTGGTTGCCTCCTCGATGGTAACCTCAAGAGAGAGAGACCCTGAGCTAGATAACCTTGGGAAGCCACTCCTGGAATTTTGACCCCAGGATGACAAATAGGCTTTGTTTTCAGCCACTTGGGCTAGAATAATTCATTATGTAGTGATAAACAATGAATACAAAGCAGGCATCTGGATGGTTGTGCTTGGGATGTCAAAGAGCAGTAGGATAGTGATGGTAGGTCTCTGCTTAGCTTAGGTGTGTCCCTAGCTCTGGGACAGATTTGGTCACCACGGCATGGCTGGTGACCTAAAGGGTCAGGCTTCCCTAATGCCTTTGTGCTTAGTTTCTGAGGCTAGCAGTTCTCCAATGGGGGGATGGGGCAAACAATGGCATAGTTCGATGTCTATCCCTTAAAAATGCCTTTCTGGGGGCTGGAGAGATGGCTTAGCAGTTAAGGTGCTTGCCCATGAGGCCTAAGTATCCAGGTTCAATTCCCCAGGACCCATGTAAGCCAGATGTACAAGGCAGAACATGAGCCTGGGGTTTGTTCGCAGTGGCTGGAGACCTTGGCATGCCCATTCAATCTCCCTGTCTGCCCCCCCCCCCCGCCTCACCCAAGGTAAGTAAATAAATAAAATGTTAAAATTTTTTCTGAGGTTCTCATGCACCACAGGCTGGCCTTTTTCTTGCTATGTAGCTGCAGCATGAATTATGTAGCTTGACTCTCTGATCCTCTGACTCTACCTCCCAAATGTGAGATTGCAGGTATGTGCTGCCACATCTGGTTTCTGTTTTGTGGGGACCCAAGGCCTTGTGTATGCTTGGCAACTGAGCTACATCCCTAGCCCCCAAAATGTCTTTTGATATAGTTTCAGGAGACCATTGCTAGCCTGTCTTGTGCTGCACAGAGTTCCAAGTACAAGCTAAAGCCAGTTTGACAAAGAATGTTAAATATTAGTGCACCAGCCACATTTAATTTTTTTTTTTTATTTTTGAGAGCATGGGTGAGAGAGAAAGGGAGAGAGAGAGAATTGGCACGCCAGGGCCTCAACCACTGCAATTGAACTCTAGACGCTTGTACCACCCAGTGGGCATGTGAGACCTTGCACTTGTCTCACCTTTGTGCATCTGGCTTACATGGGATCTGGAGAGTTGAACATGGGTCCTTAGGCTTTGCAGGAAAGTGCCTTAACTGCTAAGCCATCTCTCTGGCCTATGGTCTTTTTTTTTTTAATATACTTTTGCTGGGTGTTGTACACAGAGAAGGCCTGCATGACAGCATCAAGGTCTTTTTTTTATTTTTTTAATTTATTTGAGAGTGACTGAGGGAGAGGAAGAGGCAGATAGAAACAGAGAGAGAGAATGGGTGAGCCAGGGACTCCGGCCACTGCAAATGAACTCCAGATGCGTGCGCCCCCTTGTGCATCTGGCTAACATGGGTCCTGGGGAATCGAGCCTCGAACTGGGGTCCTTAGGCTTCACAGGCTAGCGCTTAACCACTAAGCCATTTCTCCAGCCCAGTATCAAGGTCTTGTATACCTGCAGTGGAGCTGGGTGACAGGAGCAGCCTTAGTGACTAGGATCCTGTCAAGCAAAGAATATCTCAGAGAGTGAACCATTGTAAGTAATATAGACACAGTCTGTGGATACCTCCCCATCGGAGTGACACTTTATCTTATTAAGAGAGGGTGTGAGCTGGGGAGTTCAGAATTACTGTTCAAATCTTTTCAGTCATGCTCGTAGATATGCTGGGTTTAAGGAAATTTGGTGCCCAGTGGTATCCACAGTAACAACTATTCCTTCACTTATTAAGCACTTATCATGGGGTATGAGGATAGACAAATTTGGTCAAAGATTTCAATTAGACAGAAAACTAGGGAATATTATGGTGATTATAGCTGGTTGTGGTGTATTATAGTCTCAAGAATTGCTAAGAGAATAGATTTGAAGTGTTCTCACTTAAAAAAAATGGTAAGTATGGGGCTGGAGAGATGGCTTAGCGGTTAAGTGCTTGCCTGTGAAGCCTAAGGACCCCGGTTTAAGGCACGATTCCCCTGGACTCACGTTAGCCAGATGCACACGAGGGCGCACGTGTCTGGAGTTCCTTTGCAGTGGCTGAAGGCCCTGGTGCGCCCATCCTCTCTCTCTATCTGCCTCTTTCTCTCTCTGTCTGTCACTCTCAAATAAATAAATAAAAATAAACCCCCCAAAATTAAAAAAAGATCTAGGCTTTGGTTTCATCATTTATTAAAAAAATGGTTGGGGGTGGGGAGGGAGGGAATTACCATGGGATATATTTTATAATCATGGAAAATGTTAATAAAAATTAAAAAAAAAAGATCATGAAAAAAAATGGTAAGAATGAATGGTCATAGATATGTTAATACTTTGATTCAGCTGTTCCACAATGGATGAATTTATCAAACAGCATGTTGTACAGCATAAGTACATGCAATTTTCATTTGTCAAAAAATGTTTAAGGGCGGGAGAGATGACCTAGCAGTTAAGGCACTTTCCAGAAAAGCAAAAGGACCCAGGTTCGATTCCCCAGGACCCACGTTAGCCAGATGCACAAGGGGGTGCACGCATCTGGAGTTTATTTGCAGTGGCTGGAGGCCCCAGTGCACCCACTCTCTCTCACTCTATCTGCCTCTTTCTCTCTCTCAAATAAAAGTAAATAAGTAAGTAAATAAAATTTAAAAAAACACAACATTTAAAAGTAGAAGAGTGGCCACACTCTGGTAAATTTTCTAATTACTTATTTTATACAAGTTAATGAAAGCTTTAATTAATATTGGTATCAAGTAATGGAAAGTGGAAATATTATATCATTATATACTGCAAAAATATAAATGAATTTGAAAAATGAGTCTTAACCACCAGCAGTTGCTATATGCCTGACTCAGAGCACGTGAACTTCACATTCTCCAAGCTTTGAAATCATGTGTGTGATGGGTATTATTCGCCCTTCACAGATTAGAAACTGGGCATTATGTAACTCGCTTCTCCCAAGAGCTTCCTCTACAAGTCATTCTAGGGGTCACCCAGGCAGGCACCAGCCACCCTGACAGGCACAGGCCTCTAGTGCTCCCATCTGACAGGGGCCCATCCAACTCCTTGTACTGTGAGCACATGCGGTTCTGGCCCGTTCCCAGGCAGGTCCTGTGGAAGGGAGCCCATGCCACTGTCGGCTTCAAGGCTCTTGGCTGACGGAGGGCAGCGACCTGCTTTTATCCATGGAGTCAGCAAATGTGTGGGCAATTTATAATGGCCATTAGCAGAGTGCATTTGAGGTCAAGTATGAACCTCTTGCCTTCTAGCTCTGCCCAGCTTTGTAAAGGAGCACAGAAGAGTCAATTTCCTGGAATCAGTCTAATCACAAAAGGGGGACTGTGTCACTGGATTGTTAGGGCACTGCAGAAAGGAAAGATGGGGAAGATAATGTAAATATACTTAACACTGTTGGACTGTATGGTCATAAATCACTATTGTGGTGACTATCATGTTGTGTGTGTATATATACATATGTATATGTTATTCTTATTTATTTAAGAGAGAAAGAATGGGTACACTGGGCCTCTTGCTGCTGCAAATGAATTCCAGTCATATGCACCAATTTTTGTGTGTCTGGCTCTACATGGGTGCTGCAGAATTGAGCCTGGGCTGACAGACTTTGTAAGGAAACGCCCTTAACTGTTGAGCCATCCATCTCCCAGCCCCCTGTATATGTGTTTTACTGCAATTAAATGTAAATATAAAAGGTGGCGACCTGCAGAATCATCATGAGCTAAAAACTGAGATCTGCGGAAGGAAGTGTCTGTTCAAATTGAGGCAGGATGGGAAAACAGGGAAAATTAAGAAACTTCAACATAATTGATAAAACCACAATTGCCAACAGAATTGCTGCATGTTTTCCTATAGACATCTTAAGTAGTGACATTAAAATAACAAATGAACTACACTTATTTGGGGCCAGAATTGTAGCCTAGAATTTCACTATATGAATGCTACTTTCTTGTTAAAAGAGTTTACCTCATCAAGCCACCTGATAACAATTTCATTTACTAAAGGAGAATCTTGGGCCCTGGAGGTGGTGTATTATTTGGAATTTCCTCAGGAGTCTTATGCTGGAAGAAGGAATGGGCTTATGGGTGTTATAGCGTTTCCCTATGCCAATGTTTGGCACACTCTCCTGTTCCTATTGTCCACCTTATGTGGGCCAGGGGGTGATGTCCACCCTCTGCTCATGCTGTCATTGTCCCCTGCCATCATGAAGCTTCCCCTCGAGCCTGTAAGCCAAAATAAACCCCTTTTTCTCACAAGCTGCTCTTGGTTGGGTGATTTCTACCAGCAATGCAAACCGGACTGCAACAACTGGGTTTGATTCCCCCGTCCTCATGTAAAGCCAGATGTACAAAGTGGTGCATGCATCTGGAGTTTGTTTGCAGTAGCAGGAGGCCCTGGCATGCGCAATCTTTCTCCCTCCCACCTCAGGTCTCTTTCTTTCTCAAATAAATAGACAAACAAATAAATATTGTTTTTAAAGGTGATTCTTTAAGGCAAGAAAAATAAGCAAATCAACTCACATATTTTTTTTTATGAGAGAGAGAGAGAGAGGGAGAGAACTGATGTGCCAGGCTCTCCAACCACTGAAGTAAAACTCCAGACACATGTGTCACCTTGTGCAGTTGCACCAACTTGTGTGGCTGGCTTTTGTGGGACCTGGAGAGTTGAACATGGGTCCTTAGGCTTCTCAGGCAAGTGCCTTAACTGTTAAGCCATCTCTCCAGCCCATCACATAGTTTTACTTAACTTTTATTTTTTTTTAAATTTTTTTTTTAATTTATTTGAGAGCGACAGAGAGAAAGACAGATAGAGGGATAGAGAGAGAATGGGCACGCCAGGGCTTCCAGCCTCTGCAAACGAACTCCAGATGCATGCGCCCCCTTGTGCATCTGGCTAACGTGGGACCTGGGGAACCGAGTCTCGAACCGGGGTCCTTAGGCTTCACAGGCAAGCGCTTACCCGCTAAGCCATCTCTCCAGCCCGTTTTACTTAACTTTTAAACTTTGTTTAAAATTTAAACTTTGCTTAGTTTTTAGACCCTGTATATACAATTACATCCTTTGGGGAATGTAACTTAGAAAGCCACAGGATTATTAAAAACAAACAAACAAACATTGTATAGTCACCTAAATGGGACCCATGTCTTGGAACTGTTCTTTTCTTACCTACCTCTCTGCATAGTTAGCAAACTGACTAACTGCTTCTTTTGGCTCATGCTGAAATTCTTTTCTGAGGTGTAATCAGAAATCAGGTGTTACCTGAGTGGAGGTCTCTGAGGAGGGGGAGCCACTCAGGCTGCAAGGGGAAGTGCTGGGTTATATTCCCCTGAGATTGCCTGGGTTGCGGTGGCCGGCGTGGGGTAAAGTTCATCACGGGAGGAGAAGAGGCTACACAGGTGTCCATTCCAGTCACAGAGGAAGACCAGAAAAGTGTATCACAAAAACCAGCTATAGTCAATTCTGGTGAGGAGGGGTTGACAGTTAATCCTAGGTCCCCAAAGTGGCCATGACTATACTCAATATATATATATAAAGCATATATTAGTTAGGCAAATCATACAGGAGTTAATAATGTAAGATGAGTTCCAGTCTTTCTGGTGATCCTCTCGTCACCTTTACTAAGTCCCGTGTCACAGAAGGCTGCTGGGTTTGCTCAGGACTTTCCCAGAATGAATTCATAACTATTCTGGCAGGCTTGGAGACGTTCTAGAGACACACACTTATGTCTGTCTCTTTGGATATCGGATTATTGACACAATGGTCCTTAAGAAATTTGGAAGAAGGAAAGGGATGGAGCCTGGTGCCAATTAGAGAAGAAGCTTGTCTCCCCACAGGAGACTTCATACAGCTGTGACAACTTGCCAGGCCACCTTGGAGGAGAGACTGAAGCTGAGACAATGATGGGTTAAAAATGGGCAGGACCGGGCTGGAGAGATAGCTTAGCGGTTAAGCGCTTGCCTGTGAAGCCTATGGACCCCGGTTCGAGGCTCGGTTCCCCAGGTCCCACGTTAGCCAGATGCACAAGGGGGCGCACACGTCTGGAGTTCGTTTGCAGAGGCTGGAAGCCCTGGCGCGCCCATTCTCTCTCTCTCTCCCTCTATCTGTCTTTCTCTCTGTGTCTGTCGCTCTCAAATAAATAAATTAAAAAAAAAAATGGGCAGGACCACACCATGACCAGGACTGCTTAGATGTGCATAGCTCTTGCTTTCTATTTAACCCTAGACCTTATGTCAGCACACCAAAGATAGACATGGGAGGCCAATGGACCTCTTTGTTCCCCTTCCCAGAGCGGCCATACTGAATAAACCTCCTTTCTCTGCCTTTTACTACTATATTGTATCTTTATTTATTTATTTTATTATTTTTGAGAGAATGAGAGACAAAGACAGTTGGCATGCCAGGGTCTCAGCCACTGCAATTGAACGCCAGACGCTTGCACCACCTGGTGGGCATGTGCGACCTTGCGCTTGTCTCACCTTTGTGTCTGGCTTACATGGGATCTGGGGAGTTGAACATGGGTCCTTAGGTTTAGCAGGAAAGTGCCTTAACCACTAAGCCATCTCTCCATCCCTGTATTGTATCTTTAATCGGCCTACTGAGGACAGGTGACTGAACTTAGCTTGTTAGAGCTGCCAGGGGTTGGGTTCTGGACCCTAACAACTCCAGTAACAAGTGGACCCACAGACCTTATAGGTATCATTACCTGGCTTAGAAGCCCCAGATAAGCTGGCCCTGCCCTGTCTGCCCAGGCTGCACAGTAGACCTGCAACAGACTGCAGAGAGCCAGCAAGTAGAATCAGCGACGAGGTCATGAAGACGTGTGGGACCATCTGGCCTCCTTTCTGCTCCTGACCCACCTCAGCTGCAGGCTCCCAGGCTCTCACAGACAGGTCCACCACTGTTAAAGGCTTGAGAAGAGTCTGGAACTGAGCTTGAGAATCTTAGATGCTTCTGGAAGGTAGGAAGCCTTGGCTTTTGCTCACTCACAAATGAAAGGCCTTTAGGGACATAGGCCTCATCTTAGAGATGTGAATACCGAGAAGTGAATTGATTTCCAGAACTTTGGGAGCCCTTATGTCTTTCCAAGGCTCTGAGATGGCATTTCATGCCCACTCCACTTCAGTCTATCCCAGTTTCCTTTCCCTGGGCTAGGGGCCAACTCCCTGCCTTTTGCCATCCACGCCCGGCCCAGGGTTGAAAACTGCTGCTATTATATCCCAAGGCGAGTGCAAACAGTTCCCTTCCCTCCTCCCTTTACTTAGCACAACAGGGTTTGTGTTATAATTATTGTCCCCTGTGAGGACAGACACTGTGGCTGACTCACTGATCTCAGGGTTCCTATGGTGTCTTTCCTCCTGTCTGCATCTGGCCCGTGAATCCCAGGACCAGCTTTGTCACTTGGCACTTCTGGCCAGAGGTTCTTAGGCTGCAGTTTGTCTTCAGGTCTTGCTGGATTCCTCTCTCTGGAAATCTTCCAAATAAATCACAGCCAGTTATTTCCACCACTGCCCCTCACCCAGACCAGTCAGCGCAAGGCAGAGTCAGGAAGGCCTTGGGAGAGCATCCAGGAAGCCCTTGAGTTACAGCTAGGAAACAACCCCCTCCCCCACCAGAGGATGAGGGACTGCCCAAGGTCATGGCTTTGAGTCAGGGCCAGAAAGTCAGCTTCTAAGCTTTTCAGGCTCTCAAGGGGCCTTGCTTTGTCTCTCATGCCACCACCTTCCGGGTGTCACATCCAGGATGGCAGCGGGGTAGCTCAGCCCCACTCAGTGTCTCCTCTGAGGTGGAGAAGAGAACTGGCCCAAAGGAGTGGAGACAGTAGCCAGTGGCCCTGTTTGATAGTCCCTCAAGGAGATGACTTCAGCTGTCAAATAGTAGTGACAATGAACCCTGTGGACAAGTAGTGTCTAAATAGAATCCACCCTGAACTTGAACTTGGTCAAGTGTTTATGGCCATTGGAACTTCCTGCACACCCCTTCTAACTATCTTCTGGCAGGGTTGTTTTGTTTTTGTGACCTCGTGGTGATGTTTTTCTCATCAGCAGGGGCTGATTCCTGCCTGAGTCCAGACCAAGGCCTCCAGCTGTGCCCTGGTGAGTTCTGGAAGCGAGATAACACTGCGTGACAAAGACCCCATTCCTGAACATTGCTTACTTCTAAGGCCTGCACATAGCAGGAAATCCTTGTGAGTCCCTTATTTGTTGAAGTTTTGGGCCAGAGAGGGCCAGTGATCAACCCAAGGCCACACAGTTGGTGAATTACTGAGATCTGAGAACCAGTTCAAATTCCAGTCCTACTATTTACTGTGAAGAAGTTCAAAGACAACCAGCAGAAGAGATTAGGGGTAAGGTAGGCTTCTGTTGTCGGTCATTAGTGAGGGCCACAGCACAGAAGAACATAGATATCAACCTGCCTTAGTGAGACTAGACGGGAACTCCAGCCTGACTCAGTATGGAAAGATCAGGAACAGGCTGCTGCTTCTTCCTCCTTGGAAGTTGTCGCTACCTTTGGGGCTCTTTTAGAGTCTGCCCTCTCCTCCCTGACCCACCAAACAGTCCAGGTCCTTCATAAACATTTGGATTTGGCAATGAGGTTCTCCAAACTGGATGCCCAATTTACATCTCCAAGGTTGTGAGAAAACCCAATCTAAGTAGCCCTGGGGGCCCTCTGCTTGGGACCCCTCCCAGATTCCCAGCTTGGGAACATTTCTGCTTTACTTCAGCCTTCTGCTCTGTCCTGTTAAAATACGGTTTTTCAAAACCTATCCTTCTGTGTCTATGCTTATCAGTTTCTTTTTTAAAAAGCTTTTTGTTTATTTATTTGAGAGTGACAGACACACAGAGAGAAAGACACAGAGACAGAATGGGTGTGCCAGGGCTTCCAGCCACTGCAAACAAACTCCAGACGCATGCGCCCCCTTGTGCATCTGGCTAACGTGGGTCCTGGGGAATCGAGCCTCGAACCGGGGTCCTTAGGCTTCACAGGCAAGCGCTTAACCGCCAAGCCATCTCTCCAGCTCCTTATCAGTTTCTTGCTAGACATGAGACAAGAGCTGTAGAGCCGCTGTCTTGGAGAATTCGAGGGTCTGATGTTCTAACTCCTAAACTACACTTGTCCAGAGTTGAGCCAAGCTCCATCATGCTAAAAACATCAGTAGCGCTAGTCATGGGAACATGAGCCCTCCTTGACGCTTGCTGTGAAAATGGGGCATCTCAGAATCCCTCAGTGGAATGCTGGGCAGTTAAATAGGTCAATATATAGAACAAACACACTTGACCCTGTGCCTGGATGACTGGGTACTGAGTGCTCAGTACTGCTGTAATGGTTGCTCGGTCAGGTTTGCCATTAGACAGGGCCGATGTGCCTTCATCCTGGAGTGGGGAATCCCTCCAGGGGATCTCTGGGGAAAATGATTTCAAAAGTCGCCAAACTGCAAAAGCTTTAGAGATGATCCAGCTTCTCTGCTCATGAAGTTTCATTGTTATTTAAGAAATCCGATACTTGAGATAATCCTGCGCAAGGACCCTCATGACTCATGGTAATTAGGCATACCGGGTCGGTGACCCATATCAATTGCTGAAGTTAGTATTGTATTTATGCAGCCAAGTTTTATTTTTTACTGGTATTCTTTGGTGTTTATAACAGACATTGATGTCATCGTCATCACATCTCCCTATTATAAGCCCCATTTAGTCCCGCTCGCACACCCTGACAATGATTCACATTAAGCGATGAAAATAGGAACAAAATGGTATTTTACTCATGATATTTGGGAAATGTGGGGGGAGAAAGGAGGCAGCAAGAGGGTGATAATCTCCTTATTCATATTGCCTAAAATTAATGACAAAGTAAAAAGGGACCTGCACTCTTAATATTTTCGTAATCTATTTTCTTGTTGTTTTAGGGTTGTTTATTTACTTGAAAGCAGATAGAGAGAGAGAAAAGAGATATAGACAGAAAAAATAGGCATGCTAGGGCCTCTAACTACTGCAAATGAACTCCAGATGCATGCACCACATTGTGCATCTGGCTTTACTTGGGTAGTGGGGAATCGAACCTGTTAGGCTTTGCAGGAAAAAGACTTGACCACTGAGCTATCTCTCCAGTCCCAGGGTTTTTGTTTGTTTGTTTGGTTGTGGTTTTTTGAGATAGGGTCTCACTCTGGCCCAGGCTGACCTGGAATTCACTATGTAGTCTCAGGGTGGCCTTGAACTTACAGTGATCACCCTACCTCTGCCTTACGAGTGCTGGGATTGAAGGCATGAGCCACCAGCCCGGCCCCCAGTTTTTATTTATTTATTTATTTTTTATTTTTTTTAATTATTTATTTATTTATTTATTTATTTGAGAGCGACAGACACAGAGAAAAGACAGATGGAGGGAGAGAGAGAGAATGGGCGCGCCAGGGCTTCCAGCCTCTGCAAATGAACTCCAGATGCGTGCGCCCCCTTGTGCATCTGGCTAACGTGGGACCTGGGGAACCGAGCCTCGAACCGGGGTCCTTAGGCTTCACAGGCAAGCGCTTAACCGCTAAGCCATCTCTCCAGCCCAGTTTTTATTTTTTTGAGACAATCTATATACTATGTGGTCCAGGCTGCCTTGAAACTCCCAATCTTCGTTCTTAGAGCTAGGGTCACAGGTACACTCCACCAGGCATGGCTGAGAAATAACTCTTGTGGAGAATAGTCAAGAAATTCTATTAGACTTCACTTAATATTTTCATCTTCTATAAAATTAAAATTTATACCTTGTTATAAAACAGTATGAACACATTATCCTTTTATAGCCGCCCATCTATTCATCCACTCTTCCTTCAAATGATCCTTCTGCCAATGCAAATAAAGAGCGTGGTGTTAGCACCTAGATTCTCTTATGCCATCTATGGTTATTTTGGGGTTATGGTACTTTGAAGCTCTTTACATTTTTTTTGTTCTTCAACATTGTTTGAATTCTTTATTATAAGTATGTAAGGTGTGTGTGTGTTTGTGTGTTGTAACATCCTCACTTGGTTACCCTAGCTGGCTTGATGTTTTTCTGTGCAAACCAGGTTGTCCTCAAACTTGTGGCAATCCTCCTGCCTCCAAAGTGTTGAGATTACAGGTGTAAACCACCATGCGTGGCTGTGTGAGGTCTTTATTAAAAGAAAATGTCATCCTAAAATGAGAGATGGCATCATGCATTTCCTCCCCCAGTGTTTCCCTGCTTTTATTACCCGCTCTCATCCTGAACTGCCTAGGGCCAAGGCTTTGAGGTTCATCCAATACTCTAGTAGTTCCAGTGTCCCATTCCTGGTCTCTGCTCCAGAGCGACATCAGGGGTCCTCAGTGCTACAAAAACTGGGTGCAAGGTTGTTTATGATTGAGGAGAACGGGAGAGAGGGCCAGGCAGACAAGAGAAGGGCTCTCAGTTCCTGGCGCTTCTCGTATTGCCTAGAGGGGAAAATGACTTGTTCAGAGTCACTAAGCCACTATTCTTCGATTGTCTCTCCAAAGGCAAGTCCATCTTTTTCTACACATCTATGAAGAAGGAGAAAAGGTGGGGTCCCAGGTCTTTAGTGTGGGAAAGGGAGAGAAAAGGGAACACGAGGACGTGGGAGAGATCCAGGACACGGCCTCTCCACCGTCAGCAGCTCTTCCTGTCTTCCTATTAGACCCACCACAGTTAGCATTTCTGGGGACTGCGAGAGTCTCTGGAGGCATTGGCAGCCTGCATTGAACAGAATGTCCAGGCACAGCACAGGGTTCTATGTCAGCGGATCTTATTTGAGCAGAGCAGAAAGAGTTAGAAGCCAATCCTTTCCTCCCTACTGTAGCTGGGGGAACATGACCTATGTGTCTTAAACGCTCATTGTACTTTAAATTTGTCTGGTAATAAGATGGTGTTAGGGGTGTAGAAGGGGCTCCCTCAGGATTCAAGAGGGAAATCCCTATTTGACTCTGGGAAATTGTCAGCACCTTCCTGGTGGACAGCTCCACAGCACCAGCTGGAATCTTCATTTTCAGTGGGGCCACTGGGCCACCTATGTACGGGAGAATGTGTACTGAGAATGATGGCTTGTTTGCTCCCTCCCTCCATTCATTCCTTTCTTCCTCCTTTTTTCCCTCCCTCCTTACTTCCTCACTCATTCCCTTCCGTCCTGTCTTTCTTTGATGTAAAACAACTTCCAACGTTTTATTTTTTTAAGAGGCACAATGTATAAAAAGGAATCCAAATAGATCTAAACAAAGGATTCCTTCAGAGGCTGGAGACATGGCTCAGTGGTTAAAAATGCTTCCTGAGCAAGCATGAGGGGTCTAAGGGGCTTGAGACTTCCTGAGTTCCATCCCCCAGCACCAAGTAAACAGCTGGGGGTGGTCACACACTCTTGTAACCCCAGTCCTTTGAGGAGCAGAGACCATAGAATTGGTGGGGCTGGCAAAAACAGCAGTTTCCTCTCATCTACACACCCACACACCCATCCCCCCCCACATGGAGCCAATATATCTGTGCACACACACACCATCACATGCACACACACACACACACACACACACACAGAGCCAGTGCATCTGCACACACACACCATCATACACATCCCACACATACTATACACATGCACACAACAGAAAAGAAAACTAAAGAATTCCTCTGGCTAAACATGAGCTTTAGTGACTGACTTAGAAACATTTCAGGGGTGGGTATGTCATAGTTTGGGAATCTTTTATAACAGGATTTTCAGAACCAAAGCAACATTAGGACACATCATCTTACAAAACTGTTTTGGGCTACTTCCCAGTGTTAATGCAATATGGGAGAGGTTCCTTGGACATGGAAACCTTAGAATTCCAAGTGTATTTTAATTACTTAAGGCTAAAGTTCAGAATATTTTCAGCCTGGACTCTCCCAGAAAATCCAGACTTATGATGATAAGGCCAATAGCCAGCAGTGTGGTATGACTCAGGTAGGTAGAAGAGAGGAATCTGATGGGAAATGGATGGCCCTGAGGTACTTGAGGGTGTACAGGGATTTTCCTGCTAAGAATGAGCAGAAAGATCTGAAAATTTGGCAAATAACTCATGTCTACCTTTAATAGGTTGCCACCTTTAATAGGATGCCACCTTTAATAGGCTGCCACCCCATCCTGTAAAGAGGTGTGCGGCCAGGTCAGCTGCTGGCTGGCAAGGCCAGTTCATGTCCATTCACTTTACGAAGCCATCTTTGTCTTGAGACATCTCCTTGACCAGGCCATGGTTCTTGGCCCAGAAGGCTTAGAAACACAATTTCATCAATACTGAGTGTGGTTCAGTCTCACCAGGACCAGTGTCTACTGTCCAAGCTCACACACACTTGGCTTGCTAACTACTTCTCAGTAGTTCATTGATGAGAGACATAATGGCTTGAAGATGAGGCATTGGGTGCCTCTAGTCAGTATCTCCTCCTTTTCTCCTTAGAAAAGAATACTATTGAATCAAATCTGATCATAGTGGGTATTTATTTATTTTTATTATAGAGAGAAATAATTGGTATACTAGGGCCTCCAGATACTGAAATCAAACTCCAGCATATGCCATCTTGTGTGCATGTGTGACCTTGCACACTTGCGTCCCCTTGTGTGTCTGGCTTACGTGGGATCTGGAGAATTGAACATAGGTCCTTACACTTCACAGTCAAGTGCCTTAAATGCTAAGCTATCTCTCCAGCCCCATAGTTTGTTTTTTTTTTTTAAATGATTCCTACTCTTGACCCTAAGAATTATCTCTTTACATGCTTCTTCTCATTTCATTTCTAAAATGGTAGTTTTTAGAGTCAGTTCTTGGAACGATGTGATGACCATGCTGATACCCTTTTGTCCTGCTTAAAGGAAATGGGTGTGGAGAGAAGAAGAAGAGATCAGTAACTGGAAAACAAGGAACATGTAGAGTAAGGTATGATGTGCTCTGAGCTCATTGTGATTGCTGATTCTTGACTTCATCTGGAAGAGAAAGTGGCTTTGTCTAGCCAAGAACATTTTGAGAATGAACAATGGTGAAGCACTGGCTCTATTCAAGATTGAAATATACTATAAAGCTACAGTGATTCAAACATTGTGGAACTGGCACAGGAACAGACAATGATTCCATGGGACAGAGCAGAGACTCCAGAAACGGATCTGCCCATATGATGAATCTGGTATTCAAATGAGAGGCTCAGAGGCAGGCAAGGAGGGTGAGGTGTAGAATAGATGATGTTACTAAATATCTTCTTGGAAAAGAATTTTAAATTAAATTCCTTTCACACACATGTACAAAAACAAATCAGTTAGATTATGGAAGTAATACTAAAAAAATAGAAGGTTTTAGAACAAAATTTAGCCCTCAAGGATATATTTGAAGATAGCCTATGGATGATTTAAACTGTGGATAGCGCTGAACCCCCTACATTACATATATTGCTATGCATACATTCCCATGACAGCATTTAATTTATAATGGCACAGTAAGATTAGCAGCATAAGTAGCAAAATAGGATAATGAGAACAATATGCTGTAGTAAGAGTTTTTCAAAAAATTTATGAATTGCTTATTTCTGGAATTTTCTACCTACATTTTGGGACTGGAGTTGACCACAAGTAACTGAAGCTGTGGGAAATGAAACTGAGAATAAGAGAAGACTCTTTAAAAATTATTTGTTATTCATTATGAGAGTGAGAGAGAGAGAGAGAAAGATAAATGAATTGGCATGCCAGGGCCTCAGCCACTGAAATCAAACTCCAGATGCTTGCACCACCTAGTGGGCATGTGCGGCCTTGCACTTGCCTCACCTTTGTGTTTCTGGCTTAAGTGGGATCTGGAGAGCTGCAACGAGTCCCTAAACTTTATAGGAAAGAGCCTTAACCGCTAAACATATCTCCAGCCCAAGAGAAGACTCTTATGAGAGCATATTATTAAAATCTTGGGGTGGGCAGGACCATTCTAAGTAAGACACAAACATTTAGGAGCCCTCCTAAGGAAAAGGGTGGTGGTCTGACTACATGATATTGAAAACCTCTGTGTAAGTTAAGATGTTATAAGTACATTATGTTCACAAAAGAAGTTTTCTCTCTGGGACTAGAGAGATAAGTCAGCAAGTAATTGTGCTTGCGAGGATCCGAGGTCAATCCTCAGCAGCCACCTACATAAAATGGTGGGTGTGGTGACACATGCCTGTAACCCCAGTTCTAAGAGGGGTGGAGACAGGATGATTGCTGGGATTCTCTGGTCAGCCAGTCTGGAAAATGGCGAAAACTCTAGGTTCAAGGACACAAGACAAAAAAGAGTGACTGAGGAGGATATCCTATGTCTTTCTCTGGCCTTTACAGGCCTTTGAGGTCCCAGACAAATGGTGAATTTAATGCATAGATTGGGGAGGCAATCAGGTTCACAGAGAAAAGAAAGGAAAGATGTTGAATTTACATATGTCAGAATGTCAAGATTCATAAATAGATATCACAACTTTGGGTGCATCACACTGTGACGCTGCTGTGAAGAACGTACCTTTTCCAGTGAATTCCCAGTGGCTGAATGGGGCCTCCAGGGCCTTGCTTGGCTCCCTCCTTCCTCGTGATGTGCTATGCTGGGAGTCTGGGCAGTGTCAGGTTCTCTCTTGGAATTACTCCTCACCAGAACACAGGAAGATGGAAAAATAAATTAACAAAAAAAAAGGATGCTGCTATTCCTATTAGGGAGGTCACTAAGATGGTGTCATTTCCACTTATGCATAAAAATGATCTCCTGTCTCTGTGAGTTCTCTGTCTTTTTCAACACCCCCCCCACCAAAAAAATCTCAATTTTCTTTTTGTTTTTGTTTTGTTTTTGGTTTTTCGAGGTAGGGTCTCACTCTGGCTCAGGCTGACCTGGAATTCACTATGTAGTCTCAGGGTGGCCTCGAATTCTCGGCGATCCTCCTACCTCTGCCTCCTGAGTGCTGGGATTAAAGGCGTGCGCCACCACACCCGGCTTCTTTTTAAACATTGGATTATCTCCTCTCATAAAAAGTGAGCAAGGGTTGGAGAGATAGCTTAATGGTTAAGGGGCTGGCCTGCTAAGCCAAAGGACCCAGGTTTGATTCCCTAGTACCCCACGTAAGCCTGATGAACAAAGTGGCACACGCATCTGGAGTTTGTTTACAGCGGCTGAAGGCCCTGGCATGTCTATTCTCTCCTTCCCTCTCTTTCTCTCTCTCTCTACTACTTTCTCTCTCTTTCAAATAAATAAAATAAAAATTTAAAAAGTGAGCAACTTCGTTTGCATTTCTACAGATCACATTTGATTGTCTAAAGCCTTTTTTGGTCTTTGCTTTTTTCCCTCAGCCTCTTTTGCTTCTTACGTCAGCTCATCCTCCCTTCCTCCGGACAGAGGACTGAGCTCTGTCTCCTGATTCCTAACGACATATCCCTCAGCACCGAGGGCTGTGGGGAGAGGGTCAGCGGCCGCATGCCAATCTCAGATGCGGCTGTCCTTGTGAGTCGGTCAAAGGGAACCGTCTCTGACAACGGTAGCAGCTGGGAAGCCAGTTCCCATGTGTCACCCCTCCCCTTCTTTGCACAATGGGCAAGATTTTCACAACTCACCTTGGGCAGCTAAGGTCCAAGGACATAAGCATGGGAGACAATGACAGGACCTGAACCCACTTTTCAGGTGGGCACATCATTCCTGAAGGAAAGGAGGGTTCCCCTAAAGAAGTCCTCCCCTCACTTGGCTAGGTGTGGGCTTGTGCAGTCCCAGGTGGACCTGACTGGAGTATGTCTGTAAGTCCTCCACTGTTCCGTGCACCACCATGACCCCCTCCCTGTCGGACTGTTGTGTCTATGAGGAGAACAGACGGTGTAGCCAAACCTATCTTTAATATTCTCATCCAGTTAATCATCAATCCGTACAAAAGTAGCCTTGGACAGGCATCCAGGAGTTACCCTTTTCCCTTGTCACCTCCCGCATGATCCTGCTGCTTTTTTTGAATTCCTTGGCCTCCCCTGGGCTGTCAGCTTCATTCTGGAGTGATGGTGTCATATCCTGAGGTCTGCAGGTCTTAATGTCCTTCGGAATGGTCAGAAGCATCCATAACACGAGTCATGCTCAAGGCTCTGGGCCAAAGTCAGGGAGCTACATCTGGTGACAGGTCCTGCTTCCACCTCTTCCTTCATCATCCTCTACCTCCTCCCTCTCCCCTCCCTCCCTCCTCCTCTTCCTCTTTCACCTCTTCCTTTTTTTTTCCTCACCCCTCTGGAGACGGAACCTTGCAGCACGCACTTTGCAAAGGCTCTCTAGCATTGAGGTACAGCCGCCTCATTCTTTCTCTAAGATTGATTGTCCTCCACAGTCCAGAGGTTACACGAACAGTTTCTGTCACTCTGGCGTTATTGTCTAGAGAAGCTCTCCTCACAGGCTTGGTGGGGTGAAGTTTAAGAAAGAAGTAGATGGTGTGGGGGGTGGGGGAAGGAAGGAGAAATCCTCATATTGTTACCGTGGCTTCTCTCTTATGTGGTGGCTTCCTGGGCGGGGGTGATCCTTCACTCCCCACCCCCAGCACAGGCTCTGTTGGAAGGTGACAGCTTAGCAAATGCTGGAAGAGACCTAGAAAATATTCCCGAGGCTCAGGCCTCCCCTACTGGCTGCAGGGAGTGTAGTCACTTATTCAGCAACATGAGAAGCTCTGTCTACTATTGCTGTGCCAGGCCCTTGCTGGGCACTGCATGACAGCATGTACCAGGCTCTGGCCTTACCTCAGGGAGCTTCTCTGGTTCCCTGGAGGAAGGAAACACAGCCAACAACTTCAGTACATCGTGTCTCCTTGCGCTAGGATGGAGTCCATAGAGGATACCGTGGGAGCTCAGAGGAAGGCCCTTGATCCAGACAAGAGAATAGGGAAAAGATTTTTTTCTAGAAGCTGTTAAATTCCTGGCCTGAGGCAGGAGAGGACCAGGGGAGCCAGCAGAGAGGAGTGAGCCTGCAGTGGGGCCAAAAAAAAAAAAAAAAAAAAAAAAAAGCTTGGCTATTTTTTTCACCAGGCTCTGGCCAGGAAGGGGAGTGAGAAGCCCCGAATGTAGCTTTGACACTGTTTTTCTTTCTTCTGGAAGGCTGCCCCGTGCCTGCCTGCCGTCGCAGAGAGCGTTTCACGGGTAGATGCATATTATCGCAACGTGTTTATCTAGGAAAGCAGAGCCCAGCTCCAGCATCTGTTTTTCGGCACAATCCTGAGCAAAGTCCAATTTTCCAGTTGGGTTAATAAAAATAAAACTTGGGAAGTCGTGGGATGGCTGCATCAGGGGTTGAGTCCCGGCCTCATGCAGGGTCATGGCTTGCAGAGGCGGAAGGCCCATGCAGGTCACAGAGAGAATGAACCCTGGGCCGGGAGGGAGGAGCTGCTGGTAGGCTCCAAGGAGCATGCCTCAAAGAGGAATAATGGCTTTGGATTTTCTCTGACCCGACACGAGTTGACAGAACACTTGCCGTGGCCAAAGGACGTGGCTGGGCTATGGGATGGGGTGACATGCAGTTGTGGACTCGAACCTGGAATAAGTTGCATGGAGCAGGGGTGGGGGGGCCCGAGAGTCCAGCAGGACCTATGTTAACACATAGGACATCAGTGCTCCCAGCCCTGAGAGCGCCAGGCCCCCAGATCCATGAACAAAAGCCAGCTTAAACAAAGCTTTTTTATGTTTTTTGAAACTTATTTATTTGAGGACAACAAACAGAGAGAGAAAGGCAGATAGAGATAGAGAGAGAGAGACAGAGAGAATGGGCGCGCCAGGGCTTCCAGCCACTGCAAACGAACTCCAGACACGTGCACCCCCTTGTGCATCTGGCTAATGTGGGTCCTGGGGAATCGAGCCTCGAACCGGGGTCCTCAGGCTTCACAGGCAAGCGCTTAACCACTAAGCCATCTCTCCAGCCCTAAACAAAGCTTTTAACCCAAAAGGTTCCAGGTTGCAGGCAGACATAAAAACCACAACTTAAAGTCCCCAGACTCTTTCTTCCTCTCCTGTGTAGAAGGCTTTCTATTTCTCTTCTTTCTCTAGAGTACAGTAGAGGAACTTTCCTTGCTCTCCTCCTTGTACAATGGCATGTCCACTCTCCAGGTGACCTGGCCAGAGACACGATTGCTCCCCAAATCAAGAGCCCACACGAGCTGATTTTCCTCTCTGGTTTTCTCTCCTTTCTTCCTCCATCCTCAGGCAAAGGTGTCCATGGGCTTTGGTGAGTGACAGGCTCCCTGTTGGTAAAATAAGCTATGGCCAGCGGGTCAGGGTCATGTGTGTGCATGTGGACGAGAGGATCACACCCTGAGGCCTCATGCAGGAGTACCTTGGGGACCTAGCTCTCCAATCCCCCTGGGGATGTGAGATCGTCTGTGCCATAGTCTGGTGGTGGAGAGTGGGTGGTAAGGGGGAAGCAGATATGGTCACTTTCAATCTAGCCTGGAAAGTGCTTTGAAGAAGCGAGTCCTGGCTGGGGCTCTGAGCACCAGGGTGCTGGGGCAGGGAGGTGGGACTGTTTCTGTAGCGCGTTAAGGAAAGGATGGAGTCAGGGGGCGGTGGTCCTTGTTCACAGAAAGTGCTCAGGAGTCAAGCGCAAAGCAGTCAGCTTCTCTTTTACTGCCTGTACCTTCGAGAAGGAGTCACAGTAGGGAAACCGAGGCCAGTCTAGGAGGGTAGGAAGGGCTCCTGACTCTCAGCCCAGTGCTCTTTCCACTACACCCTGTTCCTTCGGTCCCAGTGTGAAGCCAGGAATTGTGAAACAGGCTGTGCCTATGCGGCATCCCCAGGGACCAACCACAGAGTGAGCAGGGCTGATTAAAGAGAATTTTGCTGGTGGGTGTGGAGTGAGCTGGGAGCCAAACGCCAGTTGGTGTGGCTGGCTGTGACCCTTGGGGAAGCTATCAGAAGACACATGTCCTGCTACGGCGACCTCACACAGGGAGCAGGATGCTGGCAGAAGGATGCGCCTGGGTCTTATCAACTTCACCTACAGCCTGTGGGCCAGCCTGGGGCAGGCAGGGAAGCTCCAACTAAAGAATCCTTGCCACACAATGGGGCTCCAGGGATGAGGTGTCTCTTCCTCTGAGTTTTGGTGGAAGATCTCCAAGCCGGGCCAGAGAGCTTGCTCCTCAAGGACTCAAGGAGAAAGAAACTTGGTGTCTCCCTGGCCATCCCAAGAACCCCTGGACAATGACCTTTCCCTCTGTCTTGGGGTGGGGTGAAGTGCTAATGTTCCCTGGAGTAGTGTCTGCTGTCGCCTACATCGCTCCTCCTGCTTCTCCCTCTTCAGCACCTCGTGGCTGTGACCCTACCATCCCTACCTCTGTGCCTGTGCCCACCCCAGGACCTGGGTTCCTACTGATTGACCCCCTCTGTCTTCCTCCAGGCTTGAATTCATCTTCCCATAGGAGAACCTGTTGTGGGGAGCACGGGGCTGGGCCCTGACTGGGTCCTTCTTGCCTCACTGGGTTTAGGTATCCATAAGACTGGGGTTCCCGCCTCCTGCTTCCTGGTATACTTGGTTATGTGTCTCCAAATCTAGGCTGCTTGGGGCCCCACACCCATGTATAACCTTTGGGTCAACTGCCTGTTCCTCCAGCCACGTGGGTGAGGAGAGCCATGGGTACCACGATACAGTTTTCCATAGCATTCCATTCCCTTTCCTCTGTCATAGCTGCCTAATAGTCATGCTGTCTGTAGGAGTCACTTGTATATTGTGACCAACATACCTTCCAGAAGCATTTCAGGAGAGGAGGGGTTTATCTGGGTTCTTGGTCAGGGGCTACAGTCTATCATGAGGCTGGAGTAGCTTGGCTGTGGTGGTGACGGCTTACAGCGGGACCCACGTGGCCTACATCCATTAACTAGGCCCTGTGTACCAAAAGTGTCACAAGCTCCCAAAACAGCACCACCAGCTAGGAACCAAGTGTTCAATACATGGTCCTGTGGGGGACATTTCTGATTAAAACCATAATGCTATTTTTTAACATTGATGTCAGGCAGAAATGTTCTCTGAATAGTCCGCCCACCCATTTTGCAGCTGGGCTGGAACTGATGGCTCAGGCTTAGTGAGGCTTTCTCGAACATTGTCTTGCTCCTGCCGGCCCTACATACTTCTTCCATGAGCTCATTCCTGTGTTTTCTTTCTTTCTTTCTCTTTCTTGTTAAAAAAAACAAAAAACAAAAAAACAAACTTCATCTTGTGTACTGATGTTATGGTTTCACTCTAAATATCCCCGGCAACACATATTTTGAATGCCCGAGCCACTATTTTGGGGAGCGTGTGGAACCTTTAGGATATGTATGGAGCCTATCTGACAGAAGCAGGTCGATAGGGGTAGGCCTCCAAAGGTTATCTTGGTCCACCGCCACGTGAACAGCTTCCTCCATGTGCTCCTACAGAGCTACACCACCGTGCCTTCCCCACCGTGATGGACTGAAGCCCTCCAGAAACTGTGCGCCAAAATAAAACCTTCCTCCCTTCCGTGGCTTCTGTCATGCATTCTGTCACAGCGATGCAAGAGTAACTAATTGGGCTGAGGTCGTTTTAGATATGGAGAAACGTCGGAGTGCTTACATAGACATTTATTCCTCGCTTCACTTTTAAAACACTTCCCTCCTGAAGAGCAAAACAGAAACAGCAGTAAATAATGATTATGGGCCTTCGTTTTTTCACTACTGCATACATAATGCCAGCAGTGAGGGCAGTGTTTCTCCCTGGCCTCATTAAGAGGCATTGAATGCCATCTCTAGGAAGGAGTTTATTGTGGCATTGTCTTTCTTGATTGTATCAAAGTAATACCTAACCCATTTCTGTAGTCTCTTCTACTTTCTTCCCCTTGGGAAGAAGGTTCCCCACCTCCCCCACCCCCCACCGCCGCTCTCACTAGCAAAGACAGTTTAACAGAAGAGTAATGTTTTTAGGGATGTTTGCCTTAAAGTAGATCATCAAACAATTCTTTTCACATGGTTAATGATAAATTGGCTTCCTTCATTTAGCATATACATGATACATCCCTGTGACCCAGCTGACAGGTGATGATTATGGCCCTTGGATGGTCAATAGTGGACATTGGCTTCTGGAAGCCACGTAATGCTTCAACCAGCCGTGTGCATATACATGTACAAAGGCCTGAGTGAAAATGACACAGTCCTGATCGGAAACAGTGATCTCATCTCCTGGCTCCTGACCACTGAGGGAAGTATTTGTGTAGAGCTAATCTCTCACTGAGCATTCTAGAAGGTCCCAAGTGAGTTCATTCTAGTGAGACTTGTCAGGGACGATGCTGCCTCCTCCAAGCTGTGCCCAGGAATCTTCTCCCTCTTTCATTCGTATCCCTTCTGTTGGCTGTAAGGGATTGTGGTAAATTCATGAGTTCTGAATCCTGGTCCCCAGCTGGTGGCAATACGGGAGGTGGAGACTTGCTGGAAGAGGTGTGTTGCTGGGGATAACCTTGAGGCTTATTAGCCCCTTGTTTGCCAGGGTAGTCAGCTCACTCTCCTGTTGCTGTTTTCTACCTGCTATGGCAAGGAGGTGACATCCAGATTATGCTCATGCCATGTTTCCCCCTGCCATCATGAAGCTTCCCCTTGAGACTGTAAGCCCAAATTTAAACAAACAAACAAACAGCTTTTCTCTCCTCAGCTGCTTTTGGTCAGGTACTTTGTCCCAGCAATAAGAAGGTAGCTGAAACATAACATTGATACCAGAGCAGTGAAGTCATTGCTCTTAGAAACCTGACTGTGTGTCTTTTGACATTTTGGAACTGATTTGTGGGAGGAATGTGGAAGGATTGAAACCTTGGCCTAAGGGATGCCTTACAGTGCTGTAAGCCGAGTTTGACGGACTATGCTGGTCAGAGTTGAAAGATATAAAGATATAAATGAAGAAAGAATGGTGGACTATGTAGGATTTACTTATGAGGGGAAGGAAGAACTTTGGCTCAACTGGGCTAGAAGCAGTTTTTATGAGGGGCTTACTACAATCTGCCTGTGTCATGAGAACTTGATCAGAGTTGAATTTATAAGAAATGTAATTGTGTGAGAAGAAGGATAAGGCACAGAAAGAAATGGAGGACAGGAGACAGCAGCCTGCTTTAGCTGCGACTGTTTGAGAGATGACCACCTTTGAGACTGAGCCAGCTGTTATGCACTGGGACAGCAGAAAGAATGCGGACCCTTAAGAGAAGAGAGCCTGGGGCTGGAGGGATGGCTTAGCAAATAAGGCACTTGCCTGTGAAGCCAAAGGACCCAAGTTTGATTCCTCAGGACCCATGTAAGCCAGATGCACAAGGTGGCACATACTTCTGGAGTTTGTTTGCAGTGGCTGAATGCTCTTGCATACCCATTCTCTTTCTTTTTCTATCTACCTCTCTCTCTCTCAAATAAATAAAGTAAAAATTAAAAAAAAAGATCTTGAAGGAAGGATGCTGAAGGTGTTTTTCTGTTCTTCAAAGTTAGTCTTACATCACCCCACTCCCTTGGATTAACAAATTAGGTAGCCTACCTGGTATTATGAAAGCACAACAGTAATCGGTCATTAGATTTGCAATACGGTTTTTGGAAATGCCCACTGGGTAATGTAAGGCAGGGTAGTTGGAGTCCCTGCAAAGAGGCCAGATGGAGTCATGAGGATGGACCATAGGTTGCAGTGGAGACAGCAGAAATTTTGGAAATATCAGGACTAGAGAATGGCTGCCAAGGAGAGCCGCCAGCTCGGGATGGAGTTCTCCCTGGGCTGTGGGTGGTGCAGCTGGAGCGGCAGAATTGGAACCTCAGAGACTTTGCTGTGGGTCCCGGATGAGCATGAAGGTGCAGGATTTGATATCTGTGCTGCTTGTTTTAGATCTTGCATTGGTTGTCTTTTTTTGTTATACCATCTTTTGCAATGTGAATGTTTACTCTGTGCTATTGTGTGTGTTTGGTTTTACAGGCTCACACTTAAGAGACCTTGGACTATGGAGATGTTTAAACACTGCTGGGATTGATAAAAATACTATGGGAAGCTTTAAAAAACATATTTTATTTATTATTTATTGGCAAGCAGAGGGGAGGGAGAAGAAGAAGACATAGAGAGAGCAAGCATGGACGTGCCAGGGCCTCTTTCCACTGCAGATGAGGTCCAGACATATGTGCAACTTCGTGCATCTGGCTTTGTGTGTGCACCGGGGAATCAAACCTAGGCCATCAGGCTTTGCAAACAAGCACCTTTAATGATGAGCCATCTCTCCTGCCCATATGGGAACTTTTAAATTTTTGCTGAAGGTATTGCATTTTACACCATGGATGGGTATAAATTACAGGGGCCAGGGGTGAAATGTGGTGATTTGAATGAGATGCCTCCCATGAACTCCTGTGTTTTGAATGCCTGGTCCCAGTTGGTGGCAGTTTGGAAGGTAGGGCCTTGCTGGAGGAGCTGTGTTTCTGGGGTTGGATTTTGAGGTTCGTCAGTCCCTAGCTCACCAGGGTTAGCCGGCTCACTCTCTTGCTGCTGTTTTCCACTTGAGGTGGGCAAGGAGTGATGTCCAGCCACTGCTCATGACATGTTTCTCCCACCAGTGTGAAGCTTCCCCTAGAATCTGTAAGCCAAAATTTTTTTTTTAAAAGCAAATAACTTTCCTCCCATCAGTTGCTGTTGGCTGGGTGCTTTTATCCTGGTCATGGGAAGGTAACTGCAGCGCAAGGGTCACTGGGAGTCTATGGATAGCACCGTTTCCCCAGGGACTCCGTTGTGCTCAGCGGGGCTGCTGAGATCGCAAAATCACGTCTGTCATGTAGACAAGTCTTGGAGTAGTGTGAGTCACCTTGTATCAGCTCATCAGCTGGGGATTCAAGCAGTAAAGAAGGAGAAAAGCATGTGACCTTCGTCAGTCGTTTGGTTGGACTATTCATCTCCCAGTGCAGGAAGGTATTTCCCAAGCATACTCATGGATGGACTTCCTTACCCTGCGGCTGAAGTGTCATTATCCACATTTCTAAATTTGGGTTTACAAGGTTCCTGAAAGGACTGTAACCATTCTTTCTATCTATCTACTTCCTGTGCCTTGGAGATTGTATCTATTATGTTTTTTTCCCCCAAGGCTTCAGTTCCCCCATCCATCCATCCGTCATCCGTCCATCCATCAAATACTCTGCCAGAATCTGTGTTGGACAACAGGACACAGTACGGAACATGGTTTCCTCTCACACCGTGCCCTATTGCCCAACACAGATTCTTCTCACGAGGAATCTCGTATCTGCTTTGAGCCTCACCTCTGTTTCCCAGAACCAGCTGATGTGCCCTCATCTAGGCTCCTGAGAGACAATTGTAGGGAGATTGACAATAAACATGGAAACATATAATTGTTAAAATGTGTTAACAAGCCGGGCATTGTGGTATACACCTTTAATCCCAGTACTTGGGAGGCAGAGGTAGGAGGATTGCTGTGAGTTTGAGGCCAGCCTGGGACTATATAGTGAATTCCAGGGTAGTCTGGCCTAGAGAAAGACCCTACCTCAAAAAAAAAAAAAAAAAAAAAAGCAAAAAAAAAAAGTGCTAACTATGAAATGACTAAAAGCTATATGGGAAATGAATACGGTACCAACAAGAAATTAGAGGGGGTCCTATTTAATACAGGCTTTTGTGGAGATGACCTTTAAGATGAGACTTGAGGGATGTCACAAATGGATATCAATATACATATAGCGGGAAATACTAAAAGCTAAGAGACTAGGTATGGTGACATATGCCTGTCATTCCAGCACTTGGGAAGTGGATCTGGAATTTAAGGTCATCCTCCATGACATAGGGAGTTTGAGGTTTGCTTGGGCTATACAGCGAATCCTTATCTTTAAAACAAACAAACAAACCAAAAAAAGCCAAGGCTCTGAGATAGAAAAGAAAGTGTGTTCCAGAAAGATTAGCAAATGAAAGATGAAGGATAAAGTGAGGCGAGAGAGGAGAGGAGATGTGGCTGTTTGTGTTCATGTATGGAAGGAAGTTAGGAAGGAAGAGGCTTATCCAAGGTCTATGGGATATGGTCTACAAGACTGCTCGGCTCTGAGGAAGACAGAGAGTGATGTGCGTACAAGATGATAGAACACTCAGGAGCGATTTCAGTCACCTGAAAGCCAATGGTGGCTTGGTCTGTGATGTCACTGGACACATGAGTGTGGAGTAGGAGCCAAAGTGTGGTGGGCAAAGGGACTTTATGCCTGACTCTCATGTTGCTGGCTTGAGGAGCTGTGTGATGGAGTTGTCAAGGATGGGGTTTCAGAGGCTGGGGTCCAGCCTCACTAGATCTAGGTGTGTTACCCCTGAGACCTCTGTGAGCCAACAAACAGGTCCAAAACGGACAGTTTAGCGGATCTAAGACTTGATTGTAATGGGGGAAAGGGAGAATGAGGGGGAGAGGGTCATAGAAGAGAGAGAGAAAGAGCGTGCGTGGAGAGATCATTGAGGCTGGTGTTCCAAAGAGCTGTGGGCTGAGAGGTGAGCTCATGGAGTGAGGCAGGACAGCTGGGACGACGTCTCATCCCAGGCCTGCAAGCTCTGCACTAAGGCCAAGGCCCTGGAAACAGACCAAGCATAGAGCTCAGGGCCACCTCACCAATCCGAAGGTGCCAAGATCCCCTGCAGGCCCGCGTGTGGAGTCTCAGTACGCTCTGCCCAGGCCCCTTTCTCTCCTACCATCTAGCCATACCACCTCCAGGACTCTCGGGCTGCTTCCAGCTACAATAATTGACGATACTTCTGGGCTAAAAGGCAGAAAGTCCAGCTCCACAGAAAGCTAATACATCAGTACACCCACCAAGGACCCCCCCCATAAAAGCCTCTCTTGGGTCCTCCTCATTCAGCTCTCCAAGTCCAGGTGCACGCAATCCCCCCATCACACTCTCTGTTTCTCTCTTTCTTCTATGACCCCCCTCTCTCCCCCCATTCTCCCTTTCCCCTTTACAATCCAGTCTTAGATCTGCTGAACTGTCCATTTTGGACCTCCATTGTGAACCTCAAAACCTCACAGCAGGAGTGCTGTCAAATCATGACTCAGCTGGAGCAGGGGACTTTTCCCTTCTCTGGAGGGTTGGCTTTTCCGAGGATTGTTCTGAATTCCACGGATGATTCCGTGCTCCGCCCTGGAAACAGCTCCTCTTTATGTAAGCCCTCTCGGAGAGTGACGGATCCTGCAAACACGCCTGTGCTGTCGGATGCAGCCTAGGCAGAGGGCACAGCTCCCAGGGTGGGGTGGCGGCTGAGCTGAGGATGTGCCACAGGCCGAACCGGAAAGTGGATGCAGGTGGCCGCTGAGTCACCGGCCTTTACCGGGTGGGGAGGGGGTGCACTCCGGTCTCCTGATGTTCCAGGCAGGAAAGGGACATTGGAAGAGGAGGAGAACGTCATTTGTGGGGAAGGGGTAGGAGAGCACTGCGTGCCTGTTTGGCTTCCAGGAGAAGCGATTCTTGTTGAGGGTTCGGAACTCTCTCTGGGGCTGAGCTAACCGGAGCGCAAGTACTGACTTGCCCACAGAGAGTCCCAAGTTTCTGTTGCCACCATTCTGGGGTTTAGATGACACACTGGGGAGGCAAAGTCCTTTCTGATGAGCTCTTTGTCATGGCTTCTTGGAACTTCTTTCATCTTCAAGGACAAAGGTGCCTCCTCCTGAAGTAGGGACAGTCGTGTGGACAGAAGCTGTGGAATGTTCCTATGTTCCTGGGGGACAGGGGGAGGGGGAGGCAGAAAGCTGCTGAGAAGCTGAGATAGGAGGATCACTACGAGTTTGAGGCCAGCCTGGACCATATAGTGAGAGCCTGTCTCACAGAAAGAGAAAAGAGATAGTAAAAAGAAAGCAGGCGAGGAGGGATGTGCGAAGAAGCTTTCATCCAACGAGTGTGGGCTCCGAAGGCCCAGGCCCTCCTTGGAGCCACAAGGGTGTGGTTCTCAGAATCAAGGAGGAAGAGCAGGTTGGGAAAGGAAGAAGAAACTCATCCCTCACCTCCCCAGGCTTCCTTTCAAGTACAGTGTTGACAAAGGCCACCTGTGACCCCTCTTTCACCTGCCACTCTGTGCCCATTCTCAGTTCCAGGCTCCATTTCTCTTCCTAGCTCTTTCTTTCTTTTTTTTTTTTTTAAATTATTTATGAGAGGGAGGTGGAGAGAATGAGCACACCAGGGCCTCTAGCCACTGCAAATGAACTCTAGACACGTGCCACCTTGCGCATCTGGCTTTACGTGGGTCCTGGGGATTCAAACCTGGGTCCTTAGTCTTTGCAGGCGAATGCCTTTAACCACTATAAGCCATCTCTCCATCCCTTTCTTACCTCAGAATGTCATATGTATGTATGTGTGTGTGTATGTATGTATGTATGTATGTATGTATGTGTATATATGTATATATGTATGTATATATATGTATGTATATATACGTGTGTGTGTGTACACACACACACACACACACACACACACACACTAATCCATTTTTTGCCTGTTTCTCCTGCTTGATGCAACTTTGCTGCTGCATTCAGTGCCTGGAATGTTTGGCTTATGTAGGCATTCAATAAATATTTGTCTAGTGAGTGAATGAATATGTTACTACATCTGATGAGGATGGAGGTTTGGGGGACTTGGGGACTTGTTACTGACATGTAACTCCACAGCGAATGTTTGTAACATGCATCAACATTTTCTTTAAGTGAAGTCCATTTCCTTATCCTGTTGTCTCATCTGGACAGGGACCCCCTCAGTGCTGGGCCGAGAGCCAGGCTGTTTCTGGAAGGATTGGGAAGAGCAGGATGCTCGAGCTGGCACCCTGGGCCCTGGACATCCGAGAAGAGAGCAGCAGTCCCGTGACTTCCCGCAGCATCTCGCATGAGCTGCTCTCTTGGAGAGAAGCCCGGGCTGCACCCGTGTCCACGGATGAAGCAGAGGAAAGGGATGTATTAGTAAAGTTCTCCAGAGAAATAGAAACTAGTGGACACACCCGTACACATACATATAAGGTATCTAACTGCCATAGAATCTATACGCCTCCTGTGGGTTTGTTTTTCGTTGTTATTGTTTTTGAGGTAGAGTCCCACTGTAGCTCAGGCTGACCTGGAATTCACTATGGAGTCTCAGGGTGGCCTCGAACTCACAGCGATCCTCCTACCTTTGCCTTCCAAGTGTTGGGATTAAAGGCGTGTGCCATCACGCCCTGTTGGGCACTGCCAGGCACAGGCTGGAGCCTTCAGTAGATGAGCCTGAGCTACTAGGCATGGCTAAGGACCCCAGGGCTACAGGAGGTCACTCCCTGTCCAAGCCCAGCACACCTGAACTTAGGCTTCACCCATAGCCCTGTGACCTTCGGCCAGTTGCCTAGGAAACTCCTCATCAGCCAGCACCTTCACACAGCCCTTCCCCCTGTGACCCTCTTCCCGCCGCTGTGTAGAGCTGCTGACTCTCTCCCTACGTGCTGAAGGAACAAACCTGGGCATCAGCTGGCAAACTTTGAGCCCATCAGTCCCCTTAGGATACTCTCCCCACTCTCAACTGCTTATGAACCCATTTCCCTGACAAATACACGAGCTGTTCACTGAGACTGCCTCGCGAAAGTGGTTCTCTCATCTCACAGCTGCTCAAGACCCTGCTCTCCACAGTTGCCTGGATGCCTTTGGGGAACCACAGCCCTGAGGATCCAGGGACCCACAATTCCCAGCCTTTTTTAAAAAAATAAGTTATTTATTTATTTGTTTGTTTATGAGAGAGATTATGAATGAGTACACCAGGGTCTCTTGCCGCTACCAATAAACTTCAGATACACACACCACTTTGTGTGTCTGGATTTATGTGGGTCCTGGGGACTTGGACTTGTCTGTCAGGCTTTGCAAGCCAGCACCTTTAACCACTGAGCCATCTCTTCAGCCCTCTCCCGAGAATGTCCGCCCCTGCCCCTTGCCTGTGGATTTTTATAAAGCAAGACTTAGTTTAGGAAACTGGCTTGTGATTATGAGGGCCAGAAAATCTGAAGCTTGCAGGACAAACTGGTAAGCTAGAAACTCAGTTTCTATGTTACAATCTTGAGACCAAATTCCTTCTGCTCAAGAAAGTTAAGTCTTTGCTCTTAGGAGTTCAACTGATTAGATGAAGCCCAGCCCACTACATGATGCTGTGTGATTTGTTTTGTCAAAAGTCTACCAACTGGCTATCTACGTGTAGAAGAAGGAAACTGGATCCTCATCTCTCACTATGCACAAAAATCAATTCTTTTTAAAAAAATATTTTATTTATTTGCAAGGAGAGAGATAGAAGAGAGACAGAGAAAGAAAATGTATGTGCCAGGGCCTTTCCCCACTGCAAATGAACCCCAGGTACATTTATCACTTTGTGCATCTGGCTTTATGTGGGTACTGGGGAATCAAACCTGGGCCGTTAGGCTTTGTAGACAAGTGCTTTAACTGCTGAGCCATCTTTCCAGGCCCCAAAATCAATTCTAGATGGATCAAAGACATTAATGTAAGAGCTTAAAGAAACTTTGAAACTGCTTTACATTTATGGCACAAAATGCCCAAATAAAAGCAGCTTGTGGGTTTATTTTGTCTTACATACTCGATGGGAAGCTCCATGATGGCAGGTGAAGTTGTTACATGAGCAGAAGCTGTTCATCACCTTCTTGCCATTATCAGGTGGACAACAGCAGCAGGAGAATGTGCCAAACACTGGCAAGGGGAAGCTGGCTATAGCACCCATAAGCCTGGCCCCAACAACACACTGCCTCCAGGAGGCTCCAATTCCCAAATTGCCACCAGCTGGGGACCTAGCATTCAGAAAACATGAGTTTATGGGTGACACCTGAATAAAACCACCACAACTTTCTAAATTGGACTCTAGTCATTCAGGAAATGAGACTAATTGGCAGATGGGACCTCATTAAATTAAAAGGCTTCTGTACAGACAAGTGACTTGAGTGAAGAGACAGCCTACAGCATTGGAAAAAGGAATCTCTGCCAGCTATACATCTGACAGATGATTAATATCCAGAATATACAAAGGACTCAAAATATCTGAACAGCAAAAAAAAAAAAAAAAAATGACCCAGTCAAAAAAAGAGTTGCAGAACTGAACAGAAAGTTATCAAAAAAAGAAATACAAATGACCAATAAATATTTTTAAGTGTTCAACATCCTCAGCTATCAGGGAAATGCAAATTAAAGCTATTTTGAGGTTTCATCTCAGCACACTCACAACAATGGCTTTCATCAAGAAAACAAATGCTGGGCTGGAGAGATTGCTTAGTGGTTAAGGAACATGCCTGCTAAGCCCAAGGACCCAGGTTTGATTCTCCAGGTCCCACATAAGTGAGATGCACATGGTGGTGCATGCTTCTGGCTAGGGGTCTGAGTGGGCCTATTCTCACTTTCTCTACCCCAGCCCTCTCTCTGTCTCAAATAAATAAAAATAAATATTTAAAAAAAATAAAAAGAAAAGAAAAGAAATGCTGATGAGGCTATGGGGAAAAGGAACCTGTGGTGGTTTGATTCAGGTGTCCCCCATAAACTTAGGTGTTGTGAATGCTAGCTCCCCAGCTGATGGATATTTGGGAATTAATGCCTTCTGCAGGGAGTGTATTGTTGGGGGCGGGCTTAAGGGCTTTATAGCCAGTTTCCCCGTGCCAGTGTTTGGCACACTCTCCTGTTGCTATGATCTACCTTATGTTGGCCAGGGGGTGATGTCCACCCTCTGCTCATGTCATCGTTTTCCCCTGCCATCGTGAAGCTTCCCCTCGAGCCTGTAAGCCAAAATAAAACTCTTTTTCCCAGAAGCTGCTCTTGGTTGGGTGATTTCTACCAGCAATGCGAACCAGACTGCAACAGTAAAGTGGTACCGAGGAGTGGGATTGCTGCTAGACACCTGACTATGTGGCTTCAGCCTTTTGTAGCTGATTTTCAAGAGGAATATGGAAGGAGTTGAAACCTTGGCCTAAGAGATGCTTTGCAGTGCTGTAAGTACAGCTTGATGGACTATTCTGGTCTGAGATGCAAGACCTGAATGCAGTAAGAACTATGGACTGTGAGGTTTGGCTTATGAGGGTGAGAAAAAGCTTTGCCTGGACTGGGCTAGCAGTTTGTGTGAGAAGCTTGCTCTTATGCCCGTGTCCTGAGAAGTTGTGCAGGGTTGCTTTGTGTAGAAATGAACTGGTGTGTACAGAGGGATATGGCACAGAAAGAAAAATCTTTGGGTGAATTGTTGCCCATTCAGCTGCAACTGAGAGATTACAACCTTTGAGACTGGGCTAGCTGACCTGTGCTGGGGCAACAAGAAGAATGTAGATTCTTTTGAAAGGGCCTGAGTGCTCAAGGAGTGTCCTGTTCTTCAAAGTCTGCTTTATTCCCCCCTAGATTAACAAATTGGAACCCTACCTGGTATCGTGGAGTATAAGAAATGCTGGAAAGAGGGTCAGAGTTTTCAACACGGTCTTGTGTTTTGGAAATGGCCGTGGGCAGTGTGAAGCAGGTTTGCTGGTTGCCTGCATAGAGACCCCATGGGACCATGAGGATGAACCGTGGATTATAGTTGAGACTCAGTGGAGATACCGGGACCATGAGATGGCTTCCAAGGAGCTGCCAGCCCCAATGAAGTTTCCCAGGACTGTGAGTAGCCTAGCTGGAGGGGCGGAATTGGAATGCCAGAGACTTGTTGCTGGTTAGAATTATCGGACTTGGAGATTTGTCACTGGCTAGAGTTGCTGGACTCGAAGCTACAGAGTTTGATGTTTGCCCTGGTTGTTTTAAATCTTGTATTGGTTGAATGTTTCTTTGCTATGCCCAATGCTATCTTTTGCAGTGTGAATATTTATTCTGTGCCATTATGGGTTTTTTGAGGTTATTTTTTTGGTATTACGGCTCAGTTAAAAGATCTTGAACTATGGGGATGTATGAACATCATTGGAATTGATAAAAACTATGGGGACTTTTAAAGTCAGACTGAATGCATTGTATTTTACATAATGTATGGATATCAGTTTATGGGGGCCAGGAACGGAATGTGGTGGTTTGATTCAGGTGTCCCCCATAAACTTAGGTGTTGTGACTGCTAGCTCCCCAGCTAATGGATATTTGGGAATTAATGCCTCTTGGAGAGAGTGTATTGTTGGGGGTGGGCTTAAGGACTTTATAGCCAGTTTCCCCATGCCAGTGTTTGGCACACTTTCCTGTTGCTATGGTCCACCTTATGTTGGCCAGGGGGTGATGTCCACCCTCTGCTCATGTCATCGTTTTCCCCTGCCATCGTGGAGCTTCCCCTCGAGCCTATAAGCCAAAATAAAACTCTTTTTTCCCAGAAGCTGCTCTTGGTTGGGTGATCTCTACCAGCAATGCGAACTGGACTGCAACAGAACCCTTATTCACTTTTGGTAAAGTGTAAGTTGGTGTAACCATTATGGAAATCCCAGTGTGAAAGCTTCTCAAAAAACCGGAAGTAGGGGCTGGAGAGATGGCTTAGTGGTTAAGGCACTTGCCTGTAAAGCCTAAGGACACATGTTCGACTCGCCAGGTCCTACACAAGCCAGATGCAGAAGGTTACACGGCATGCAGGGTTGCACATGCGCACAAGAGGGCACTCGCATCTGGCGTTCAGTTGCAGTGGCTGGAGGCCCTAGCATGCCAATTCTCTGTCTCTCTTTCTCCTTTTCTCTCTCTCTACCTCTTTAATAAAAGGTAATTTAAAAAAAGATTAACAGAGCCGGATGTGGTGGCACACACCTTTAATCCCAGCACCCGGGAGGCAGAGGTAGGAGGATCACTGTAAGTTCAAGGCCACCCTGAAACTATGTAGTGAATTCCAGGTCAGCCTAAATTAGAGTGAGACCCTACCTTGAAAAGCAAAACAAAACAAAACAAAGATTAACAAAAACAGAAGTAGAGCTACCATATGACCCAGATATACCACTCCTGGGCATATACCCATCCATGTTTATTGCTGTTCTATTCACAGTAGCAAGGAAATGGAACCAGCCTACATGGGCATCAACTGATTAATAGATAATGAAGATGTGGTACAGTTACATAATAGAATTTTATTCAGATGTTTAAAAAAAAGATGAAATTTGCAGGAAAATGAATGGAATTGGAAAATATATTGAGACAATTCAGGCTCCAAAAGACAAACATTTCATGTCCTCTCATCTGTAGATCTGACCTTCTGATTTTTATGTATTTGTATTTATGTGGGAATGAGTGTGTGCAGAGGCCAGGAAACTAGAAAGAGGTCCATGAGAAGGGCAAAGGGAAACGTTAATTGGGCTGTAGAGATGCCTCAGTGGTTAAAGGGTCTTGCTTGCAAAGCCTGATGGCCTAGGTTCAATTCCTCAGTACCCAGGTAAAGCCAGATGCACAAAGTGGCACATGTGTCTGGAGTTTGTTTGGAGCAGCAAGAGGCCCTGATGGCTCATTCTCCTTTTCTTAATCTTTCTCTGTCTCTCTCACAAATAAATAAAAATAGGCTTTTTTTTTTTTTTTTTTTAAGAGTGGCTGGAGACATGGATGGCTTAGCAGTTAAAGCACTTGCCTGAAAAGCCAAAAGATCCAGGTTCAATTCCCCAGGACCCATGTAAACCAGATGCACAAGGTGGCACGTGCATCTGGAGTTTGTTTCCAGTGGCTGGAGGCCCTGGCCCGCCCATTCTCTCTTTTTGCCTCTTTCCCTTTCTCTGTAAAATAAATAAAAATAAAATAAAAAAGAGAGACTTTAGGGCTCGAGAGAGGGCTTAGTGGTTAAGGCACTTGCCTTCAAAGCCTAAGGACCCAGGTTCAATTTCCTAGTACCCACGTAAACCAGATATACAATGTGGTGCACGTGTTTGGAATTTGCTTGCAGTGGCTGGAGGTCCTGGTGCAACTATTCTCTCTATCTGCCTCTCTCTTTCTCTCTCAAATAGATAGATAAATAAATGTTGTTTTTTTTTTAATAAAAAAGTGACTTTAAGGGAGAGGGATATGTGATGTAAAAGTTGAAGGGGAAATGTTGTGGGTAAAGAAATTTAAGTGGGGATTGGAGGCAGAGAGATAGGTGATAGGAGGAGGAAGGGAGAAAGAGCTATAGAAGCAAAGTAGGTATGAAAATGCCATAAGGAAGCCTGGGAGAACTTCACTTCCCAGATATGGAAACAAATTAAAAGGCGCTACACTGTGTAAAGATTCTACAAGGTTAAATGACTGAACTTGGTGATCATGGAGAGTTCAAATGTTGCAGGTCAGAGCCAAATTATCTTGGGTTATTTTTGGTCCCTTTGAAAGCTGGTCATTGTCCAACCTTGTCTCTGACCGAACATCCTTGGGGCTATCAAAACCTTTAAAATAGATTCTTGGCAAGCCACTCATTTCTACCAACCCCAAAGCTGAGAATGAGATCAGATAGCATCTGAGGCCTATAACAAGAGTTTTCCCCACTTCCCCATAACCTGCCTGTCTTTTGTCCCCACTAATGTGCTTGGTAAATACTTGGATTTATGACTTTCTTTGTTCTCTAACTAATAAAATCTCATGTAACTGATTCCAAGGTGGGACGTGGTATTCAGGGCACTCTGAATCAGATCTGGCTCCAGAGTAAAGTATCTCTTACTCCCACTGTGAGAATAGTTGTGTTTTTGTGTTAACAACCTGATACTTTGTAGGTTAATTAAAAATTTTAAAGAGTCCTACCCTTCCTTTGGCTCTTACATTCTTTCTGCCACCTCTTCCGCATTAGACCTTGAGCCTTGGAGGGTGTGTTCGAGATGTTACTCAGTTCTTCAGTCACTTCTTTCCAGCACTATAATACTGACACTACCTACACAAGACCATAATAAGAGGAGGAAAAGATCATGACATCAAAATCAAAGAGAGACTGATTGAGAAGGGGAGGGCATATGATGGAGAATGGAATTTCAAAGGGGAAAGTGGGGGGGGAGGGTATTACCATAGGATATCTTTTATAATCATGGAAAATGTTAATAAAAATTGAGAAAACAATTTTTAAAGAGGTCTACTGATCAAAATATTAATGATACCTGAAAAATCCCCACCTTCACAGCAGTATGTAGACTGGTTTCTGATCAAACAGCTGGAGTCTGTACCCTAGTTTATAGAATCAACTCCCCCCAGAGACCCAGCCAGCAATGACATCTGTGCCTGTGAGCAGTCTTAAGCTGCAGAAGTGTTTTGCTTCTGGTAGGGTCCCCTGCGGCAATCACCTCAATCATGGGGACATCAGTAACAGATAAGGGCTGGAGGGATGGCTTAGTGGTTAAGGCATTTTCCTGCAAAGCCAAAGGAGCCAGGTTCCATTCCCCAGGACCTACACATCTGGAGTTCGTTTGCAGTGGCTGGAGGCCCTGGCATGCCCATTCTCTCTCTCTCCTTCTCTGTCAAATAAATAAAAATAAATAGATAAATAAATATTTAAAAAGGAGTGCCAGACCCCCTTAGACATGATTCTGGCTGACCCCTAGTGTGGCCTCCACCCAAAGCCTGTATCCCTAGGCTCCGAGTCATCATCACCTTAGGGACTAGAGGTCAGAGAGGTCATAGTGAAGACAGGGAGACAGACAGTGCCTGAAGGTCCAGAATTCAAGGGCAAGCTAAGTGGAAGCAGAGATTCAGGAGGTAGGACTCCCAAGAGAGCAGTCTGGGCTGTTTCCTTGTGACCTTGCCCAGTGCCTCTGGACTTGATGTCTGTCCCGTGGGGCCAGAGCAGCGTTCACTTTTGCACATGCTGGGCCCTGCAGGACAGTCTCCTGACCTTCCCTGGCCTCCCCACAGAGACGGTCACTTCCCTCCCCAGGTCCTCACTGCCTCTGAGCTTGCCTCCTCAAAGCAGCTTCCAGGTGGGATTGAAGATGACGTGTCCCCGCCAGCAGATGGCTTCTTAGGGACAGGCTTGCCCTTTCCTCTTCTTTGGTTCCTTTGAGCCTGGCACAGCTTTCCCACACCCCTCTGGAGGTTGGATAACCAGAACTGAATGGCACACTCCTGCCAGGGGCTTACAGAGGAGCCATCTCAAGGCTCGGCTGTCTTGGACACCCTTAAGAGAGTGAGGAGGAAGTGGAAGGCTGCATGTCTCCTGTCCTCTGTTATTTTCTTTTTTACCTATTGGATAAATTTTTAAAAATATTTTATTTTTAATTATTTATTTGAGAGAAAGAGATGGATAGAAAGAATGGGCACATCAGGGCCTCCGTCCACAGCAAATGAACTCCAGATGCTTACACTACCGTGTGCATTTGGCTTATGTGGGTCCTGGGGAGTTGAAGCTGAGTCCTTAAGCTTTGCAGGCAAGCATCTTAAGTGCTAGGTTATCTCTCCAGCCCTCTATTGGATAAACTTAAAGTGTATATACAGGAATATCCAACCTGCAGCCTGTGGACCACAAGCCTTCCAGGATAGCTATGAATGCAGCTCAACACATTGGTCGATGATGACCACAGCATGTTGAAATGCCAAAAGATTGGCCACCCTGGCGTGATGTCTTGTATTTATTTATTTATTTATTTATGTAATCGACTTTTTGTATGTATGTATGAGCAATATTTGCATATTCATGTATGCATGGACACATATATGTGAGTGCATAGGCATGTGTGTGCACATGTATGTGGAGGCTAGGGGACACCCTTGGATGTCAGAGAACATTCTCTACCCCCCACCTTGGCAGGGCCAAGATCAGCTCAACTATTTACTGGGTACCTATTCCATGCCAGTCTGTGTTCTAGATCCTGGGGACCCAGACGTGAGCCACTCAGCATGGGAATTCTAGGCCTTCTCTGATGTCCTGGCTTATCCTGGCTTAACTAGTTTTAGGGTCCAAATGGCCTCCCTCCCTCCCTTGTGCACCCTAGTCCTGCTCTCTTAATTCATCTCTGCGCCTGAGGTAAAACACCAGGCTCAGCGGGAGCCCCGCAAGGCCTTTGGAAACCAGAGGCAGCAGTTCCCGTTGTTCCATCTCACCTACCCTGGGCTCTGGACTTCGTCAGGAGGCTGAGCTCAGGGCTGGGTCCCTCTTCCTCGTTCTCAGAAAGCTTGTGTCACCCAAATCCCCAGCCTCAACTCCAGGCGCCACCATGAGCCTCCCTGAGATTCCCCAGGTGCCGGTTCTGTCTGACTTGGCAGCTTTCCTAATCCCCACACTGCTGCTCTCGCGCCAAGTTCAGGTCTACCTCTGCTGCCAAGTGGAGCCATGGCTGGTCTCCAGGGCTCCCAGAGAACCCTGCTGAGATGGAGCGAGCCTGGGCTTATACCTGGGCCCGGGATGGCCATGAGGAGGCTTGGAGTTGGGTCCTATGTCTGCCACTTGCTTGCTCTGTGGTGTGGGCAAAGTCACTTTGTACCTCTGGGCTCTTGCTACTTGTTTGATTATTCATCCATCTACTCATCCACCACCCAGCAAGCCTTTTATTTTTATTAATTTACTTTGATAGAGGGAAAGAAGCAGAGAGAGAGAGAGAGAGAGAGAGAGAGAGAGAGAGAGAGGGAGAATGGGTGCACCAGGGCCTTCAATCACTGCACACGAACTCCAGATGCATGTGCCACCTTGTGCATCTGGCTTACGTGGGTCCTGGGGAATCAAACTGAGGTCCTTTGACTTTGCAGGCAAGTGTCTTAACCACTCAGCCATCTCTCCAGTCCCCAGCAAGCCTTTCGATGACTTAAGACAAGACCTTGGACCCTACGCATGGCACTAGCAGCCTCCACAGTCAAAGCCATCTGGGAGCACACTGGGTGACAAGTCTGGTCTCTCAGATGACCGTTACCCTGACCTCTGCCTCCCCAGTTCCTCACATACAGTACCTCAGAGCCCCAGGTGATGCCCCGTGCTCACAGGCTGGCAGAGGCACAAACAGGCCAGGCCAGGACAGAGAGACTGTCTCCTGGGACTTCTTGAAAATTCAGTCTGGGGCTGGAGAGATGGCTTAGCGGTTAAGCGCTTGCCTGTGAAGCCTAAGGACCCCGGTTCGAGGCTCGGTTCCCCAGGTCCCATGTTAGCCAGATGCACAAGGGGCGCACGCGTCTGGAGTTCGTTTGCAGAGGCTGGAAGCCCTGGCGCGCCCATTCTCTCTCTCTCCCTCTATCTGTCTTTCTCCCTGTGTCTGTCACTCTCAAATAAATAAATAAAAAATGAACAACAACAAAAAAATTCAGTCTGCCTGTGCAAAAGGGTGCCACGATTTGGGAAGCTCTTTCAGCACCTGAGTTCAGGTCTAACCTTGGGGACAGAGGAGTTCGCACCAGGAAGCAGGTGACAGTAAGATCCGAGAGGGCCAGCAGAGCCCACCAGCTTCAATGGGGAGGCCCCTAGTGGACAGTCAGGGACAGAAGGAAAGACTATGGGCAAAGAACTCTATGGAAGCTGAGAGCAGGAGAGACCTGGAAAAGACCATGCGTGGGAAGGTTAGCCTTGCAAATGGGCACCAGAGGCTGCTTGGTCCCCAGACCTCCAGAGAGAAGAGTATGTGCTGGCTGTCTTGGAACCATGTCTTGCTGTAGTCCCTGGCTGTGGTGGAGGGTTCAAGGACTGCAGATACTCCTACAGTGGCCTCTGCCGGGCGTGGTGGCACACGCTTTTAATCCCAGCACTCGGGAGGCAGAGGTAGGAGGGTCGCCGTGAGTTCGAGGCCAGACTGAGACTGCATAGTGAATTCCAGGTCAGTGTGGGCTAGATCAAGACCCTGCCTCGAGAAACCAAAACACCCAGCCAACCAACAACCCCAGTGGCCTCTCACAGAGAGCTGCAAGACTTGAGCATCAGACTTGTGTCTTGGAGATGAGGCTTAAGCTGTTGGTAGTTGTTTTTCTAAATGGAAGCCAATAGGGAGGAGAGTCATCTGTAGAGCCTGGTATGCAGTCTTGTCTGAAGCTAGCCACCCCCCGCCCTGCCCCAGATAGTTTTTAGCTTCATGAGCTCTTGTTTCTGCATAATCCAATTTGAATTAGTTTTAATTACTTGTAACCAGAAGACTCCTACCTGATACACAAGCCAGGATAAGATTCGTCTCCAGGAAGACCAGTGTGTGGTAGGGAACCACTGCTCCAGAGCTCTTTCCTCAGTCTCACAGTGGCTCATGGGCCCTTACCTGTCTATGACGGCTTTCTGTGAAGGCTCTGGGGCCCGTGGGTCCTGACATCAGCAGCCTGGGACCCCAGACACTGCTCCAGGACTCTTGGCGAAGTATGACAGATCTTGTCCACCTGGACACCAGTGCACCTGTCTAGTCAGAGATGTCTCTGGCTAGAAAGAGACTGGACTGATTGCTGCCAGCTCTGTAGCCTAAGGTGAGTTTGCTCCCCCAGTGCAGGGAAGGGGGACTTGACAGACACTGAGATGAAGACTTGGCGAACACTCCTGGGAAGAGGGGCTGCTTCTGAAAGTCCCACCCAGAAGCAAAGGATGGGAGAGGAATTCCGTCCTCTGCTGTCTGTCCATTGTTGTGAGTTTGAGACCACCCGGACACTGCCTGCTGCTTGTCTAGGTTAGGACTCTGCTAGCACTTTCCCCAGGTGCATCTGTGGCTCTCTACCTGGGAGAGGGATAGGGAGTCCGGGGCCTTCAGCCTGCAGAATGAGGATGAGGCGGAGAGCTGGTCACTATATGTGACATACTGTACAGAATCTCCATTTGCTCGGTTTGTCTTCAGGTAGACTCAAGATGATCCCAATCGCAAAGGGTCTACAGTGCTCATTTCAGATGCAAATCCAGTGTTCTCATCTGCGCGAGTCATCCTCAAGTTTGATATCTTCCAACTTCCATAGAGCTTTTGCTTCTGTCACTATGCATGGGCACCTTGAACTTGACTCCTTTCCTCTCGTGGTGGCCAGGCATTCACCGGAGCTGCTGGGTAAAAGGTGTGGCCGCTCTCAGCCTAGGTAAGACAGTGTAAAGTGTTCATGGTCCAGTGGGCCACTTTCCTCTTAATGTGGCAAGGGAAACTCCACACTCCCTGGACACTTGGTACCTAGAGTTTGTCTTTTTCGTTGTTGTCTCTGTGTGTGTGTCTGTGCATGTGTGTGGGGCCAGAGGTTGACATTGGATGTCTTTCTCAATCGCTTTCCACTTTATTTGCTGGAGTAGAGTCACTCACTTGAGCCAGACTTTGCTGATTTGGCTAGCTGAGTTGGCCAGCTTGCTCTAGAGGTCCCCTGTCCCTGTCTTGTTGAGTGCTGGCATTGTGAGCTGCCACGCCTGACCAGCATGGATGGTGATGAGGATATGAACTCAGATCCTCATGCTTGCAAAGAGAGCACTCTCCAGCTTGTTTGTCTTTTTTTTTTTTTAAAGCATTTCTTAATATTTATTTATTTGAGAAAAAGAGGGAGGGAGAGAATGAGCACACCAGGGCCTCCAGCCACTGCAAACAAACTCCAGACACATGCTCCACCTTGTGTATCTGGCTACATGGGTTCTGGGTCCTTTGGCTTTGCAGCAAGTGCCTTAACCACTGCGCTGCCTCTCCAGCCCCTGTTTGTTTTTTGATGTCCAGTTGCTGATGGGGTGGGAGCTTTCTTCCCAAGCTATTCCTTCCCCTTTCTCTCCTCCTATAGAGTGTGCAACTGGTGAGGCTGGGAAAAAGGTTTTTTTCGTTCTTTATTTTTAAACGTTTATTTATTTACTGGGGTGTGTGTGTGTGTGTAAGTTCCAGGGTCTCTAGCTGCTGCAAATAAATACCAGATGCTTGCTCCACTTTTTGCATTTGGTCTTATGTGGGTGGTGGGGGAACTGAACCCTTGGCAAGCAAGTACCTTTAACCACTGACCCATCCCCCCAGCCAGAGAAAGGCGTTTCAATGACTAGTGTTCTTAGATGAGGGCAAGGGTGGTCTCAATGGTCAGCGCAGGTGAGCTGAGCGGTGAAGAAGGCGGGGTGGGTGGTGGAATCATGGGAGAAACGCCCCAGGCTGGACCCCACCCCCCAGGACTCATGGAACAACAAGAGGATGCCTGTGAAGTGAGGCATTGTGGCATTCCTGCCAAGACCCAAGTAGGCAAACCGCCTCTGTAACAAGGACGACAGCTTTGCATATACAAAACCCCTCCTCACTTATTACCATTTTCCTTTTGAGACCCAACTACAAAAATGACCGCTAGGGGGCAGGAGAGACCGCTTAGCAAAGATGACAGCTTTCCTAGCAGGAGCCTTCATCCCTTCCTGTTTATAGTGCACATGGGTGAAGGGAATGCATTATTTAGGGACGCCTGTATGGGACTTAGTATTTTTAAAAAAAGCATTTTCCATAATGTTTTATAATTACAATACAAAGTAAAGGAAAACATTAGGTATTGAATTTATATGAAGCTCTAAAATGGACTGGAGATATAGCTCAGTTGACAGAGTATTTATTTACCTACCACAAAGCTCTGGGTTCGATCCTCAACACTTTACAAAGCGGGTGCAGCGGCACACATCTGAAATCTTCGCAATCAGGAGGTAGAAGCAGCAAGATCACAAGTTCAAGGGCATCTTCAGCTACATCGCAATTCCAGGCCAGCTTGAGCAACATGAGGCCCTGTCACAAAAAATAAGCAATTCTAAATAAAAACCACTCAACCATTTTACTGTTAGAAACAAGGTTGCTATAACTAACATGCCTATTAAAATCTAAAGATATATGTAAGTTGTAACATGAAATTTTGATCTGATCGAGATTTTGTTTTTGTTTGTTTTTGGAGTAAGGTCTCACTGTAGCTCAGGCTGACCTGGAATTCACTATGTAGTCTCAGGGTGGCCTCGAACTCTCGGCTATCCTCCTACCTCTGCCTCCCGAGTGCTGGGATTAAAGATGTGAACCACCACTTCCAGCTGATGGAGATGTTTCATGATTTTTTTTTTCAAAATTTCCATGAGCATTACTGACAAGAGATTTCGTCTGAGCAAGTTGATGTTAAACATGTATAAACATCTGTGCTCGCTCCGGCAGCACATACACTAAGATTGGTCCAGAGAAGATGTGTGTGGCCCCTGTGCAAGGACGACACGCAAATCTGCGAAGCATTCCGTTTAAAAAAATATATAAACATCTACCACTGGGGTGTCTCAAAACTCACTAAAGAGCTGAGAAGCGACAACAGAGTGTTCAGCATTCAATAAGACATCTTGATCACACCCTCCAAGGCTCAGGGACCACTGTAGAAGAGATGACAGAGAGAATGTAAGAACCAAAGGAAGGGGAGGGAGAAGTGCTCACAATGCTCTCTTCCAGACACAAAGTGGCCGTGGTATTCAGGACCTCGCAGTGGCTGATGCTACCTACACAAGACCTGCATAGTAGGAGGGAAAAATGATGACATAAAAACAGAAGGGAGGGCTGGAGAGATGGCTTAGCAGTTAAGCACTTGCCTGTGAAGCCTAAGGACCCCGGTTCGAGGCTCGGTTCCCCAGGTTCCACGTTAGCCAGATGCACAAGGGGGCGCACGCGTCTGGAGTTCGTTTGCAGAGGCTGGAAGCCCTGGCGCGCCCATTCTCTCTCTCTCCCTCTATCTGTCTTTCTCTCTCTGTCTGTCGCTCTCAAATAAATAAATAAAAATTAAAAAAAAAAACTTTAAAAAAAAATTAAAAAAAAAAACAGAAGGGAGACTGGTTGGAACGAGGAGGGGATCAGTGGAGGGGGACTGGGAGGGGAAAAAGGGAAAGGACTTATGATCATGGTATATTGCTTATATTTGTAGAAGTTGTCAATAAAAAAAAGTTTAAAAAAATTGCCGGGCATAATGGCGCACACCTTTAATCCTAGCACTCTCGAGGCAGAGGTAGGGGGATCGCTGTAAGTCTGAGGCCAGCCTGGAACTACAGAGTGAGTTCCTGGTCAGCCAGGGATAAAGTGAGACTCTCCCTCCCTCCCTCCCTCCCTCCCTCCCTCCCTCCCTCCCTCTCTCTCTCTCTCTCTCTCTCTCTCTCTCTATATATATATATATATATATATACACATAATATATATGTATACATACTTAAAAGTATATATGTATATATACTTAAATATATATTTAATAAAATATAAAAAATAGATATGTGTTAAAATTTTTATAAACATTTTTATAACCACTCAAAAATCACAGTAGGTGATACTACATTTAAAGATTTGAGCCAGGGGGGCGGGTGGCGCACGCCTTTAATCCCAGCACTTGGGAGGCAGAGGTAGGAGGGTTGCCGTGAGTTCGAGGCCACTCTGAGACTAGATAGTGAATTCCAGGTCAGCCTGAGCTAGAGCGAGACCCTACCTCAAAAAACCAAAAAAAAAAAAAAAAAAGAGCAGGCCTTTCTTTTTTTCTTTAATTTTTATTATTTATTTAAGAGCAACAGACAAAGAGGCAGAGAGAGAGAGAGAGAGAGAGAGAGAGAGAGAGAGAGGGAGAGAGAATGGGCGTACCAGGGCCTACAGCCACTGCAAACGAACTCCAGATGCGTGCGCCCCCTTGTGCATCTGGCTAACGTGGGTCCTAGGGAGTTGAGCCTTGAACCGGGGTCCTTAGGCTTCATAGGCAAGCGATTAACCGCTAAGCCATCTCTCCAGCCCAGGCCTTTCTTTTTCTTCTACTGACAAATGCGCTATTGAAATTTCTCCTGATTGGCATTGGATCCAGAACCACCTGTCTCTCCTTTTGTGCTCAAGTGCACTGGGAGCTTGGTGTACTGATTTGCAGAACACACACGCAGTTTTGGACTAGTTCCCTATGACTGAAAAAAACTAATGTGTCGAGAAAGATGGAGACAGCCCCAGTACCTAGGGTGACTCTTGTTCTGACTGGCCCTGGAGAGAGTTCTGATTTGGGCCACCTGCCCTGACATAATTATTCACAGCGCCTCCTTCCACTCAAAAACAAGAGCAGAAGTGTCCCAGTCTGGTATTGATACACCATGGATGAGTCTCAAAACATTACTCTGGCTGAAGGAAGCCAGACACAAAATAGCACATGCTGTATAATTCTATTACGAATGACATTCTAGAATAGGGAAAACAAATTTGTAATGACAGGAAACAGAAGAATAGCTGTCTGGGACAGAGGTGCGGCGGGAGGGGGGGGCTGTAAGGAGGGCATGAGGGAACACTGGTGAGGCAATGACAAGTCCCCCCCTTTATTTTTCTTGAGGTGCTGGGACTTGAACCTTGGGCCTCATGCACACTAGGCAAGTGTTCTACTGCTGAACTAGATTCTCAGCCCTTGGTTTTCCATCTCTATAAGAAATTTTATTTATTCATTTGCAAGGGGGGAGAGAGAGAGAATGGGCATTCTAGAGCCTATAGCCATTGCAGACTAACTCCAGATGCATGTGCCCCTTGTGTAACTGGCTTACATGGGTCCTGGGTAATCGAACCTGGGTCCTTTGGCTTTGCAGGCAAATACCTTAACCACTAAGCCATCTCTCCAGCCTGGTTTTCTATCTTTTTTTATGGTATTGGTTACTATGTACATTTGTGAAAAGTCACAGTACTGTAGGTTTAAAATAGATGCATTTTTATTGTATACTAATTGTACCTCATTAAAAGAGAAAGTAAGCCAGGCGTGGTGGCGCACACCTTTAATCCCAGCACTCAGGAGGCAGAGGTAGGAGGATCGCCGTGAGTTCAAGGTCACCCGGAGAATACAGAGTGAGTTGCAATAAATTGCTATGAAGATGGAGAGTCGGGGATGTCATCTGATATCGTGGCCACCAAGAGTGGACTCCTAGTGTCCCTGCCCTGGCCATCCCCTCCACACCCGCTGCTGTGCTTGTGTCAAAGTTGGCTGCTGAAGGGCATGTCCAGAAGGCGGTGGCCAGCCTCACTGTTTGAGGGCAGAGCTGTGCCCTTGCTGCTCCACGGGGCCTACTCTCAATTGCCCACCGCTGTTATATATGATACTGTCTCCAGGACTGATGACCCAGGACTAACTGGATCACAGGGTCCAGTGGGCCCCACACCCGAAGGGCAAGGGCATCACCATTTTGCCCGTATCTGTTGCCCATTTGACACACTTCCAGTGGGAAGCTCTGGCCTAGAAATGGTTCAGGCTAGAGTAAGAACGGGGGAGGGTTTGACATGAGGTAAATAAATGCTCACTTCTTTTTTTTCAATTTATTTTTTATTGACAACTTCCATAATTGTAGACAATAACCCATGGTAATTCCCTCCCTTCCCTCACTTCCCCCTTTGCAACTCCACTCTCCATCATACCCCTTCCCTCCTTTGATCAATCTCTTTTATGTTGATGTCATCATCTTTTCTTCCTCTGATGTTGGTCTTGTGTAGGTAGTGTCAGGCACTATGGGCTCATGCATATCCAGGCCATTTTGTGTCTGGAGGAGCACGTTGTAAGGAGTCCTACCCTTCCTTTGGCTCTTACATTCTTTCCACCACCTTTTCTGCAATGGAGCCTGAGCCTTGGAAGGTGTGATTGAGCTATTGCAGTGCTGAGCACTCCTCTGTCACTTCTCAGCACCATGGTGCCTTCTGAGTCATCCCAAGGTCACTGCCCTCTGAAAAGAGAAGCTTCTCTAACCAAAAGTGAGAGTAGCATTAATAGATGGGTGTGAGCATTAAGAGAAGTGCTTACCAGGCAGTTTGGTAAATCAATGCTCACTTCTTGATGGTGGGGGACCGTGGGGAAGGGATAGATATGTGGGTGTGAATTCCCTCTCTGGGCTTTGGTCTAAGGCAGGTTTGGGCAAACTTTCCTGTGAAGGACAAGATGGCATCTCAGGCCTGTGAGGTGGCAGGGTCTCTGTTGAAATGACTTAACTGGCACTGGAGTATGAAAGCTGCCGTGGACAGTATGTAAATGAGAGGAGGTGGCGGCGGCTATGTTCCAAGGCGACTTTGTTTATGGAGTCTAAAGTTTGAATTCGTGGAATTTCCATGGGTCACAAAGCCCTTTTTCCCCCCAACTATCAGAAATATTAAAACTATTTTTCTCATTGGGTCTGCCCTGGCTGACAGGGAATAGCTTGCCAACTTCTGCCTTAGAAGGTGCATTTAATATGGGAGTCCTGGGGGTGGAGGGTTCTGGGAAGGGGTGGCTCTTGTATTTTGGGTTTCAGTATAATTTAAGAAGCCATGATGCTTACTTTTTTTTTCTGGATGTTAACAGGCCCTATGCATTTTGAATGAAACTCAAAAGCCCTTTTAGCCCTGAAGATGCTGAGTTCTTAGTATAGATGCTACCCAAAATACAAATGCTCTGTTTGACTTTCAGTCATTTAAATTTGACTTTCAAGTAAGCTTTCAGAAATTTTTAGGCCCATGGCATCAGTAAAATAATAAAAGAGGGCCATAAACTGACCTAAAATTTTGTTAGGAAATACATAGGTTTTTTTTGTATTTCTATGAGAAACTACTGGAAGCAGAGTAACTATTATTTTTTAAAGAGATTTATTTATCTTATAGTTCTGGAGGTTCAAGCTGAAGGCTGGGTGGTCCCATTGGTATAGCCTTTTGTGAGAGACTAATGGTGGATGCCATACGTGGCAGGAATACGTGGAAGGAAAAGGTCACAGCTCACCGTGTAGCCCAGGCTGGCCTCCAGCTCACAGCGATCCTCTTGCTTTAGCTTCCTGCGCTTGGTGACTCCACGTGTTAGCCAGCGGGCTTGGTTCAAGCTCATTCTCAGAACAACCCTTATGAGAGCTCAGTGGTCCCTTGAGACCTGCCAGAAATGGATTTTAAGAGAAGCACCCCCAATGAGCTAAGAACCTCCCATTATGTTCTATCTCTCAAAGGACCAGTCACCTTTGAGCACCACCACACTAGGAACCCGTTCTGAGCACATGAACCCTTGTGGTCACACTGAAGCCATATCCACATTATAGCAGAAAGTAGGCATCAAGGGTTATAAATAACCAAATTTTGTTTTGTTGTGTTTTTAACATTTTCAAATTTATTTTAGAGAGAGAGAGAAAAACAGAGGGAGAGAGAATTGGTGCACCAGGGCCTCAGCCACTGAAATCAAACTCCAGACGCTTGCACCCCCTAGTGGGCATGTGTGACCTTGCAACCACCTCACCTTTGCTCATCTGGCTTACCTGGGATCTGGAGAGTCAAACATGGGTCCTTAGACTTCACAGACGAGCACTTTAACCACTAAGGCCATCTCTACAGCCCTGTTTTGTTTTTTTGCTTTTTTTTTTTGAGATAGTTTTACTATGTTGCCTAGGCTGGTCCTGAGCTCAAGTGATCCTTCTGCCTCAGCTTCCCAACTGCTGAGACTATAGACATAGGCCACTGTGTCAGGCCAGTTTTTGTTGGGGGGCTTTGTTTTAAGACAGGATGTGGTTATGTAGCCCAGGCTGGCCTCAAAGTCTTGATCCTTCTGCATCTGACTCTTTTTTTTTTATTTATTTGAGAGAGGCAGAGAGAGAGAGAGAGAGAGAGAGAGAGAATGGGCGTGCCAAGGTCTCCAGCCACTGCAAACAAACTCCAGATGCATGCGCCCCTTTGGGCATCTGGCTAACGTGGGTCCTGGGGAATTGAGCCTCGAACCGGGGTCCTTAGGCTTCACAGGCAAGCGCTTAACTGCTAAGCCATCTCTCCAGCCCTGCATCTCACTCTTGAGTGCTGGGGTATAGAGATGTGTTGCCATGCCAACTATCAAATTTTTTGTTTCTTGAGGTCTGCAAAAAACCAGCTGAGGAGAGATGGCTTAGCCGTTAAGGCACTTGCCCGTGAAGCCTAAGGACCCAGGTTTGATTCCCCCAGTACCCATGTAAACCAGATGCACAAGGCGGCACATGCATCTAGAGTTCATTTGCTGTGGCTAGAGGCCCTAGTGAGCTCTCTCTCTCTCTCTCTCTCTTTTTCTTTCTCTCTCCCTCTTTGCCTCTCTCTGTGTGTCTGTATCTCTCTGCTTACAAATAAATAAAATATTTAAAAACTGAGCTGAATAAGTTCCAGAGTCAGAACCCCTCCGGGCAGGGAGTTAGTTGGACAGTGAACTGAGAAGACCCATGCATTGGGGGCGGGGCAGGGCTTGGCTCAGGCCGCTCTGTGATCATGCTCAGTTCCTGCACATTACTGACTCAGTCTGCTCTCAGAGAGCCACAGCTGACTACCTGTTGCTTCCCATCTTCTTCCTCCCGAGCCCTAAGTATCATTCTAAATACCTCCATCCATCCTCCCATTATTTCCTATTCCTTCTCGTTGTTGAAGCACTCAGTCTTGTTCTGAAACTAACACTTGATGGAGGTCATGTGGCCATAAGAGGACTGGCTACCTTTCCTTCCTTTCCTCCCTTCTTCCTCCCCTGTTCTCTGTTCACCAGTGTTTCCTCTGTGCAGTCAGTGATTTGTAATTATGGGGGCTTGGCCTGGCTCCTCTCGGGGGCTGGACTATGCTATTTGTGCCCACAGCTGTCCCTCCAAAATCTAGCACTGGGTGGCGGGTCCAAGGTTGATCCTGATAATATCAGTTAGTGGTAATGTTCAGTAGTGAGACCAGCTCAGGTCTGGCTGGAAATTGGGAGCTGCAGCCAGCCCCACGGCCATGACCTCAGGAGCCCTTGGTCACTGGGATTCTTGTGTGTCACTCTACTCCAAAGCAGTTTGTCATGTTTACTGACAGGGACTCCAGGAGGTGGACTGGGATGGGGTCCAAAGAGGGAGTCCTGTAACACAACAGGACAGACAGAGCTGGGAACCAGGACAGGGACAAGGTCAGGGTTAGAGGAAGGAACCATGACACTGGGCAGACTTGGAGAGAGCCAAGCGGAGGGCAGAGAGAGTGAGCCTTGGCTCTGGGTTTCTGCTGGGACCTCCACTCCAGGGACCAAGGAGAGAGGCATGGCTATCTGTCTCGGGGTGGTGGGGGGGCGCAGACAAACACAGCAGCATGGGAGAGCGCCAACCGAACCCCTGGGGGCCAATTACAGAAGTTGGACAGTTGGGTATTCCCTCCCTGGACCCTCACAACAGGAACTTTCAACTCTGGTTTCCTCTGCTGTGGGCTCCGGAGGATATCCGACGTGAAAAGGGGCAGTTTGAGACACAGGAAGGGGACCTCTCTGGGGCCCGGGACTCTTTGGCACCTGTGGATGGTGAGCCGCACCACGTGGGCCTGTTAGCCCTCTGTGGCCCTGGCCTGAGCTGGGCTGCGTCTGCTGTCACCTACAATACCTTTCTTCTTTCCCTCACAAAGGACCTTAGAAGGAGGCCTTCCCCGACCATTCGTGCCAAGGATAAGCAAAGTTGTGATAAATATAGATCATTTTCCTAGGGTACTTGACATGACTAGTGGTATGAGATACCCCCCCAATTTATGTTTATAATAGAGCAAATATACAATTAGGAATAAGACACAAATGTTGCCGAGGTGTTTAGGCAAACAAGGACCCCCATCTGGAAATCTCATAGTTCAGAAGCAGTTACGGGGTAATATTTCTAGCCCCCCTGGGATCTGCTCTTAGAACTGCCACACTCTACGGTTAGCAAATGAGGAACATGAGGCCAGAGAGGACAGTCCACACCTGGCTTAAGAAGGGTGGGGGAGGGGTGAAGGCTGGAGAGATGGCTTAGTGGTTAAGGTGTTTACCTGCAAAGCTGAAGGATTCTGGTTTGATTCTCCAAGACCCATGAAAGCCAGATGCACAAGGTGGAGCATGCATCTGGAATTTGTCTGCAGTGGCTAGAGACCCATTCTTTTTCTCTCTCTCTCTCTGCCTCTTTATCTCTCTCAAATAAATAAAAAATGTTAAAAAAAAAAAAGAGGGGGAGGGATGGGAAGCCATATGTCTGGACTCTGCATTTAGCAGGTTACTTAAGACACAACAGAGCATTGGAAGTTGGGTATCCTGTTCATGACTTCTCTTATTTCTGTGACACAACACCTGAGGAAGGCAACTTAAGGAGGGGTGGGTTTATTTTGGTCACAGTGTGAGGACACAGTCTGTATGGAGGAGAGGCTCAGTGGCAAGAACCCAAGACAGCTGGTCACATGACATCCACCTCCACAGAGCAAAGAGAGATGAGTGCTCGTCCTCAGGGGCTCTCACCTTTAAAAAAAATTTACTCTGGGGCTGGAGAGATGGCTTAGTGGTTAAGGCATTTGCCTGCAAAGCCAAAGGATCCTGGTTCGATTCCCTAGGACCCACATAAGCCAGCTGCACAAGGAGGTGCATGTGTCTGGAGTTTGTTTGCAGTGGCTGGAGGCCCTGGCAGGCCCATTCTCTCTCTCTCTCTCTCTCTCTGTCCCTCCTTCTCTCTCATATATAAAGAAATAAAATATATTTTAAAAAGTAAAATTTATCTGGACCTTAGTCCAGAGGATAGTATCACGTACATTTAGGGCAAGTCTTTCCTCTTTAGTCAAATGTCCCTGGAAACCCTGAGGTGTATTTCCATGGTGATCCAAAGGCTGGTCAAGTTGACAATGAAGATGAGTCATCACATGTGGTTTGGTATTTGTGTCTCAGCGGCGCTGTGGCAATGGTAATGTTTTGGACATCACAGCACCATGTGTCCAATCAATCAGTCACGTCTAGTGAGGGGAACTGTGAGCGGTGGAAACAGCTGCTGGAAGCCAAGAGACCAGAGTCTATATCCTGTTTTGTTTTGTTTTGTTTTTGTCATTTTCCTTTTCTTCTCCTCTTCCTCCTTCTTTTTTATGTTTTTGTTGTTGTTGTTGTTGTTGTTGGTGGTGGTGGTGGTGTGTGTGTGTGTGTGTGTGTGTGTGTGTGTGTGTGTGTGTGTAGGCCATAGCGTGTGGGTGTTTGGGTCAGAGGATAGCTTCGGGTGTCAGTCCTCATTTTCCAGGGTCCCTTGTTCACTACTGGGTTCCCCAGGCTAGCTGTGGGCAAGCTGGGGTCATGGTCTCTGGTTTTTTTTTCCTTCTTTCTTTCTTTTTTCTAATTTTGTTGTTGTTATTGTTTATTCATTTGAGAGTGACAGACAGAGAGAGAAAGACGGGGGTGGGGGGAGAGATAGAGAGAGAGAGAGAATGGGCGCGCCAGGGCTTCCAGCCTCTGCAAACGAACTCCAGACGCGTGCGCCCCCTTGTGCATCTGGCTAACGTGGGACCTGGGGAACCGAGCCTCGAACCGGGGTCCTTAGGCTTCACAGGCAAGCGCTTAACTGCTAAGCCAGCTCTCCAGCCCGGCCTCTGGGTTTTTATGTGGCTTTGGGGGCATCTGACACTGGTGCTCATGCCTGAGCTGCTTCATGCGCAGAGCCATCTCCCTGGCCCTTGACTCCATCTTTAACTGGCCCCTTTTAAACATGAAAGCTCCATAATGTCATAGGCGCATCACTGACATCCTCTGGTTTTGCTTTCCCTGCCAGCAGCGTGGAGGGGTTGCACCAGCTCTGCTCCAGCCATTCAGGCTCCTAGGATGTGGCCAGGACCCAGTCCCAGTCTTTCCAGAATCTCCTGACCAGTAGCTGGGTTTTGCTGGACCATTCCAAAGTCCTATGGAAGGCATAGACTGGAACTCAGCGGTCATGCAAGGTCTAAAGGGTCAGTTCTTGCTGGGGACCATCAGGCTGGGAGGGCAAATGCGGCTCATGGTGAAGTGATGTGTTGTGCAGGCGCTGTGGGCAACTTCCAGACATGGGCTGGGAAGAAGAGCCCTGGCCTGGCCTAAGGCCAGTGCTCAAAGCTGGCCCTATTGCCCAGGGTGGCAGTGTCCCTAACCTCTGTTGCTTTCTCTCTTGTTGTCAACTGGTTTCTTTGCCAGCACAGGCCAGCCTGGCCACTAGCCTAAAGACTGTCACCCACAGCTCTTCGGTCACCCACAGAGGACCGTAAATTCCTGCTGAGGAGAGTGGAGTCTCACCGTGTGCCCTTATGTAAATTGTACTTAATCCCTGCTTTCCGTGGGGTGCCTCATTGTTCATTCCTGGGTGTGTGTGGACCAGTGAGGGGAACCTGCAGTTTCGCTGGCAGCTCAGGGCCAGAGAGGGCAGGGAGGGAATCCGGGGAGCACTGCTTGCTTGTAAGGACTTTGCCCTCCTGTCTCAGTCCCATCTCTCACCTGGCCTCCAACTCGGCCTTTGCAGGTAGCGGTTGGAACCAGGGTGCCTCTTGTTGGCATCTCTCTCTGCTTTGGGTTCAGCTTGCCAGGAGGTAAATTAATTACCTTCCCTGCCGCTCACCTCTCCCAACAAGGAGTGACTCCTCTGGTCCTCCCTTGCCTTCATGGCACTCGCCCTGTTTTCATTCTCTCTCTGTCTCTCTCTTCCCTCCATCTCTTTCCCCTCGCAGTACTTGCTACTCCGGACTCTCCTGGAGTTCCCATGACTCTTACTTTAGTTCTCGTTCCTTCTTTCTGGGCGCATGATTCCCATTCCGTCTCATGCAGTTTTGTGCCTCCCACAGACTCGTTAGCAGTAATACCTCCCGTGAATCCCACCTGCTTACTGGGTGTCTCCATTTGCATGCGTGACAAGCCTCTTAAACTTAACGTGGTCAACTAGAGCTCTGGATTATTCCACCCCCACGCCTGGTGCTTCTGAGCATTCCCCAACAAAGTAGATGATGTGCCCAGGGGCTGACGGCTCAAACCCCGGACCATGCATTGCTCTGTCTTCCCTTTCCCTCTCCCACTTACTATACCCGAAGTTCTGTCAGCCCCTCCAAAGTAGATCATCAATGCGTCCTTCCCTCTCTTGCCACAGCTGGCCACCCTGTCAAAGCCACCACCTTGTCTTAGCAGACATAGTCAGGTATTTCCTGACTAACTGCCTTCCTTTCCTCTTCATTCTCCTTGCCTCAGGCTCATCCTTCCACTGAGTAGCCAAAGTGATGCCACTAAAAATATCTATCAGGGGCCTGGAGGGATGGCTCCGTGCTTAACACCCTGGCCTGCAAAGCCTGAAGATCTGGGTTTGATTCCCCAGTAAAGTCAGATACACAAAGGAGCACATGCATCTGGAGTTCGTTTGCAGTGGCTGGAGACCCTGGTGCATCCATTGTCTCTCCCTTTCTCTGTCTGTCACTCTCTGCCTGCAAATAAATAAAGATTTTTTTTTTTTTAAAGTATCTACGGCTGGAGAGATAACTTAGCAGTTAAGACACTTGCCTGAGAAGCAGGTTTGATTTCCCAGTACCTACCTAAGCCAGTTGCACATGGTGGTGCATGCATCTGGAGTTCATTTGCAGTGGCTGGAGGCCCTGGTGCATCCATTCTCTCTCTCTCTGCCTCTCTCTCAAATAAATAAATAAATAAAATTTATATATATATATATATTCAGGTTGTAGTACTTTATACCAAAGATGCAGCAGTGGTTTCCTGGGAGGTCCAGGGCTCTTAGCAAGGCCCCTCTTCCCTACAGGCTCGTCTTTGCCACCTCGGGCTTGCAGGCTTCAGCCACATCGCCGTTTCTGCTGCTCCTCCGTCTTGCTCCACCTTGACACATGCTTGCCCTTCTGCCAGGAGCGCTCATTCTAGTGGCAGTTCTTCATTCTTCAGGTGTAAGTTTAGTCTGTTCTAGCTGGGGTGGGAACCCTCCTCCTGAATCACTGTCTATAGTATCATTTGTTCTGCTTTTGCTTTGAAAAAGAAAAGTCAGAGTTTCTGGGTGTGGTGGCTCGCATGCATAATCCCAGCGCTTGGGAGGATCACTGAGCGTTGAGGTCAGCCTAGGTTTACAGAGTGAGTCCTGGGTCAGGTAGGACTAGAGTCAGACCCTGCCTCAAACAAGAACGAAAACCCGGGTTAGGGAGACTGCTCCAAGTGCTTGCCCAGCATGCGCGAGGCCCCGGGTTTGAGCTCTTAGCCCCTCCCTCTCCCACCCCACTCAGTCATGGTAGCGATCATTATCCCAAATTCCCTGGATGATGAGCCTCTCTCCTGGTTGTCACCTAGCCCTCTGATTTCACAATTCATCCTGAGAGGAAAGTACTCCATCTAGTTCGTTTCTTGTACTAGGTGGAATACAGCAGGTGCTCAATAAATGCACATGCAATATGTGTGAGTGACCAGGAGCATGGCTGGTTCCCAGAGGGGGGCAGGAGCAGAAGAAGCGTTCTTTTAAAAATTATTTTTCAAATCTTTTTATTTGATTTTATTTATTTATTTTTAGAGAGAGAGAGTGAGAGAGAGAGAAAGAATTGGCATGCCAGGCCTCAGCCACTGCCATTGAACTCCAGACACTTGCGCCACCTAATGGGCATGTGCAACCTTGCACTTGCCTTACCTTTGTGTGTCTGGCTTACATGGAATCTGGAGAGTAGAACATAGATCCTTAGGCTTCACAGGCAAGTGCCTTAATTACTAAGCCATCTCACCAGCCCTTAAAAAAATATATTTTTAAAAACCGTGTGTGTGTGTGTGTGTGTGTGTGTGTGTATGTGTGTGTGAGCACATGTGTGTTTGTATGCCACTGCACCCATGTGGATGTCCGAGGACAACCCTGAGGTGTTGGTCTTCTCCTTCCTCCTTCTCTCTTTTTTTTTTAAATACTTTTTGTTCATTTTTTATTTATTTATTTGAGAGCAACAGACACAGAGTAAAAGATAGGTAGAGGGAGAGAGAGAGAATGGGCGCGCCAGGGCTTCCAGCCTCTGCAAATGAACTCCAGACGTGTGCGCCCCCTTGTGCATCTGGCTAACGTGGGACCTGGGGAACCGAGCCTCGAACCGGGGTCCTTAGGCTTCACAGGCAAGCGCTTAACCGCTAAGCCATCTCTCCACCCCATCCTTCTCTTTTTTTGAGACTAGGTCTCTCTTGTTTTTGCCACTTGGGAAAAGTCTAACTGGCTGGTGAGCTTAGGGATTCTCCTGGCCCCATTGCCGTAAATGTGTTGGGATTACAGATATGTGCCCCACTTTGCATTTGGCTTTATATGAGTGTTGCGGATTTGAACTCCATATGACAGGCTTATGGAGGGAGCGCCTATAACCTAACCACTGAATCACAGCCCCACCCCGTACCCCAGAACAGGAGATCTTAGAGGTGTCTCTAGAATTTTGGCTTCTCCAGGCCAGGGCATTACACAAAGTCTGCAGATTCTTTACAAGGTCAGCAAGCAGGCCCCGAGGGGTCAGGTGAGACAGGGCCATGGGCATCTCTGAGCAGGTAGAGGACGCTGTCCTGTAAAGACACCCCTCCCTCCCTTGACCCAAAGCCGCACAGCTCTTCTATGGTGTTGCTCTGTAACTTTCCAGGCCTCTTTTCTTTACAGCCTTCTGGGGCTCGTTTTGCATGCGGTCAGGCAGCTCCGTGAAGTGTATCTGATCATCAGGATGGCTATGAGAGCTGGAGACCATCAAAGAGGGAGGGCTTGGTGTGTCATTTGTCCCCGGAGCTGCTGACTCCCAGGCCTCCTTCGTGTAGGAGAGTCCCAGTACGTGACATACAGTATGTTCTTTTGTGGCCCTTTTTTTTAAGAGAGAGGTTGAAATAGCTGGAACGTTGTCATCGACACTTGCCCACATTCACACAGCCACATGTATTTTTGTCCATGGTTTGCGGCTCAATAATTCTCATAGCCCATAATATCTCCTGAAATGTCCAGAAACAGTAAGGCTAAAATACTTGGCCTCTTGTCGTTGGTTCAGGAACCAGCTTAGGAACAGTTTCAAAGCAATGCAGGTGAAAGACAGTCTTGAGAGAATGTTGCGTTCTTAGCACTCCTGAGAATCAGAAAGCAGACCCTCCCTCTTGCCCTTTTTTTTTTTTTTTTTTTTTTTCTCCCCAAGCCAAGCTATAGAAATTAGACTCAGGGCTGGAGTGATGGCTTAGTGGTTAAGCGCTTGCCTGTGAAGCCTAAGGACCCCGGTTCGAGGCTCAATTCCCCAGGACCCACGTTAGCCAGATGCACAAGGGGGTGCACACATCTGGAATTCGTTTGCAGTGGCTGGAAGCCCTGGTGTGCCCATTCTCTCTCTGTGTTACTATCAAATAAATAAATTAAATTAAAAAACAAAAGAAATTAGACTCAGTCTTCCTCAAGGAGGATTCATCACCTTCTCCTACCTTTCTGTCTCAGAGCTGGCCACAAACACACACTTACCTTGTCTGATAGTACATGGAAAGACCCTGCATTGGTCACTTTTCTCATTGAAAACAAAACACCTGAACAAAGTAATTCAAAGAGGCAGGGTTGACTTGAGCTCACAGTTCACAGGAATGCAGTCCATGGTGGGCAAAGATGGTGACAAGAGCAGCTTGGTCTATGGCACCAACTAGAATGCAGAGAAAGGGGAAGGCCAGTGCTCTTTTCACTCAGTCCTAGACCCCAACCCCTGGGACGGTGCCACCCACATTTAGGATGGCTCTCTCTCCCTTAGCTAAACCTCTCTGTGTTGGTGACTTTCTTATTGCTGGGAGAAAATACCCCACCAGAAGCAGCCTAGGGAAGGAAAGGGTTTATTCGGGCTTACAGCGTCCAGGGGAAATTTCATCATGGCTGAGAAAGTATGGCAGCAGTGGGAAGCCGGCTCACATCATCACGTCACAGGTGGAACAGAGAGCAAGAAGGCTGAGCTGTAACCCTTCAAGCCCCCCCCCCCGCCCGCCCCCAGTGACCCGCTTCCCCCTGCAAGCCTCCATCTCCTAAAGGACCTTCCCAAACAGCATCACCAGCTGGAGAGTAAGTGTTCAAACATTCGGGTCTATGGGGCAGTGGGGTGGCATTGCAACCACCACACCCAGAGGTGTGTCCCCTAGGCAATTCCAACTTCAGTCGAGTCGACAGTGAAGATAATTCACCACAGATTCTCGTCTGAGAAGGGGTTCTGCTCCACACCTGGGAGGAAGAAGTGCTGCTGCAGAGAGGCCAAGAGGAACATGGACAGAACTTGCTGGCTTTCCCACTGTTCATTCTACAGACTGCTCATGCTTCAACCATGCTAACACAAAGAAGCACCCGAGGAAACACAGGACAGGGCCTGGGGAGTTGCTGGACAGAGGACTAAGTGGAATGCTGGTAGGGTGGAGCCCTCCAATCCAAGGTCACGGTGACAGAAGCTTCTGCATCCCAGGCCCTTCCAGAACGTGTCCTTTGCATCTCTTCATCTGGAGTTTGTTTGTGTTGGTTAAAAACATTCCTTGAAATAAACCAGTAATGATACGTATTCCTGTGGGCTCTGTAACCTCTCTAGCAAATTAACTGAATCCAAGAAAGGACTATGAACCAGCCTTGTGATGGGCATCTCAGTGGGGTCACTTCTGGGGTCTGGTTCTGACTCTGGATAGATGGTGTCAGTGTTGGATTTGAGGCTGCCTAGCTGGTATCCTCTGCAGAATAATCTATTGCTTGCTTGCTTGCTGGTGGGGAAAACCCATCCGTTTTGAGGGTGCAGAAGTGATCTGCAGTATGAGTATACAAAGTGAGTTGGAGTTTGTTCTGTGTGTCTTCGGGAACTATTTCACCTCTCAGTTGAGATTAATATTTGTGGTCCGCAGTTCAAAGCAGATATCAATATGCAAATACCCCCAGGAGTTTGGGCTGGAGTCTTGGAAATGATTATTTATCATAGTTTCCTTTCCTTTGTGTTTCTCTGTAGTTATTGATGTTTTGGTTTAAGAAAAAAAATAGCCTATTTATGAAAACAGAGGGAGAGTTAAAACTTGACCTTTGTGAAGAGTGGGAGGCAGAGCCCTTGAGGTATCTCCTTTAGGAGTAACTGGAGGATCTATAGGGATCTCAGCACTCCTATCAAGTTTTTCCAGAGCTAAGGGTGCTGGCATGGGTCAAACTTATGAAGCCACAGCGAGGGCTTCAGCTTCCCACAGCTCAGGCAGGCTCCACAGGAAGTGGAACTGCAGAGACAGCGAGAGATATCAAGGGGGCACTCCCACCTCCCTGCCAACTGCCTACAGCCTTGGAATTTGATTGGCACGCCCTTAGCGCCTCAGGAAAAAAGCAATTCTAGGAAAATGCTCACTCATCTTGTAGAGTCTTGACATCTCTCAGCAACTCCTTCCTGTTGACTAACAACAGTTGCCTGGCAGGTTTTCATGTCATACTGAGTAGTGAAAACTTGTTTGTCTGATCCAGGTGTAAGTCCTTCTTCAGTAACCCACCAACCTATTGTGTACTGTGTAGCCTACCCCCACAGCAATGAGGTACATTCGGGCCTCGTCCTCTCACGTTCTGGGTTGTTCCACAGTTGCTGAGGGGTTGTGGACAGTGATCACCTGGTCTCATCTGTGAAGGTCCCAGGATATAAGCAGTGACTATCCTTTGGAATGCAGCTGGCCCAGGTGTCTTTCTGTTGTAACAGGTGACATTCATTACGGAAGCTTTCTCCTAGAACACTGGAGATATAATGACAACATGAGTGAATCTGGAATGATTCAGCTGGCACCAAGACATGAAAAGTGGAGCAGTTGATTTAAGAAAACACACACACACACACACACACACACACACACACACACACACACAGGCAAAGGAGGCAAAGAATCATTATTCAGCTGCTGCTGAGAATTGCTGTTCTCTGTGGGAAGCGAGGACCACAGCCCGATGCGGTGGAGGAATGCTTCTCGATCCTCCTCTCCTCCTGCCTTGCGCTCTAAACCCAGCTCTGCGTCTTACACGTCTTCATGTTGTATTGCCTGAACTGAAAGGATCTCTCTTCTTTTTTTGTGGCGGGGGGGCTTGAGGGAGGGTCTCACTCTGGCCCAGGCTGACCTGGAATTCACTATGTAGTCTCAGGGTGGCCTTGAAGTCGCGACGATCCTCCTACCTCTGCCTCCTGAGTGCTGGGACTAAAGGCGTGCGCCACCACTATCCTCTTAAAGTGACACTTACAATCAGCAGTTGGTGAGCGCGCTGTCTCTCTAGCAGCAATTGCCCAAGCTCACCGTAGAAGAGAAAATCTTCAGAGGAGGCTTGTTTTTATTCAGTATGTCTGGCTGTCTGTGGACTCCTTAAGATAGTAGACACTAGCCAGGCACGGTGGTGCATCCCTGTAAACCCAGCATTTGGAAGACTGAGGTGGGAGAATCTTGAGTTTGAGCTCAGCCTGGGCTCCACAGTGAGAACCTGTCTCAAAACAGCAACAGTAAAAACAGCCACCGGGCCCAGATGGTGCCAGTGGCTTTGGAATGCACCTCACCTGCCAGCTCCACACAGAGTGTTTTGGCTTGTTCTCTGTCCATCTAGTTCCTGGCCTGGCTTGGCTTCATTTTACCTTTTGCACCAGAAATATGGCCCATGCTGCTGGCTCGATTCCTCCAATGGCCAACCAGACAACAACTCCTTTCAGCCCTGTCCCCACAGCTCCCTGTTGGCTAGATTGCTCTAGGTGGTTTGTGACGGCTTTCTTCAGTTGAAGATCAGGACGAGGATACGTGTGAGGGTTTGCCAGGCTCCAGCTGTGCTGGGATTGGCCTCTCCCTGGCTGTCTCCATCCAAGCCATCTCACACATGTGGACAGGAATGGATTCTCATCGACCCACAGAAGCTTCCTCATGGTCCAAAGCTGGCAATTTGGTTGATTCACCATGCTCTGGTCTTCTCCCATTAGGTACCCCATAACTAGAGCCATCTGAGTCTTTTCAAAAGTGACTAGGGCTCATGAAAGCCATAATGTGGCCCTGATGGGGCCCTAAACTTTTGGTCATGTTGACACTAATATTTACTGGCTGTGTACTTTTTGATGTTTCTTAACATACTATCTTTTTCTTTTTAATTAGTGACGAACACAGCTCTTTCCTTTATTTTATTTATTTATTTATTTAGATTTTTCGAGGTAGGGTCTCACTCTAGCCCAGGCTGACCTGGAATTCACTATGTAGTCTCAGGCTGGCCTCAAACTCACGGTGATCCTCGTACCTATGCCTCCCGAGTGCTGGGATTAAAGGTGTTGCACCACATACCCAGCTTGTAACTCTTTCCTTTTTAATGAAATATTTTAATTTTATTTATTTACTTGACAGAGGGGAGGAGGGAGAGAGAGAGAGAATGGGCTTGCCACGGCTTCCAGCCATTGCAAATGAACTCCCTATGTGGGTCCTGGGGAATCGAACTAAGGTCCTTTGGCTTTGCAGACAAGTGCCTTAACTACTAAGCCATCTCTCCAGCCCCACAACTCTTTCTTTTAATATTTATTTGAGAGAGAGAGAGAGAGAATGAGTACACCAGGGCCTCCAGCCACTGCAAATGTGCCACCTTGTGCAACTGGCTTAGGTGAGTCCTGGAGAATTGAACTGGGTCCTTTTGCTTTTGCAGACAGGCACATTAACCACTAAGCCATCTCTTCACCCCCATACTATCTTTCCTATCAGAAAAATGGGAAGAAAATTCTCTGTACTTATTCATTTTCTAGGGCTCATGTTAATACAAAGAAAACAATTTTGAAATCATCTAAACTTTTTAGAGAAAAGCTTATATAAGTAAGTTGATTCAGTTGCAAATAGCAAGTATCTACTTCAAATCAGTCTAGACAAAAAAAAAAAAAGTATTGATTATCATGTCTAAATAATTCTGGTTTTGCAGGGCATGATGGCTCATGGGAGGCAGAGGTAGGTGGATCACTGTGAGTTCGAGGCCAGCCTGAGACTACATAGTGAATTCCAGGACAGCCTGGGCTAGAGTGAGACCCTACCTCAAAAAAATGAAAAAAGGTGGGGGAGGGTGCTGGAGAGATGGCTTAGATGTTAAGGCATTTGCCTGCAAAGCCAAAAGATCCCAGTTTGATTCTCCAGGACCCACATAAGCCAGATGCACAAGGGGGCTCATGCATCTGGAGTTCATTTGCAGTGTCTGGAGGGCTTGGCGCACCCATTCTCTCTCTTTCTCAAATAAATAAATAAATAAATAAATAAATAAATAAATAAATAAATAAAAACATATTTCTAAATATTCTATGTTAGCTTCAGGCATAGCTGAACCAAGGACTTAAAAACTGTTGTGAGGATCTGTTTCACTCTATCTTCCCTTTGGAGGATTCTTTCCTAGCCCACTTCCCTATATGCTGAAAGAATCCCAGAGACTCCACATTGTTCAGACCCTTACGCTTGTGAACTCAAGAAAAGAGACTCCTCCACATAAGGAAGCAGCCTCTGAGAGGTCTTTGGTCCTTACTTGGATGGTTTGGCAATCCCAGGGATGGAGTACTGTCTCTGCTCAGCTGACCATTTCCCCCTTTCCTCCCCATGACTTGATTGGCAGTACCACAAAACTTTCTGAAAATGGAGCAGAGCAGTTTCTCAATGAGAAAACACCAGCAGACCAAATAATATGTCATCTACAAATGCATCAGTCAGAGGTATTATTAATATTCCCTGCCTCTTCCCCTCCCTCAGAAACAGTGAGAGATTCATTGATAATTACTCAGTGTACAGATCTGAGTACCATGTGAGCCCTTCAGGCTTTGATAGAAACCACAAAGATACATTCACATTTTTACAGAATCTGGGAGGATGTTATTAGCTTTGTCCTGACAGATAATAAATGGAGGGTGATTGGTAGCAGCGCTTTGGAGCACCATCTTCTGGATGTGACATGACTGGTACACTCATTACTCACAACAGTTGTGGTTTCCTGCACAAGGTCGTATCCATCAACATTCCAGCATGAATGGTGGAGGGGCCCACCATCCTTTCCAGAGGATCTATTGGCAGTTAATGGCTACCCACTGAGTCACAGAAAAAAATAAAAAAAACAGGAGAGGGCTAGTTGGGAAGAAGTTTAATGGGGATGGGAGAGAAATAAGAGTGGGTAATGGCAGGGGGAAATTATCAAAACACATGATATACACATATGAAATTGTCAAAAGTAAAATAAAATGGAAAAAATTAAAAGGGGCTGGAACATGGCTCCATGGTTGGGACACTTGCCTGCAAAGGCTAATGACCCAGGTTAATTTCCACAGTACCCAATAAAGCCAGATGTACAAAGCAGTACCTGCATTTGGAGATTGTTTGCACAGGCTGGAGGCCCTGGTGTGTCCATTTTTCACTCTTTCCTTGCAAATAAATAAAAAATATTTTAAAAAATTAAAAGAAGCCGGGCATGGTGGCACATGCCTTTAATCCCAGCACTTGGGAGGCACAGGGAGGAGGATCGCCATGAGTTCAAGGCCACCCTGAAACTACATAGTGAATTCCAGGTCAGCCTGAGCTAGAGTGAGACCCTACCTCAAAAAACCAAAAGAAGAAAAATAAATAAATAAAAGAATTTCCAGGTGTGGTGGCGCACACCTCTAATCCCAGCCCTCGGGAGGCAGAGGTAGGAGGATGGCTGTGAGTTCAAGGCCACCATTGAATAGTGACTTCCAGGTCAGTCTGGGCTAGAGTAAAACCCTACCTTAAAAAAAAAAAAAAGAAATTAAAAAAATGAACAGGTTTTAAAAAGTAGGTAATGGAATAATAAGGAGCTTAAGAGGGAAGGACTTATGGGCAGCAATAGGGATGTTGTGGTATAATGGGCTAGTGACAGTGGACATGTTCCCTCCCATGAAGGGGGAAGGGGATGTACATAGTGGCTCTGGAACCTAAAGAGACTGCTGTAAGGAGAAAGTTGCCTCAAAAGTAGCTGTGGGCTTTGTGGTGGGGTCCTAAGCCACCCTCAGCAGCCCAACAGTATGGGATCCAAAATAATCACAAAGATATCATTCTCCCCTGACCCTCCCACTTTTTGGGTGCAATTGGAAGTCAGAGGTCAAAGGACCCCCTGAAGACAATGTAGAAAAGGCCGGCCTTCTGGGACACAAGTCAGAGTAGAGGAGAGTTGAGAGTGGATAAGGAAGGGGAAATAGAGATAGCTAACACAATAAACCCTAGTGATGTATGAATGAGTGATCCAACAACTTGGAGAAGTTAATGATGGTGTGCAGCTCATTCAGAGGAAGACTTTGGAACCTTTGCTCTTTTTGTTTGTTTCTTTGTTTTTCAAGGTAGGGTCTCTCTCTGGTCCAGGCTGACCTGGAATTAACTATGTATTCTCAGGGTGGCCTCGAACTCATGGAGATCCTCCTAGCCCTGCCTCCTGAGTGCCGGGATTAAAGGCATGCGCCACCACGCCCAGCTTACCTTTGCCTTTTTAAAAAAATTATTTATTTATTTTGGAGAGAGGGTCTTATGTAGCCCATGGAGGCCTTGAACTCTTCTCCTGCCTCTATGTCCTAAGTGCTGGTATTACAGGCACACACCACCAAACCTGGCTCATGAGGCGCTGGGGATTGAACCCAAGGCTTCATGCATATCAGGCAGGCACACTACTAACTGAGCCATATCCTCATCCCTGGCATTTATGATCCCCTATCACTTTTCACATGAACACCCTGAATTTAGATGCTAGGGAGACCTCTACACAGCTCAAGCACATGACTTTTTGGACCCTTTACTTCTTAGCTATGGCAGCAAAAGCCTCTTGTCCAGTCTTCTCAGAATGATGCAGAAAGATTCAGACATGTGAGGGTCACATGGTTTGGACTATCTGAGGCGGCCAGTCCCTATTCAAACCTGAGTGGGATGCTGGCAGCTCCACTTCCATGAACAGAGATGTGGTAGAGAATTCAACTGTACTTCAGTTAAGCCCCTCAGTCCTCAGGGGAGCACTCTCAGGCCTGGACCACTCACGTGTGAGAGCTAATTCCATTATCAGAGGCCTGCTCGTCCACATTGTTTTAAAAGCCCATTAATGCCTCATCTGACTGGCTACGTACATTTTTTTCTTGGGTATGCACTTTCTTGCCACTGCTCGGAGCCAATCAGTCATGCAAAGGGAAACATAATTAGCAATAATAATAGTCCCTGTATGACTTTATTTCCTGTCTCATTATTGTCCTCCTTGTTAGCTATACTAGGCAATCACCATGCTTTACTTTACTAACTGTGTCTTAGGTACTGTACTGTGGTCTATGGATCACCTCACTTCAGCTTGATTTTACAGATGAGGAAATGGAAGCTTATAGGGCTTCAGGGTGATGCCTAAGGCTACATAACAAGTAACAGATCCAAGATTTGAGCCCACAGAGACTAGTGCCAGAGCCAACAGCACTGATTCATGATGTCTGTTTAGCACCCTGGATGCTCTCCATTCTTCTCTCCTCTGAAGGTGAGATTCTGATACGGCATGGAGCATAGCCGAGAACATGAGTGATACACACGTGTTTGCATGAAGTTCTCATTTCCACGGTGGTTGAATTTGGACAGTGCAAAAGGTGTGGCCTATTAGATGGTGGTGAACATGGTATGTGTCGTGTGTGTGTGTGTGTGTGTGTGTGTGTAATATGGTGTAGTGTGGCAATGTGGTGCATGCATGTGTATGTGGCCATGTGACACTCTGAGCTCTGGCCTGCAGAGGGACGAGCTCTCCAGCTGTGATGTCATAGGACTATCAGGAGGGGGTCCCCTCCATCACTCTTACTTGAGCCAGAGTCTCTTACTGATCCCAGAGCTTGCTGCTTTTTGCATGATACCTGGTGACTGTCTGGTCGTTGCTCCCCTCAAGACTGGGGTCACAGAGGCCCACGGCCAAGCTCAGCAGTTTATGTGGGTCCTGGGATCCAACTCCAGCAGGCTCTCAGGCCTCCGCAGGCTCTCACGCTTGCACAGGAAGTGCTCTTAACCACTGGGTTTGCCATTTTTGAGCCTGGATATAAACTCCCTGAACCCATTCTTTTCTTTTTTCCTATCTCCATAATTGGAGCCACACAGTAGTTACCAAACTCTACAGTGAATGGGTAGCACATGTGAGGAATAAATCTGTGTTATATTGAAACATTAGAATTTGGGGGTTGTCATACTCTGAGCAATATATTTTACTAACCCAGACACTGGCGTATTGAAGTAGGACTTTGCTCTGAGTGCTTCATGATCTAGTGGCAAGCTAAGAGGACACTGATGTTGGAGGCTGAAAGGATGTCGGTGTATAATAGGTGTGTCATGAGCAAACATTACGGAGGCTCAGTCCATGTTTACTTTTCTGGTATTGCTAAGAGAAAAACATTGGAAAGCAGAATATAATTTGTACTGGAACCACAACTTGGCTACATTTGCCAAGTACATCAACGAGATGAACCCAGAGTGGAAATGGACAGAGACTTTCAGCGTGTATTAACCAAACCCCAGTTTGGTTAAAACACGTGTTAGCTCCACAGATAGAAGTAGAAGTAAAAGAGTGGAAAAGGATGTGAAGTTCAAACAGTAACCAAAAGAAAACTGATAACCGACAGACAGATTTTTAGGCAACAGTTATTGCTAGAGGCAAAGATGAACGCTGTGGGCATGTATATGATGCATGTATGTGCGTGTGTGTGTTTATGTGCGTGTGTGTGTTTATGTGTGAGTGTGGGTGTGCGTGTGTCATGGTGTGCATGGGGAGGTCAGAGAATAGCCTTGGGTGTCAGTCTTTGCCCTCCAACTTATTTGAGGAAGGGTCTCTTTTGTTAGTCACTGTGTTTGCCAGGCTGGCACTTGTGTGCATCCAGAGATGCGCTTGTTTCTGCCCTTGCCTTGCTGCAGAACTGCTGAGATTGCCGAGTTCCATTGGTCTGTCTGGGGATCAGAGCTCAGGCTCTCATGCTCGTGGGACAAGAACTTTATCTACTGAACTGTGCCCTAGCCCCTGGACACTTTCATAATTATCACAGCAAATCAAGGGCTGGAGAGATGGTTAAGGGTGCTTGCAAAGCTTGATAGCCCAGGTTCAATTCTCTACTACCCAGAAATCTAGATGCACAAAGTAGCACATGCATCTGGAGTTTGTTTGCAGTGCCAAAAGGCCCAGGCACATCCACCCTCTCTCTTTCTCTGTCTATCTCTCTGCTTGCATATAGATAACAATATTTTGATAAAATGAAATCATCCACAATATATGAAAATCATGTATACACACACACACACACACACACACACACACACAGTAAGAGAACCCAAAAATGCATGAGGCCAAAGCTGAAAAAAATTGAAAAGTCCTACAATAATCTTTGAGGAATCCGACACCTCACTTATAATAATACAGAGACCAACTAGGCAGATCAACAAGAAATTAAACACTCGAATAGCAATATAAAGAAAGCTAGACCTACTGGACAGCAAGGGAACTCGCTAGCCAACAACAGCAACATGAAAATTCTTTCCAAGTGAACCTGGAACATTTTTGGGATAAACCATGTGTCAGGTGATTTTTAAAGTCTCAATAAATTAAAAAATACCATAAAGATACCTTCTAGTGAGTTGTTGGCCAGGGAGGTCCCTGATGCCCCCAAAACATTATAGGCCATTGCCGAGGCCCTTGGTTTCCCACCAGGAATAGATGGTAAGACCCTATTGCTGAAGAATCCACATACTTGGGCTGCAAGGCCACTGAGAAATCCTGCTAGAACTGAGCTGATAACCTCCTCCATGTAGAACAGCTGACAGAAAGCTGGAAGAAGCCATTTTGCATGCAGTTTAATGGGACAGAGAGAAATCACCAGTGAAGATACTCACTAGTGGACACTGCGAGCCTTATATTTGGCCAGCCAGGCCAAATGAGCCAATGGGTGTAATAGTGGCACATATTTCAGAGGGAAACCAACTGCTCTCTAATGGATTGGAGGCCCACTCCATGGGAGAGAATATATCTCTGATACTGAAAACTTAAAACAGGGCTAGTCATGAGCCCTAGGGGTATAAAGTCTGATGCAGTCTGGCTAAATGTATATACTATGCTTATCAAACTGCCCAGTAAGCACTTAATGTTTATACCCTTATATTAATGCTACTCTCACTTTTGGTAGAAAATCATCTCTTTTCAGATAGCAGTGACCTTGGGATAACTTGGAAGGCATTGTGGTGCTAGAAAGAAGTGACAGAGGAGTGCTCAGCACTGCAATATCTCTATCACACCTTCCAAGGCTCAGGGTCTATTGTGGAAGAGGTGGCAGAAAGAATATAAGAGCCAAAGGAAGGGTAGGATTCCTTACAATGTGCTCCCCCAGACACAAAATGGCATGGATATCCATGACCTCACAGTGCCTGACACTATCTACACAATACCATCATAATAGGAGGAAAAGATCATGACATCAAAATAAAAGAGAGACTGATTGAGAGGGGGAGGGGATATGATGGACAGTGGAGTTTCAAAGGGGAAAGTGGCAGGGGAGGGCATTACCATGGAATATTTTTTATAATCATGGAAGTTGTTAATTAAAAAAATTTGAAAAGAAATAAAAATACCATCAAATAAAGGGCAAGTTTTCCTTGCTCCTTTATTGAAGAGACTCTGCATCCCCTCAGAATGGTCTTAATGTCCTTGTTGAAACTTAATTGAGTATAATAAATATGTGAATTGGCAGACTCTCAATTCTTTCGTCTATAGATCTATCCTTATCCCAGTAAAACACTCTTGATTATTGTAGCTTTATAAGTTTTGAAACCAGAACATTGAGCCCTCTGATTTTGTTCCTTCTCAAGGTTGCTTTGGTTGCTCTACAGTCTTTCTGTCATTAATTTTATTATAAACTTGTCAACAGCTGCAAAAATCTAGCTGAGATTTTGACAGAGATGGTGCTATTATCAATCAACATGGAGAGGACTTCCATCTTGACAATATTATCTTCAAACTCCTGAGTATAAGATGGCTTTCTATTTACTGAGGCCTCTTGAATAATTTCAATAATAGTGTGCCATTTTTCTGAGTATAAATACTATACTTCTTGTGCCAAATTTATTCTTATATACATTACTTTTTTGAACACTCTTAAATAAATAAAATATTCTGAAATAAAGACATACAAATGGCCAGCAAGCATAATAATTTCCCTTAAGTATCATTCAACATCACTAATCACTTGGGAAAAGCAAATTAAAATCACAATAAGATACCATCTCATATTTTTTAGGATGATTATTACCCAAAAAGCAAAAGGGAAATGTTGGAGTGGATGTGGAGAAAAGGGATGGACCCCTTGCACGCCGTTGGTGAGGAACCAAGTTAGTAGAGCTGCTTTGGAAATACTGTGGAAGTTCCTAAAACCCTTAACCATAGCACTGTGATTTTACCCACCAACCCCACTACTGAGTATATCTCCAAAGGAACTGAGCTCGTTATGTGGATGAGGCATTTTCACTTCCATGTTCACTGCAGCACTGTTGACAATATTCAAGATATAGCATCAAATTAGGTGCCCATCAGTGGGTGAGTGGATAAATGAAACATGTTATCTATATATTGTAGAATACTATTCAGTCTGAAAAGAGAAAAAACTGTCATTTATAGCAACAAGGAAAATATGAAGAGCATTATGATAAGTAAAATGGGCCAGGCACAGAAAGAATTCTCACTCCTCTGTGGAATTGAAGGAAGTGAAACTCAGAGAAGCAGAGAATATAATGGCTACATGGCTACCCATGACGGCAGGGTTGCAGTGCATGGCTGGGGGTGGGGGTGATGGCGTGCAGATGCTGGTTAAAGTTCTGTTGGGATGAATAAGTTATCATGATCTTGAACTATATGTTAACTTCTTACAGGAAACTGAGTGACACCGAGATGGCACCAGAGATAAGAGTGGAGAATCAGAAAATTTATTCATGTCAACATGGACTCCAAAGCCTGAGTCCTGAGCTCTGACAGCTCAGAGGTTTTATAGACAGTATGGCAGACAGTCTGACGTCACCTTGAATCCTTTACACTGTTGGTGGGTTACAAGTTTCTAAGGTTACATGATTTTTGGGGCACAAACAGAGTGTTCCTTAGCAACCAGTCAGTGATAAAGAGGTACAAATGTAGAACAGAAAGCTGTTTGTTCAGGGGTGTTTGTGTCGATGGCTGCACTGACCAGATAACATACAAGCAGGGTACAGCTGCATAGGTGGGGAGGAGACTCGGGGTCACGCTGTCTCCCTGGTAAAGGCTTGTGCTATAGAAAATGTGTTTTAGTGTATCACCTTAGTGTACTTTCTCTGTTAAATTTCTTCTACCACAAACTATAGTTAACAGTAATGTATTAAATTCTTATAAGTTGCTAAGGCAGTACATTTTAAGTATTCCTGACACAAAAAAATGATAAGTATGTGAGGTCAGTGCATATGCTAATCAACTCATTAGTCACTCCACATGTATAAAAAAAGAAGAGCTCAAGCTGTACACCATAAATATACGCAAATTATTCTCATTAATAATAAACAAGTAACCAAAAACACAGTCAACAAAATCCTATGCTTAGTACTGGGGGAGGGGAGAGAATGGCTTGTCTATGGCCCAAGTGGATTAAATACATGTTTCTATTTCCTCTGTAAGCAGACGTAATTCTCATCTCATATTAGTTAATATCTTTTGAGGGAGAGTGGTAGAAATGAAGACATAGCAGAAAAGCAACGGTAAGTTAGGACACATCCAACATTTTCTTGCATACATTGTAAAATTTCTTGATGGAATAAAGCCAAGAATACAGAGGTCTGCAGAACTAGAAAAGCTGTTTCTAGTTCCTACGGAACTAGATGGGATTATAAAGGCTTGGCCCGATTTATCACAAGAAAATGTCTCAGGTGATTAAAATGAATCATGAAAGCCATCTGATTATAGGCACGCTCCAGCTGGCTTCCTGTCGCTTTGAAGGAGAGAGCCTGCGGGTAACAAGCGCAAAACCGCCCATTTGAAAACCACACGTCCTGGAAGTAAGGTTGAGAATGGCTATTGGTAAATGGAACCGACCAGATGCAAATAGATCAGAAACTCCCCAGTCTTTTGAGGAAACAGTATTGTCAAAGAAACCACAAGCAAAAGTTCATTGGTTAAGCTTTAAAGCAACCTCCGGCAGGAAGTGACACCTGCCTCCCAAGTCCTGTCTTCTCCCCAGTTCCCTCTTTCCATCCAGCCGAGAATAAGGGCCCAGGAGGAAGCTACGCAGAGTTGTGGGGGGCAGGGCAAGGATTGCGGGGAACGATGGGGGCGGGACTTCCTGCGCGGGCTGTTTTCTAATGCCTGTCACTGCAGCCCCAGCAGTTTCAAGGGTGCCTCCCTTTCTGAATGAGTGGGGGTGTTTAGAGCCTGCTCCTGTTCCACCGCTCGCATGGTGGCACCAGTATGATGAGGCGCACGGCGTGCCTCTTTAGTTCACGGATCTTTCAGTTTAAACGAAAGGGAGCCACTTCTATTTCTGACAGGAAAGCCTTCGAGATGCAGTGACAGATTTGTATTTTTTTAAAAAAAATTTTGTTTATTTATTTGAGAGCAACAGACAGAGAGAGAGAGAGAGAATGGGCGCGCCAGGGCTTCCAGCCACTGCAAACGAACTCCAGACGCGTGCACCCCCTTGTGCATCTGGCTAACGTGGGACCTGGGGAACCGAGCCTCGAACCGGGGTCCTTAGGCTTCACAGGCAAGCGTTTAACCACTAAGCCATCTCTCCAGCCCTAAAGATTTTTTTTTAATTTTTTTTTTTTTTTTGAGAGTGACAGACACAGAGAGAAAGACAGATAGAGGGAGAGAGAGAGAATGGGCGCGCCAGGGCTTCCAGCCTCTGCAAACGAACTCCAGACGCGTGCGCCCCCTTGTGCATCTGGCTAACGTGGGACCTGGGGAACCGAGCCTCGAACCGGGGTCCTTAGGCTTCACAGGCAAGCGCTTAACCGCTAAGCCATCTCTCCAGCCCCTTGTATTTGTTTTTGTTTTTTTTTTAATTTAATTTATTAGTTTTCTTTTCAGTAAATACAGGCAGTTTGGTACCATTATTTAGGCTCATCTGTGATCTACCCCCTCCCATTAGACCCTCCTTGTTAATGAAAATGGGTCGTGCATTGTGGAGTTAGCCCCCAGTTATTGGTATGATAAATGTCTCTGCAAATCATGACCCAACATGTGACTCTACCAAATCAGAGAGCCAGAGCCTCAGAGGCCCCCAACACCTCAGCACTGAAGCAGACCAAAAATGAACCCTTGTATTTGTTTTGAGACAGGGTTTCACTCTGTAGCCCAGGCTGGCTTTCAGCTGGTGACAGTGGTCCTGCCTTAGCCTCCCAAGTGCTGGATTGCAGTCATGTGCCACCACGATTGGGAATGGCCATGCCCTGTGAGCAGTGGCTGGCGCTGGTGGCTTTGAGAGAGAAGAGCACGCTGTAGTGGGGACTGCCACCGCTCACCAAAGAGGCCTTCTAAGTTACCTAGTGACTTTTCCTTTCTTTCTTGTAACATCCTTCTGACATTACAAGCTTTGCTATCAAACTTTTTCACACTTTGTGAAATGAGTTTGGATGTCCCTCCTCCTATTTTCTGGACACATTTTTTTTTTAAATCAGTATTATTTACTCCTTAAGATTTTGTGATGTCGTCTGGGCTAGTTTTCCTTATGGAAAGTGAAGGGTTAATAATCCCTAGAGTTGCTTGAAGGGCTAATAAAGTTCTAAAGTTGCTGAGACAAGCTGGCCCTAAAACAGGCTTGTGGATGAAGGTCACATTCTTTGGTAACAACGCAGCCCCAAGATCTGGGGCTGAAAAAAGAAACACAACACCTGTTCAATGACCAGCCACTGTTCTGCACAATAACATATTCATATCCTGAAGACAGTGCAGGTTCGTGGAAAAAGTTGTAACTGTCTCATCAGCGAGGAAAATGGCCTTGTTCCTCTCTTGTTTTCCCCGTCCCACATCCTAGCTTCCGTTCTTCCCAATCCTCGCTTTGTATAAACGTCAGCTCAGCTGTAAACACACCACTGCAGCCTCAAGCCCGAAACGAGGTCTAGTCGTCACTTTATTGCTTGATGCCAGTAAAGCAGTTCACAGCCATTTGAGGTCTGGTTTCCTTTCTCATGCATGGTGGCCCAGTTGGTTCTGATCCCGACTCAGCTCTAACAGGAGGAATTTTAATTTCTGTGGAATTAATTCCTTTGATATATGTATATGACTATTGGTTTTTGTTGTTGTTTCTTCTTATAGCAAATTTGGTAAATTTCACTTTAGGAAACATATTTTAAGTGCCAATTCCAATTTATTGGCATAAATATAAATATCAGTACATAGAAAGCCAATTTATTGGTATGCAGTTTGTAGTATTTTTTAATATTTTATTTTTATTTATTTATTTATTTGACAGAGAAAGAGGGAGAGAGTGAGAGAATGGGCGTGCCAGGGCCTCCAGCCACTGCAAACGAACTCCAGACGTGTGTGCCCCCTTGTGTAACTGGCTAATGTAGGTCCTGGGGAATCGAACCCAGGTACTTTGGCTTTGCAGGAAAATGGCTTGACCACTAAGCCATCCCTCCAGCCCTCTGTAGTCTCTTTTTTCTAAAAAAAAATTATTTGCAAGCAGAGAGACACACCCAGAATAGGTGTGATAGGGCCTCTAGCCACTGCAAACTCCAGATGCATGGGCCACTTTGTGCATCTGGCTTTGCATGGGTACTGGGGAATTGAACCCTGGTCGTTAGGCAAGCGCCTTAACTGCTGAGCCATTTCTCCATCCCCAGTATCTCGTTTTTTTTTTGGAGACAGGGTCTCATATACCCATGTGTCCTAGCATAGCCTCAAACTTGCTATGTAGCTGAGGATGGCTTTGAACCACTGGTCGTCCTACCTTTATCTCCAGAGTGCTGAGATTTCAGACATGTGCCACCATGCCAGGTTTTATGTGATGCTGAGGATAAGGCCTAGGGCTTTGTGCATGCAGGGCAAGTGCTTTACTGAGTAAGCTACATCCTGTTGCAGTTATAATACAGCCTAATTGTTTTTTAAATGTCTGTGGGTCTGTAGGAATACCCCGTTTCTTAAACCTAGGTGTGGCATTTGTGTTCTCTGATTTTTCTTAAGATATTGTGCTAGGAGTTTATTAATTTATTAATCTATTAAAATAATATAATTTGGTCTGTTAATTTTTTGTATATCTTTAGTCCTCTTGTTTATTTTTTTTGGGGGGGCGTTTAGTTAGCTGTTCTTTTTCTAGCTTTTTAAAAAAATTATTTATTTGAGAGCGACAGACACAGAGAGAAAGACAGATAGAGGGAGAGAGAGAGAATGGGCGCGCCAGGGCTTCCAGCCTCTGCAAACAAACTCCAGATGCGTGCGCCCCCTTGTGCATTTGGCTAACGTGGGACCTGGGGAACCGAGCCTCGAACCGGGGTCCTTAGGCTTCACAGGCAAGCGCTTAACCGCTAAGCCATCTCTCCAGCCCTTTTTCTAGATTTTTGAATTAGAAACTTGGATTGTTAGTTTTCAGTCTTTCTTGTTTTTTAATCTATGGACTTGAAAGCAGAATTCTCTTTCTAGATTCTGCTTTGGTGGTGGTAGTACCCCTCCCCAGGTGGCGAAAGACTCTCGGGAGGTGGCAATGAAGGCTGTAATCTGCACCAGTCTGAGTGGCTGCTTGGCTGTTTTCCAGGCAAGAGAGCTGCCTGCCCTGTACTGACTTAAACGACCAAGAAATGACTATGAGGTTTTGAACTGCTAAGTCTGTCTTTTTTCCCTTCCTTCCTTCCTTCCTTCCTTTCTTCTTTTTTCCTTCCTTCTTTCATTCTTTTTCCCCTCCTTCCCTTCTTCCTTCCTTCCTTTCTTCTTTTTTCCTTCCTTCTTTCATTCTTTTTCACCTCCTTCCGTTCTTCCTTCCTTCCTTTTTTCACCCCTTCCTATTTCCTCTCTACCCTTCTTTCCCCTTATTTCTTTCCTCTCAGGCTTGCGGTCATCAAGCCTACCTTAGGCGCTGATACAAAAGGGCTTGTTTCATTCACATCGTCTCTGGGCTGAGTCGTCACTGTGGTTTGTCATGATCTCTTCTTTATTCCTCCAGACATCAGCATCAGGAGATTGTTGTTAGAAGAGATGTTTACTTAAGGCGTGGGTGTGATGGGAAAGTACTTCATGCTAGCACACAAGAGGAAACATCTTTACATTTCTCACGCTTTCCCCACCCCACTATTCCATAGGAAAGATTTTTATCGTCTTTAAGGTTTGACTCTGTCCTGTGGCCAAGTTTTGCATCTTCTTCTCTATTTAAATTATTTCCTTGTAATTCCTGGGTTTTGTTTTCAAATGTATTGTACGTGTATGTGACGTGTGTGTGGTGTGTATGCATGTGTGTGGGGAGAGGGCAGAGTCAGCATTAGGTCTCTTCCTTAGTTGTTCTCTATCTTTTGCTTTGTTTTTCTCTTTTCAGTTTCCTTCATACAGGTAACCCGGACATGTTAGCACTCGTGTCTCAGCACAGGCACAGCGACAAGCTCTCTCTATGAACCTGGGTCGACAAAAATACTGAACGCTTCACGAATTTGCAGGTCATCCTAGTATAGGAGCCAAGCTCATCTGCTCTGTATCCTTCCGCTTGGAAGATATGTGCTGCTGAAGTGAGCACTCCACCTTCTTTTTTGAAACAGGGTCTCACGTGAGGCCCAGAGCTCACCTGTTTGGTTAGATGAGCTAAGCCAGCAAGCCCCAGTGATCTTCCTGTGTCTGCTCCCTCCATGCTGAGATTACAGGCACACGTTGCCACACACGGCTTTTATGTGGAGGCTGAAAATCCAAACTCTGGTCCTCGTGCTTGAGTGACAAGCATTTTCCCAATGGAACCAACATCTTCCCAGCCCTAGTTCCTTCCCTTTCCCTTTCCCTTTTTCCTTTCCCCTTTCCCTTCCCTCCTTCCTTTCTTCCCTCCCTCCTTCCCTTCCTTTCTTTCTTTTTGTTGGTTTTTTTGAGGTAGGATTTCACTCTAGTCCAGGCTGACCTGGAATTCACTATGTAGCCTCAGGGTGGCCTTGAACTCACGGCAGTCCTCCTACTTCTGCCTCTGGGGTGCTGGGATTAAAGGCGTGTGCCACCATACCTGGTCCTTTCTATTCCAGAGGATCTATTGTGTTCCATCTTTGGCTTGATAGCTCTTCTTTAAAGAAAGGATGACATTTGAGATCCAATTCTCATTTCCACTGGGCAAAGCCCAGGGCAGAGCCAGGGCTGTGGGGATATTGATGGAGAGTGAGAGCTGTGTCTCCTAAGTAGACAGGCTTCTTCCCCAGATTTATATATATATTTAAGGAGATGAAGAGACAGAGAGTCAGATAGAGAAAGAAAGAATGGGTGTGCCAGGGCCCTCTAGCCATTGTGAATGAACTCTAGATGCATATACTGCCTTGTGCATCTGGTTTATGTGTCTCTTGGGGAATTGAACCTGAGTCCTTAGGCTTTTCAGGCAAGTACCTGAACTGCTAAGCCATCTCTCCAGCCCTTCCCCAGATTTTTATTTTTTTTTTTCTTGTTTCTTACTTCTATGTTTGGCAATTAAAATATAATAATACTTAAAATTTTTTTTGCCTTATTTCATATTCTTTAGTGGTGCTGGGAATGGAACCCTGGGCTTCATATATGCTAAGCAGGCACTTAACCTCTGAGGTACATCCCCAACCATGTGCTCTGATTTTTATTGACTGTCTCATTTGCCTTATTCTTATTCTATTGTGCACTTGTGTCCTGCTTTTGGAACTTAATGTTTTACCATAAGCATTATTATATTATTATACAGCAACGGATCTTGATAGCCATCTTTTTTTTTTTTCAAATAATAAACATTTTACACATTTTTATCAAACTGAGAGCATTGTATACCTTGTGTTCGATGAGTGCCTGAAGACCTTAAAACAGTTGCTCAATACTTTGTAGATGAATTAACAATGAACAGAACTATCTACTTCACAATGTCATGTTTCCTACTTTAAAAGTTAACAAAGATGTCCCACCAGTTAAGGCATGGTTATTTACTATTTTTTCTATTGTTTTAACTGAGTGACCTCATTAAATCCAATGTTATCCCCACAGAGGTAATTATGGCACATGTAAAATGTGGGAGGTAATGAGAAAATTGCTTATTGTTGTTCCTTCTAGAGTAGCATGTTGCTTCAACCAATCTGTGGCTCTTGTATATTTATTTCTCTCTCTCTCTCCCTAGTTTTTTTTTTTTTTTTTTTTTTGAGGCAGGGTCTCACTCTAGTTCTAGGCTGAACTGGAATTCACTATGTAGTCTCAGGCTGGCCTCGAACTCATGGCAATCCTCCTACCTCTGCCTCCTGAGTGCTGGGATTAAAGGTGTGCACCACCATGTCCTGATATTTCTCTTCTTTTGAAGTAACATATGTCAATAAATTTGTATTCCCAAATAAGTTGTCTGAATCAGATTAGGATTTCTTGGGCCACTCTATTCTTTAATTCCCAATGCTTCTCTGGGAATTGTCCCCCTTTTATGTCCTTTCTGAGGTTGTCTATGAGCCACTCTACTTAAGGTGACACATCTTTTTTAGGTGCATTTTTTCCTCCTGCTCCCAAACACGGGGTGGTCAGTTGTATGAAGGGCAAGCAACATCCTGCCAATGTGGAGTGCATGATTGCAGCTGCTGACAGACAGAAAGAAGGACATTACTAAGTGCTTTTGTGGGGTGACTGGACAGAGCTGTCCCTTGACAAACTGTACTCGGCCACAGTCTTATCAGGACAGCCTGGTGTTCTCAGTGCCAAGCCTACAGATCCAGCTGGACCAGGACATGCCTAGAGCAGTTGAGGCAGTAGTCTGTGTGCAGAAGGTTCTAGGATTCCCTCAACAGAAACAAGAGCTTTAGGAGTTGCTCAATGTGACCCAGCTATAGAGGAGGTGGATATAATAGTGATGTGGCACAATTCAAGACAGGCACTTCATGGAAACTGCTGTGAGAGTGCAAAGCGCCTCTGTTTTGTGTTCTCTGTCAGAGTGACCACAGGAGCTGGAGAGATGGCTTAGCCATTAGGGTGCTTGCCTACGAAGCCTAAGGACCCATGTTCGACTCTCCAGATCCAATGTAAGCCAGACGCACAAAGGTAAGGCAAGCGCAAGATCGCACATGCCCACTAGGTGGCACAAGCATCTGGAGTTTGCAGTGGCTGAGGCCCTGGCATGCTACCTCTCTCTCTCTAAAATTAAAAGAAATGTAAAAAAAAAAAAAATTGTAAAGAGTGACCACAAGAGACAGATCTACTGCGAATGGTGGAGGGGTCTGGGAATCAGAATGGACATGTATAAGCCATGAGCTGGGCTCAATCATACTGGCCTGGAGCAGGAGAGTCAGAAAGGAGCTGCTACTAGAGCAGCCGTGGCATCAACATTCAGTCTGGCTGGATACCACCCCCAGCCATGAAAAGCCAGGGGTGGTCAGAGGGCAAAGGTGGTGACCCTAAGACCTTGGGAGGGGTCTGGAGATGCAGGAGAGGATGACAAGGAGAAAATGCCTGACAGAATGAGGATGCCTCTGTTGGCCAGGCACTGTGCACAAACACTTTATAGTCTGCCTTTGTTGGAAGGCTGTGGTGTAATCTGTGATGCTGCCTTTTCTCCTTTCCATCTTTAGGCCCACGGAGCTGTGGCCCTGGTGTACCCACCCTTGGGTATTGCCCAAACCCTTGTGGTTTCCCTATGCCTTTCCTCCGCCTTTGTGAATAGTCTTTGTGCTTACAAATTTAGTTATCCCAATTTGTCCTTCTATTAAATTACTCCAATGTCCTTCAATTAAATTGCCTACTAAGGCCGTGGCCCTACTATGCATGTACCATGTGTTTGCTGTTGGGATCCTAGTGCTTCAAAGGCCATTCTGTTGATGGCTCTGGGAGGTCTGCTGGGATTCTGGCTCTCAGCAAGGAGCTCTGGAGATGGAGGGTGGGGACAAGCATTTAGAGGGTGTGTGATAGTAATTTCCACTATCAACTTGACTGGCTTTGGAATGACATAGAGGCGTACACTTCTGAGTGTGTCTGTGAGGGCATGTCCAGAGAGTCTGAACTGAGGAGGGGAGACCCACCCTGAATATGGATGGCCTCATTCCATGGGCTGGGGTCTTAGACTGAATAAAATGAAAAAAAAAAAAAAAAAAGGAAGGCTGAAGGGATGGCTCAGTGATTAAGGCATTATCCTGCAAAGCCAAAGGACCCAGGTTCAATTCCCCAGGACCCACGTAAGCAAGATGCACAATGCATACATTTGGAATTTGTTTGCAGTGGCTAGAGGCCCTGGCATGCCCATTTTCTCTCTCTCTCTCTCCCTCTCTCCTTGTCTCTAATAAATGAATAAAAAGAAACAAAAAAATTAAAAAAATATATATTAAAATAAAAGGAGAAAGCAATCTGAGCCCCAGCATTCTTCTCTCTATTTCCTGGCTGCAATATGACCAGCTGCCTCATGCTCTTGCCACCATATCTTCCCTGCCTTGGGGACTGTATCCTCAAACCATGGGCCCAAATAAACCCTTCCTCTATTAAGTTGCTTTTGTCAGAGCAGTGAGAAAATAAACGAATACAGGGTGCATGTCTTAAGAACATAGACCCTCACTTCACTGACACACCTCAGAGATCTTTGGTTGAGATTTGGGCATAAATTGTCAGGATGGGTGGAGATTAGATAAATCAGATTTGAGAAGGGCTTGGTGTGTCAGTTCCTTTTTTCATTGTTGTGACGAAATGCCTGACAAGAAGCAACTTAAGGGAAGAGGGATTTTTGTTTTGGCTCAGGGGTAAAGGGGGGTTCCACTGTGGTAAGGAAGGTGCAGTGGGGGGCCAGCTCCTGTTCATGGCAGTAGTAGAGAAAGGGGAATGCTGGCATTCACCTCCTTTTCTATTCTTTTCCCCTTTTTAGTTGGTTTGGGACCCCGGCCCATGGGAGGGGACTGACCATATTCAGTGCAGGTTTAACCCCTCAGTTAATCCTCTCTGGAAATGCCCTCACACATACACTCAAAGGTGCTCCTCACTACTGTCAATTATTAATTACCAATTAATGATCTATTATTAATTAAAGGTTAAGACATTTATTAACCCAATCGAGTCGACAAAATCACCACAGATGGAGTGATGTTGTTAGGACGCATGTGGTAGTTTGAATAGATGGCCCCCCAATATATTCAGTATTTTATTTGTTTGTAGTTTGCATCTGCAGTCACCTGGCTGGAAGCAGTGTCACTGGGTGGATCTTAAGGTATGGTGGTTGGTTTAAGATTTCAATCTAAAGATATGCAAAGTGTGCTTAGATGGAGTTCCTGAAGTGTGCTTACGCTGTGTGAATTTTGGCTCTCTGTCTTTGGTCCTGTGAAAGCAGGCCAGCTTCCTCTGCCATTATGGAACTTCCCCTGGATCTGCAAGCTTCAATAAATCCCTTCCTCCATAACTGGGCCTGGTCTGGAAGTTCATCTCAGCGGACCTGAAGCTGTCTGCTACAAGGCAGGACAACTATAGTAAGGCCACAGCTCAGGCCCAGTTACTTCACCCAGATCCCCAACACCTGCTGTCTGGAGAAGGCTAGACAGACAAACAGGTTCAGGGAGAAGACAAGCAATTTTAGTAGGAGCCTACCAAGGCAAGAGTGGCTGGGAGGATTGAGGTGCTTAGAGAGCAGGTCTAGGTGTGAGGACACGCCACCCACTGACTTTCAGAGGAGGTTCCCATGGAAGGAATGCTCGGGTGAGACGGAGCTAGAAAGATTCAGAAGATACAAGAGGCCGGGGAAGGGTGGGCGAAGGACATTTTAAAACAGGCTTGTTACAAATTTAGTGCTGGGAGAGTGACAGGATTTTAGAAAATGTTAAATATAAAACAGTCTTATCCTGGAGAACTACATGTGGTTTTATTTACCCAGGCCATGTGGTATGTCCACTTAGTGAAGAAAAAAATTTGTAGACATTGAAAAAATTGACCTTTTATTGTGTAAACTTAACAGAATGTCCAGTCACAAATATGTGAAAGAAGTAAAATGAGGGGAAAATGACTCAGATTTTATTCCCATAAATTGTTCCATGGTCTTTGAACATGTTATTCCTGGAAGCTTTTTCTCCTTTCTACATGAGGTCACATGTCCTTGTTATGCTCTTAAATGGCCCTTGAACTTTTTTAAAAAATTACTTATTTATGAGAGAGAGAGAGAGAGAGAGAATGGGCATGCCTGGGCCTCCAGCTACTGCAAACAAACTCCAGATGCATGAGCCCCCTTGCGCATCTGGCTTGCGTGGGTCCTGGAGAATCCAACCGGGGTCCTTAGGCTTTGCAGGCAAACGTCTTAACCACTAAGCCATTTCCCCAGCCTGGCCCTTGAACTTCTTTTTTGCATAACTCTCTCACGGTGTGAAGTTGTGTATTTTGGGGTGGTCATTGATGTATGTTGATCATAGCTGGCAACCATCATGAAGGCAAGGGGTGTACTCTGCTCCCAATCATTGCTTGACCCTAGTGTGTGACACCTGCTCAGCCAACCCTTAATGGATGACAGTGTCTGGGGCCTTCTGAAGCATGTGCAGTTGGCTTTGGCTTCCCACGTAAGAGAAACTAAAGCACAACGTCTTATCTTGATAACTCTGGGCCCATGTGGCCCTCATTTCTCTGTGTAAAGACCTGGGGCCTTGGGACATGGCTCAGTAGGCAGAGTCGGTCCCCAGCAGCCACGTCAACGTCAGATGTGGTGTGCACATACATGATTGTACTTCTTGGGAGCTGGAGGCAGGTGGATCCCAGAACAAGCTGACTAGGCAGACTAGCTGAATCGGCGAGCTCTGGGTTCAGTGAGAGACCTTGTTTCAATTAATAAGATGGGAAGAGATAGGAGACATCTGGACATTGACCTCCAGCTTCCACATACATGCCCATACATACACATATGTGCACCCATGCATGTACATATCTGCAGACACACACGTGCACATACACCACACACACATACATGAAAAAGAGACTTCCTTCTGCTACCACATGAGCAGGAAGGAGTGTGTGATACCTGTGTGGTACCCACATACATCAGGGCTCTGTGAGCAAGTGTAGGAAAGATTCTGATCACATCAAACCTTGCCCTCACAGCCCGAGACACCCAACTCCCTTTGACTTCCTTGAAGTTTCCAGAGGTTTTCACTTAATTCAGTGACTTCTACACTCTGTGAGCATCCTGACCCACTGAGGCCAGCTTAGAGAAGTTCAAGGTGTGAGGCTGTGAAAACTGCACTGTGTCGGTAGTGAACGTTGCCTTGGTGTAACCGAGTCAGTCATGGAAATCTTTCGTGGTCAGATTTGGAAAGGAACGCTATGCCTCAACGGAGTTGTGAGAACAGCCGTGTTAGTGTCATTGGCCAGTGGCAGAGCAGCTTGGAGCGGCCGACGTGAGGGTTGTGATAGCTTCATCATAAGCCATTCAGCCCATACTCTGCCGTTGACTCTCCAGCCCTCCTCCCTGTCCCATGAAGGACAGACGTAATAGATTTAGCTGTTGACTTTTCCTTGGCTAAGAAAGGACTTCTATTTCCCACAAGGGTGAGGACCATACTTGAGAAATCGCACAGTGGTGGCTGAAAGGAATCTGAGGGCTTGTGGATCAGTGAATAGTTTTCAACTCCTGATTTTCTTGTTTATGTCATTGTTATTTCAGGTCTCTTTTATCATCAGCCAAACCTAGTTCTAACAGGTTCATTGGGAAACACTAAATTATCGGCACACCACCAAGTACTCACTACGCTTATTCAGAAAGGATCTGTGCTTTGCCATAGGTAACTGGGAGTTGATCTGGTTGGAGCAGGAATTATCTGAAATATGAGGTAGACATGAAATGCGCAGATGGCCAAAGCCTGGGGCTCATCTTTTGGAGTAGCTGACAGGTGACAGATAGCAGCCCCTTTTAACTTTCTGAAGGACTTGTCCTGTAGATGAGCTACGAGCTATGGAAACTATTGTCCACCGTGAGCTGTTTGGGACTTAATCCTGTGTTCTTCAGTGGACCTGGTGGAGCTCTGTGTCACAGTGACTTCTGGGTCCTCATTTATGCTGTTTCTGGATCTGTTCTCCTCGGCCCTGGCTCGGCCGCTGTGGAACGTGATTCTCCCTGCTCTGTTCCCCAGCGTAGCTCTGCGCCCTTGGCCTGCAGGGCCTGTGCAACTGGATAGCTGATAAGCAGCCATCTGCCGTGGCCTGTTCCTGGTTAATGATGCATGCTTCGCAGCAGCGGAATGCTGAGTAACAGTTACATTTATTTTTATTTTCAAGCTTTGGATTTTTGACCTCTTGGGTTTTATTGTAATTACAGAAAAACGCATCCAGAGTAAAATGGCAAGCTTTAACCATCCTTTGTTACCATTTTCTCACACACCTTAACAGCACTGGTTGAATTCACATTGTTGCACAATTGTAACTTTTGTTTGTTTGCTTTATATCTGGGGTCTTGGTATGCAACCCAAAGAGGCCTGGAACTCTCTATCCTCTGAATGTTGAGGTTAAAGGCTTATGTCTCCATGCCTGGTGCTGGCCAGCCATCTGGAGCCTGCCACACAACAGAAATGCAATTATTATGGGGCAGGGAGCCGCACACCTTGTTTCTGGTTCAGCCTTTGACCCTATGGCTCACTGAATGGTTGGGTGGACAATTTGGAGTCAGATGCCCAGAACAGGGAATGTTAGGGGGAAAGCTGGAAACACATGTGGCCTAATGGTGTTGTGTGTGTGTGTGTATGTGTGTGCAGGTGGAGGTAACAGGGTGAATGCATTTCTAGGAGGCAAAGATCATAATTTTGTCAGAGTTCTACTTGATCCAACTCCTGCTCTCTATTTCCAGAAACCTATATAAGGAATGCATTAGAATTCGAAGCACAGATTTTGAATCACAAGGCAGGAGCTAGAGGGGACCGAGGGCAGATGATGCAGTATACTTCCAACTAGAGTTTCAGTAAGTGAGGATGTCTGAGGTTACGATTCCCATCTGTGACGTCAACTGTAGTCTCACCGGAATCTAATGATTATGTCACCAAGGATGATCTCGCATAGAGTTCTGTAGGGAAGGCAGAGACAAAGGGCCATTCATTCTTGGATGGGGAAGGAATCCACTAATTTAATTAGTTTAAACTTTGGTTTAATTAGAGATGCCATGTGCCCATCAGGCAGGCATCCCGAGCCACATCAACACCCACTATGCTCTCGAGACCAGGGAAAGCACACCGTGTGGTCACAGGACGTGGGCTTCAGCCTCAAATTCCTACTCATTGACCCTCCACTTCGATCCAGAGAAGGCAAGGGATCTAAGCCCAAGAGCCTCAGCCTCCCAAGATTCAGCCCATTCCTCCTGAGTTCGCTCTGTCTCCCCCTCCAAGCCTGCTTTGGGCACTTTTTTTTCCCTCAATTTTTATTTACATTTTCCATGATTATAAAAAAATATTCCATGGTAATACCCTCCCTCCCCCCAACTTTTCCCTTTGTAATTCCATTCTCCATCATATCCCCTTTGGGGCGTTTTTGCTACCCTCCCACCCCATACTTCTTGCCGCCATCCCGAGAGCATGCGCACTGTGACCAGGACCCAGTTCTCACCCATGCTAATTTCCAACATGCTTGGATTGGTCTTGCTTCTTTCCAGAACCTCATCTTCCAAAGAAGGAGCCTGCTTTTCAGTGTGAAGGAATGACTGTGCCCTCTGCCAGTCAGACTCCAGCTTGCTTAGGTCCGTTTCACCTCATGATCTTAGGAGGAATTATCTTAGAATTGAACTGTGCAGGGCTGGGCGTGGTGGCACACTCCTTTAATCCCAGCACTCGGGAGGCAGAAGTAGGAGAATCACTGTGAGTTCAAGGCCACCTTGAGACTCCGTAGTGAATTCCAGGTCAGCCTGGGCTGGAGTGAGATCCACCTCAAAAAAACCCTGAATAATAATACTGATTAAAAAAGAATTGAAGTGTGGAGGGAAAAGCTTGTGCCCTGCCATGCCATAGCATCAGGTGAGCTGCAGTGTCCCTTCAGCATTCATCACCCCTGCCAGGGGCACTTTTCTCTCAGCCACCATGCACGCCTGCACGGTGCCGAACCTGTCGAAGTGACATAATTTCAGCGTGCTCCATCAGTGGCAATCCCCAGGGCACCCTGGTTGATAACTGGCCGAAGTTGACCAAGAGTACTGCCTCCTGGTGTGTGTGTGGGGGGGGGGGGGCTGGGGGGGCAGGAGTTTGGCTTCTGCAGCAGTCGACTGAGACAGGAGGCAGAAGCACCAGGCATTTGAAGGACATCATGCCCATTTGAATGTATGTGTGTTTATGTGAGGCAATGACCAGAACGGAGCCTGTGAGGCTGTGAGGGAAACATGGCTTGTGCGGGGAACACATAGTTCTTGGCTTTTAAAAATGCTCGGAGGAGCCCGTCTCTAGTGCATCAGCAGTCACTGGAGAGCTGTTGGGGAGGTGCCACAGCTCTGGCTCTGGGTGTCCCCCAAGGTGCTTGAAGGCCTCAGTGGATAGAAGATTGGAGAAAAGGAGTCTATGAGATGGTATATCTGTCCCTCATGGCCGAACTGTTGAGGTTGGTGGGGTTCTGCTGCCCGGGGCAGGTGGGAGACGGAGGCTTGGGAGGCAGCTAATTGTCACAGGCTAGCTATCTGGCATTCACGTTGAACTGAGGTAATGGGAGAGAAGGAAGAAACCAGCGACTTTCACAATGACATGTGCTGAATGATCCTTTGGAATGTGCAGTAAAAGTGAAAGCTGTTTACCAAACACATCTTAGCCAGTCCACGGTCAGGTGTCCCAGTTGTGGACTGGACGCAACTCTGCATTCCACAGGAGGAAGACCGGGCACCTTCACTGCCCCAAATGCCTTCAAGTGTAACTGGAGATCTCAGAGCTTGCTTCCATCTCAGATTATATGACCTGATCTTGCCTAAGCTGTTCTCATGAGAGGAACAAATAGTTTGAAAAGACGCTCACAAAGAAACTCAGAGACTGAAAATAGTATAGACAGCAAACTCAGAAAGACGGCAGAAAGAGCAAACATTCATACAAGTTCTCTCTCCCTCCCTCCTCCTTCTCCCCCTCTCTCTGCTTCCTCTGAATCCTATGCATACCAGGCAGAGTGTGCCACCATTGAGTCATGTCTCGAGCCCTGGAAATCTCCTTTGAGACTTTTACTTGATAGTAAAAATCAAAATGTCAGCATTGCTGGACAGAAGCCGACTTGTCACAGCGAAAGCAAGTGCCTGAGTGCAGAGAAGATGACAAGGCACAGTGTGGAAGCGTTGAAGAAAAAGACTCAGAGCACACCGTGTGTTTTGGAGGCTGTGATGGATCTGGGTGTGAAGTTGAGGACCACTAGCGGGCAGGCTGCCCTATCTGGGACTCATGGGTCACTTGTATCTTGATGAGCTTTGGAGTTAGAGTTCATGGGAAAAGGATGTAAAATATGAGAGCATGTCAGTAACACAATGTGGTGGTTTGATTCAGGTGTCCCCCATGAACTTAGGTGTTCTGAATGCTAGGTTCCCAGCTGATGGAGTTTTGGGAACTAATACCTCCTAGAGGCAGTGTATTGTTGGGGGCCGGTGTATGTGTGAGCCATCTCCCCAGCCCCTGATGCTATTTTTTATTGAGAATTTGAATACAGGACTACACTAGAATTTGATCATAACCCTCATCATTCCTCCCACCTCTATTCCAGTGGCTCTGCTCCTCTTTTGTTTTTTTCATTTTTAATATTTTATTTATTTATGAGAGAGAGAGAGAGAGAGAGAGAGAGAGAGAGAGAGAGAGAGAGAGGCATCAGGAATGGGCACACCAGAGTCTCTAGCCACTGCAAACAAACTCTAGATGCATGAGCTACCTTGTGCATCTGGCTTATGTGGGTACTGGGGAATCAAACCTGGGTCCTTTGGCTTTGCAGGTAAGTGCCTTAATAGCTAGCTAAGCCATCTTTGAAATCCCTCCTCTTTTACTTTGATGCCCCCCCCCTTTTTTTTACCCTCTCCTCTATCATCTATGTCAAAATGTAATGGTGGTAGTGACTTCCACTGCAAAGTTATGAATGCACGAACCCCTTCATGTCCAGAGGACAGTGTCCCTAAGTTCTCCTCCCCACCTGTGACATGTCTATCACACCCTCCAAGGCTCAGGGAACATTGCATAAGAGGAGTATAAAGGTAGTACTTTAATAATGAGCTATGTTATGGGCAAAACACTCTAAGAAGTGGCATTTAGACTGTTTCTAGTATCATGTGAGCTTAATGGCCAAAATGAAATGTGTCACCTTACTCTAATTGTCACAATCTGCAAAACTTAGAGGCATACTTTTAAACCCATTTACAATCTTATAAATCCATAATTCAAGGTTTCTTTCTTTCTTTCTTTTTTAAACATGTCTCTGTGTCTAAACTATTTGTAAGAATAATAGATGAAAAACTCACTAAGAAGTTTGGCCTCATGGATAAAATAGTTTCCCTGTGGAATTTTACACTTTCAAAATTGGTAGATATTATTTAAACAGCGAGAATTATGACTTATAAATGCAAAGACAGAGTTCTATTTATCTTTGGAAGATGCATCTTTTTAAAAAAAATAAATTTTATGTATTTATTTGCAAGCGGAGAGAGATAGAGAAGAGAGACAGAGAGAGAATGGGCATGCCAGGGCCTCTAGCCACTGCAAATGAACTCCAGATACATGTACTCTTTGTGCATCTGGCTTACATAGGTCCCGGGTAATTGAACCTGGGTCCTTTGGCTTCACAGGCAAATGCCTTAGCCACTAAGCTATCACTCTAGCCTACAGGATGCATCTTAAAAAACAAAACAAAACACCAACAATAGCCATTGTAACAACATATTGACATCAATTGGACTTAGAAGAATACTTTGTATTCACATGAAATATTAAAGTAAGATTTAGCAAAACCATTTTAATCATGTTGCTCTCACTAAGTAGATTGTGAAACAACTTTCAAAGATACAGTAAAGAAAAAGATACACGGTGTGGCATTCATCAAAAAATAAAGAAAGAAAATAACTTAAAATGACAGCTTCATCTTTCTCACACTGTGACTTGCGCCATGTGCTTGTAGGGCTATAAATAAATAGACTGTATCAGGCTTTGAAGCAGAAGGAATAGAACTTGGTGCTCACATGAGACAGCTGTGGAAGGAGTTGGAAAGGCGAGGACGCATAGCCGTAACTAGTAACTGGCGAAAGGGACGCCAGTCAAGAACGGCTCCCAAACGTGGCCTGGACAGTGGTGGTATCATTGGCCAAGCCTGGGAGCTCAGGCAGGCGCTGGCACGCACGCCGGAGGAGGCCATTAGGCACTTGAGTCTGGGCATGTGTCCGCGGGCCTAGGAGCCTGTGGTGCACCTGCAGCCCCGGAGTTTCGGGGGTTCAGAAGATGAGACTGGGTAGTCATTCTCAGGCGGGGGACTGTGACGAACCAGGAGGTCTGCGATCCTGGGAGTGGGCTAGCACAGTGAGCTAGGAGGCTGGCTCACTGAGACCCCAGGGAACTAACCGAAAAAAAAAAAAAAAAATCCAGGCCATGGAGGCTGCAAAACCAGTCGCCCAAGTGTGTGCAAACGTGCGTGAGTGCATGTGTGGGTGTGGGTGTGCGTGGGCGGCGGGGCGGGGGCCGCGGCAGGCGGAGGGTAGGGTGCCAGCTTTGGGAACCCTGTGTTCCTAGGAGGAAGGCGTGGCTCCGGTGCTGGGAAGAGGTGAGCAGGGGTGCCCATAAAGCGCCACTGGGAGGTCACTGCGGACTCCGAGGGACGGGCCAGACCGCAGGAGGCTGGCGAGCCGAGGGTGTGCCTATGTTGGGAGGGGCGGGAAGGTGATCCAGGGGACCGGACAGACGGACACGTGGGAGAAGACGGATGCTTGGGGGTGGGTGAAGGCACTAGGTAAGTCACCTGGGCGGCGTGGGGGGTGGGGGAGAGTCGCTGGAGAGGCGGGAGGTCGTGCCAATGCGGGAGCCCGTGCCGGTCGGCCGGGCCTGGGCGGCGGCGGCTCGATCCTCCGCGCGGTGCCCAGGTACCGCGCGATCCGAGCGGGGCTGCCGTCAGCCCGGGCTCGGCTTGGCTCGGCTCAGCGGCCCGCGACCAGCTCCCCGCCGGCTTCCTCGGGGCCACCTGCGCCGCCGCCCCTCCTCGCCCTGCAAGGGGGACGGCCCGGCCCTGTCCTCCGAGCCCGGTGAGTGCGCGCGAAGCTGCGCCGCTGACCTTGGGCCACCCGAGCGCCGCGGGGGTCTGATCCTCGGCTTGCCCCCCGCCCCACCCTCGCCTGTGCTCCTGGCCCTGCGGCCTCAAGGCGAGAGCAGGCAACCATCTGGGTTCCTGGAGGCCTAGATTTACATTCTCAAGATTTTCATGAGTGCACACAGGGTGGTGTGTGTTTCGGGGGGACAGGTTTGCTGGAGACCTGCAGGCTGTGTCACTGCAGCGGTGGGCTTCTAGCGGAACCCACAGGGGTGGACAGGATCATAGGGTGATGAGGCCCATTTGGAGCCCACGTTCTTATCTCTGCTTTCTCCGGGCAAGGGAGCAAGACAGCCTGGTGCTCGGGTAGTCTGCCTTCCGCCCTTGAACTTCCTGCAGCTGCTTGCCAACAGAGCTGCTAATGGCTGGTCTAGGCTGGCAGAGTTCTCTGACGTGAGGCTGAGAGGCCCTTGCAGTAGGAAAGGCTTGCTACCTACTGTCATCTGTATATGGCCGGAAGCCTTTCTGGGGACACACAGATTAAAGTAGAGATGCCAAGTGAAAGCTTGCAGCACTGGAACGGGTTCCAGCAGAGTCCCCGGTCCTTGGTGGCTAGGATAGAGTGACCAACACTTCAGGAAAATCCGACTGCAGCTGGAACTGGCTGAGAAGACATTTGTCTCTGTGGCTGCAAAGCACTAACACTGAGGGTCAGGGGAGCCACTGAGAATTGCAGACAGAGCCTCCGTCAGCTCCCATAGCATCCATCATCAGCCCTCAGCTGGACTTTAGGTTTGGGGTACTAGGGCCTGTACTGGATGCAACTCCGAGGGGCGTGGCTTGCTCTGAAGCTGCTGGTAGGGCAGAGTCCTAATGCGCTGGGGAATGAATGGGTTGCTGGGAGACTCTTTGACCTTTTAGCCCCGTTCTTAGCCCAGCCTCAGTCCTGAAATCCTAAGGGGTGAACGAGCGAGCTCCCACCTATGTCAGGAAGCCCTTTGGGATTCAAGGGTTGATCTTCTTTCTCTTCTGCCGGCTGGCTCGCTTCATTCAGGTGGCTTCGAAATCAGCCACCGATCTTGACAGTGTATCATATCATAGGCTGGGCAGATGAAACTTAAGGTTGAGCAGGGAGATATTTTTCTCTCCTAAAGCTGCACGTGGCCTGGTTCTGCTCCCAAGTATGTTAATCTGCTTCTTTCTTCCCTGTGCTGGCTGCCTTTCTGGGACAAGACACTGGTATTGCTTTTGATCCACCGAATGAGGCAGTGAGGAGGGACTGGGAGGGTGGGCTCAGAATGCGCAGTTACCAGGAAGTGGCATTGGCAGAGGAGATGGCCACTCCTCCTTCAACCCTGGCATTTTGCTGAAAGATGGTTTCCTTCTTCCGGTCCTCGGGTAGGAACCTGGCAGAGCACTGGTCCCCCACCACCTCTGCAGTGTCTGTGAGTCTTTAGTCATTTTCCCAGTTGGACCCTTATGTCTCTTGTGATGATGGAGATAACGATATGGACAGCAGTCTACTCAAGCAGACACGCTGAGCCGGGGACTAGTCTAAACACTTGACGTGTGCTAAGTATACCATCATGTCAAGTCATGAAACTGCAATTTTGATTATCCTCCCTCATTTTACAGGGAACAAAACAGATGCAGAAAAGTACCATCATTTGCCCAAGGCCATACAAATTGAAGTGGCCAAATGGAATTCATACCCAGGTAGTCTGGCTTGAGTCCATGTACTTAACCACACACTTCACTGGCTCTCGAGATTGCCATACACGGATTCTTCGTCTTGGCCTATTCACCCACTCATTGATTTATGCAAGCATTTATTCAACAAGTACCTGCTTAGGGCCTACCACATTGAAAGGCATCCGGACATAATGATGACTGAGACAGGCGATGTGTACAGAAGTGCTATTTAGTGAGTGCCCAGCTCCTGTGTGAGTCATGTGCATCTCAGGAATGTGAAGGAAATGGATCTTGCTGTTAGAGAGAGGAGAGCGATGTCTTTCCTGATGAGACTTAATTTGATTCCAGCCTTCTCTGTCTTGTAGGAGCACTTTGGTGATAAAAGAGAATGCAGTCTGGTCTCCTGGGCAGGAGCTGCAGGCCCTGGCTCTGGTTATCATAAATCACCCTGATGTCTACTCTAGAAGGAAGTGAAGTTTTGAGCCTGGGACCAGTTCCTCCCAGTGCAGGGAGCCACGTGGTCCAGAACGCATAGCAACATGTCAGCCTCCTGACACAGAGCTGCGGTTTGCTCCTAAAGAGCCCCTGGTCTGGAGGGTGTCCCACCCTTTGGCTCCTTTCTGGTCATGGCACAGGGTAAAGGACGTCCCGGTTCAAAGGTGGTTCTGTCTGGACCCCACGTAGTAGGCCTTGCCCTTTTAGCGGGGCACTGGCATGGCAGCCTTCTCTAGGTTGGAAAAGGAAGACGGAGTGGAAGGCGTTTTCCAGCTCCCACACCATGAGACATTAATAGGTGTTTTAGTCCTGAGGTGGCAGAGGTGGATGGCTGGTGAGGTGTGCAGAGTTAAAGCCAAGTGGCTTCCTCTACTGAAGGACTTCTCAGGTGGTGAATCTGCCAGCAGAAATTGTGCAAGATTCCCACACGGGGCAGTGTTTTCCAGGCCTTTTGGCCCATTTAGATTTTACAGACAATGTCTTGTGTTTAGACTAAGGCTAACTAGGATCTCACTAAAGGTGGAAGATAAAATTACCTGAGTGTGCCGCACTTGGGTCCATGGCCTGGGAAGCTCTCATAGCTCTTCCCACGTATCATCTCCAAAACACCAGCCACCAGCCGCAGGAGTCCTTGCCTCCAGGGCTGTAAGCCCGTTTAATTATTTAATGAATAAATATTGCCCTCTTTCTAAGTTACATGTCGCCTGCTGACTGTACTGTTTATGAAACAGCTGTGTGGACAGGTGGGTTGTAATCTCCAGGGAGTTAAAGCCCAGCAGCCGATCATGTGTCTGCCCTGTAATCCTGCTCTGTGCTCCCAGGAGTTACGAGGGGCGCTCAGCAAGTCATAACCACTCTCTTGGCTACGATAAGGTAACGCTGGCCCAAGACAGAGCTACAGCTAGACTCGTGGTAAACAACTGACCCATCTCCTCTGGGCCCTTCTCCCCAAGATTTCAACAGCACCACAGAAATATCCATCTCACTCACGGGCACTCCCCAGACCCACACAGTGTGTGGAAGTCTCCAGAAGGCTGTGTGTTTCTTCCGAGCCTTCTAAGGAGAGGAAAGGGGGCGCAAAGAAGTCTTTTTTTTTTTTTAATTTTTCAAGGTAGGGTCTCACTCTAGTCCAGGCTGACCTGGAATTCACTATGGAGTCTCAGGGTGGGCTAGAACTCATGGCGATCCTCCTACCTCTGCCTCCCGAGTGCTGGGATAAAAGGCATGCGCCACCACACCTGGCTTCTTAATCCATCCGGTTGGCTTCTGGGGTGGGGTCACTTGAGAAAGGACAGTGGCAGAGTCCAACCTGAGCTTTGGGAAGCTCTTGTGAGTGACAGTAAGAAGGGGAAGGGAGGGGTGCGCACAGGTGTCCCATGCTCTCTGTGTGGTAGTCATAGTAGTAGCAGTGTGTGCGTACATGTGAGTGTATGTGAGTGTGTGTGAGTGTGTGTGTGTGTGTGTTTGTGTGTGTGCGCACATGGGAGGTCAGGAAGAGCTTGTCAGGCTGTCCAGTCACCTGTCCTGTGCGGATTCTTTCATCCAGGCTGACCCTGCATGGTGAGGTCGCCTCCCGTCCCCAGGCTCTGCCCGGTCCTGGCTGAGGGGGAAGCAGTTTACGGTCCTTCCCTCTTGTAGAGGGGGAGGGGAAGGAGGAAGAGGAGGTGTTGACCGTGAGCCCCCGCGGGGTGCCTTCCGGAGGGTTACCTTGGCAAATTCTTCCTTCTGAGAGCAGGCAGAGCCATCCTGGTCCTGGGATGAGCCCCCCCGCCGGGTCAGGCTGAGCGTATCTGTCCTTGCCTAGGGCTCTCAGGAGGAGCCTGGGCGTCGGAGGGAGGGCCGGCTTATCTTGCGTGCCTGCCCGGGGCTGCTGCGCTGGGCTGACCCTTTCAGTTTCTTCTGGTGAGGGCTCGGAGCCCGGCTGGGACCCAGCAGTTGGGATCCTCCGGCCATTTTTTTGCCTTGGATCGCCAGCATCCATCACCCTGGGCCTTTAGGACTCTTGGAAATTTTCCACTTGCATTTCGTATTCACAGGAGAATTTCCAGCCCCGTCTTTTCCTGCTCACAGATATGCAAAGCAGAGACCTCCCGCCCCAGCCGCAGCCCAGCTAGCTGCTCTTACGTTGACTCAGCTCAGCCTCCAGGGCATCACGCAGCACCTGGCCCCAGTGTGTCGCCCGTGTGGCATTCCCGGGATCAGTCATGGAGACTCCGGCGCCAGGCTCAGGTCTGTGTCATGGGTTCTGTCAATTGAGCATCTGGGGCTAGGACAGAAAACGGCGTCGCTTGTGTTAGGAGGCCTCCCGGTGGCACTGGGCTTCCGATCTGGAGGAGCTACTGTTTGTTGAAACTGGTGGCATTTTAGAGCGTTCTAACTTTGGGGAGCCTGTTCGTGCGCATCAGAGGTGTCATCTGCAGCAACAAGATAAGCTGCACCATTAGCTGGCTGGTGCCGGCGAATTCACAGTTAAGCCTCACAAGCCTGCTGGCTTCAGATGACAAATGGTCCAGAGCCAGGCGTGATCGGGCAGCTGGAGCTGGTCTCTGCCTGGCATCAGCAGAGTGGGCTTTCCTCGGCAGGCTTGGTCTGGCAGGTGCCGGAGGTGTGGGAGGGGAGGCCTGGCAGGTGGGGGGGGGGAGCTGTCTGCCTAGGGTGGCCAGAGGGCAGCGGACCTGTGGCAAGCTTTGAGGACTGCTGAGATAGAGCAGCACCCGTCTAAGTTACTGGGTCTGCACTAAGACATGGAGTGAAGCCTTCACCCAGTTGTCCAAGACTAGTGATAGATCTACAGGAGATTCCTATGAAAAAAAGAGGTAGGAGAGGCAGGAAGGAAAAGAGAAGGATAATTGGGTGAATGTGATCAGACAGACGTGTATGAAAATGTCATAATGAAGCCCATTATTTTGTACAGGGAATATATGCTAATAAAAATTAAGCGAAAAAGAAAATGAAAAGAGCCCTATGGGAAAATACTACTTTATGAGCCTGGAGAATTTTAATTTGTCTTGCGGATCTGGCTTGAGGCTTGCGGGGTACAGCATCTCCCCAACATTGCCCACAGGCTCTGTGTTACAGCGGTGTATATCAACTTCTTATGGGACCCGGCTTGAGAAAGGCTGATCTAAGTTACAGAGAAAGGGGGGAATCTTATATAGAAAAACAGGCTACAGAAAGTGTGTTCGCTTGCTTGAGCTTTGAAAACTTGGCTTCAGAAAAAAAGATGGTGTGCTCTGGTGTGAGCACCCTCAGGCATAGGACCTTCTCACATGCCCATCCCTCAGGGGGAACAGAAGAGTGTGTCTGGGTCAAGCTGTGTGTGTTTGTGGGGTAGAGGGGACAAGAAGGCTTCTATTCAGGATGGGAACTAGACAGAGAGGGTTTCAGTAGTGTAACGCCCTCTGGGCTGTTAGGCAGGAGAGGTCCTAATCAGAAAGCCTGTTGAAGGAAGGTTTTGATTTATTTCCTATTTTTCTCTCTTCCTCATTCTCCTTCTTGGGGGTGTGTATAGCGAGAATGGGCCCGCCAGGACCTCTAGCCACTGCCAGCGAACTCCAGACTCACCCATCACCTTATGCATCTGGCTTACATTGGTATAGGGGAATTGAACCTGGGCCCTTAGGCTTCGCAGGCAAACATCTTAACCACTGAGCCATCTCTCCAGCGCTTTTCTCTCTTCTTATATAAGGTTTAAATATAATCAGCTTTATATCATCTTTGCATTTGTTTGCATTGTGATTTATTTATTCATGAGAGAGAGGATGAGTGTGCCAGGGCCTCTAGCCATTGTAAACAAACTCCAGATGCATGTGCCACCTTGTGATGCATCTGGCTTAAGTGGGTACTGGGGAAATCAAACCTAGGTCCTTAGGTTTTGCAGGCAAGCGCCTTAACCACTAAGCCATTTCTCCCAGCCCTGCATTTGTTAAAAGATAAAATTATGAAAGCTGGGTGTAGCGTTTTATGCCTGTAATCTCAGAACTTGAGAGGCTGAGGTAGGGAGAATACCATGAGTTTGAGGCTAGCCTGGACTAGAGTGAACCCCTGTCAAACAACACAAAGGAAATTATAATAGCAGTAATTATCAGAATAAGATATCCCAGCTGGGTATGGTGGATCACATCTATAATCTCGCCACTCAGGATGTTTCTTATTGCTGTGAATTTGAGGCTAGCTTGGACTATATAGTGAGCACCAGGCCAGCCTGGGCTACCTGACAATAACTTGTCTAAAAAAAAACCAAAAGAACAAACCAGATATCCCCCAGTGCACAGGCAGTTCTGCTATCTGGCCATCTGGCCCTGAGGAATGCATTTCTACCTCGTTGTAATCAAAGTACAGCAGTTCCGTGAATTAATTTTTTACTCACTATTATTTCACAAGTGTTTAAAATGTGGTTGCAGCATTCTCATAGTATTAATTTCTTAGTAATTTTTTTTTTCAAGTGGGTGCCTGCCTAATTTCAACATTTTATTTTATATAAAGAATGCAGGCAACCTTTTTTTGTGTGTGTGTGCCTTTTCCCTGGTTTACATTCTTGTCTTCGAGCTTTCTAGAAGCAGGGTTGCTTGGTCAAGCAGCACAGGGGTATCTGCTCCCCTTTGCCTGTTCGACGTCTACGTCTGAGATGTGGCGTCGGGTGTTGGAATATCACACTTGCACCATGGACTTGGAGTTGGGGGACAGGGTCCAGCTTTGCTTTGGCTCAGCGATGATGCTTCGGGGGCTTGGCTCTCTGTGCTGCCCCAGCCTCCCCTCACCCATCACCTTCCTCCTGAGCCTCTGCCCCGATGGCCCCCAGCTTCCCATTCTCTGCATTCTGGATACAGAAGTTTCCACCAGCAAGTCTGTTCCCCTTCCTCTTTGTGGGGGGCGGGGGGCAGGTCTGTGGTGCTTCAGGCTGCACCCTGCTCCTGCGCCTTCCCACTCAGCTTCCTTTAGGTGAGAGACTCACTTAAAGAAAAGCCACATCCCTGGGTGTGAAGGGAGGGGAAAAATTGGCTTCAGAGTCAAGGTTCCAGACAGGGCTCTGACTGCCCATTGCCAGCCAGCTTTCCTCCTTCCTGTGGGCACCACCACTTAGCCCAACACACTGTAGAGAAGGCCACCGGAAGCCTCTCTGAGTACCGGAAGTCTCTCAGGATTTCTCCACTTACAATGGAGAGGGCCTTAGGGACCATTTAGTACCATGCCTTGATCTCAACAGTGACAAAATTGTGAGGATGGCTGGAGAGTAACTGTCCCCAGGATGCTAGTGAGCCCCACCCCTGCAATTGCTTCCTGTCCCCCCCCAAACCTCTAACTCGCCTTCATCTTGCCTGTCTGGTCAACAATGGCACTTGGCTCCTAAACCAGCCTCGAAGAACCTGTGGTGACAGGTGACGGGAAATGCCCCTTCCAGAGCTGCTCTAGACCAGGTGGATTGTTGACAGGGAGGCGGAACTCACCCATTGCACATGCTGAAGACCATGCATGCAAAGGGACACAGAGTCTTGACACAGCACGGTGATTAAGAACACCGATGTGGAACCAGGTTCCTGGCTTCAGATCTCTGGGTAGAGCTTAGAGAAGATAGGGGCAGGGGAGAGAAAGGCTGAGAACCTCTGTCCGCTTATTAGCAAGCATGACCTTGGGCAAGTTCACGCTGTTCATGCTCATCTGTGAAATGGGAATAATAAGATTAAAAGTTAATGAATTTAAATGCTTGGCAAAATGTACATGTTAAGTACTATGTAAGTATTTTCAAAAGAAATAAAACAAGAAGGAAGGAAGGAAGGAAAAAAGGGAGGGGAGAATGGAGGGAGGAAAGGAGGGAAGAAATCAGGTGATTAGAAAATCGTCCTATGCAGAGATAGACGCAGCTCTGGATCTCCCAGGGCTCTGCTTCGCTCTTGTGGGGTCTGAAATTCACTGTTGGCCATGTGAGCTTGGTCATTTCCTCCAGGAGGAGGGGCATAAGATAAGGATGGCACACAGCACTGGCAGTTCCCTTGCCGTCCTGAGGAGAGCCATTCCGAGTGCTGTCTTGATGATGTGCATCTTGGAAGTGGTCAGCAGGGCAGGGCTGCTATGTGCCACGTGTTCTCCCAGGATGGGGAAATGGACCAGTCCATGAGATGTGTCGTGAAATGTGAGCTGTCCCGTGCACTTCACACCCAATTACTTCTGGAGCTAATTTTGAAATCTGGCTTGCTAGGTTTGGTCTGCGTCCACGTCCATGGTTGACCCACAGACCAGGCCTCACACCAGCACCTCCTGTCCGCCCCGGGGAACCTCAGAACATCCCTAAAGCTAGGAAGGCTCACATTTGTGCTTTCTTTGCCAGCTGAGATGCCGCGCCAATTCCCCAAGCTAAACATCTCCGAAGTGGACGAGCATGTCCGGCTGTTGGCTGAGAAGGTGTTTGCTAAAGTGCTCCGAGAGGAGGACAGCAAAGATGTCATGTCCCTGTTCACTGTCCCTGAGGACTGCCCCATCGGGCAGAAGGAGGCGAAGGAGAGGGAGCTGGAGAAGGAGCTGGCCGAGCAGAAGTCAGCGGAGACTACGAAAAGGTCTGTCCTCAGGGCCCAGGTCTTGTGTGTGTACAATTGTGCGTTCTGAACTGGGGCACCTTACGGGAGCCGGCATGTGCCTGGGGCTGTGGTGACTTCTTAACCAAGACACTTCACTCACCACATATTATTGAATGATGTCCTTGTGCCTCTGTTTGGTTCAAAAGAGTTCAAAACCCACTCTCTTCTAATGCTGTTTTAATATCAGATGATGTGCAAAAATACACATATTCCAATCCAGGCATGGTGGTGCACGCCTTTAGTCCCAGCACTTGGGAGGCAGAAGTAGGAGGATCATCATGAGTTCAAGGCCACCCTGAGACAACATAGTGAAATAATGAATTCCAGGTAGCCTGAGCTAAAGTGAGGCCTTGCCTTGAAAAGCAAAACAACCCCCCCTAAAAAAAAAAACATATTCCCACAGAATTTCCATTTTCTTTTTGTTAATTTGAAGATTTGGTGGGGGGTAGACACAGATTTTTAAAAATAATTTTTGTTGGGAATTTTAATATAGAAATGTACTGTAACTTGCTCATGGTCCCATCAGGTTCCCTCTTTTTCCCCTCTTCCCCAGCCCCATTCCAAATAGTACTAGCAGTCATTATGGGGACCTAAATGCACTGGTTGGTTCATGTTGGGCGGACAGTGCCCCAAAGTACAGCTTCCCACCCTGTGACGCTTACATTCTTCCGGTCCTCTCTTCTACATTGTTCCCTGAGCACTGGAGGGTGTGTGAAAAATGTCCTTTAGTGTTGAGGTCTTGGCAGCCTTTTATTTGTTCTGCTTTGATGAGTTTTGAGTCTCCTCAGGGAAACACCCATGTCACTGTGCCCATTACCTGTTTCCACTATTTATTAGCATAGCTCATTATTTGCCAAGGACTGTGTTGGGACTGTCTATGACAGAATACTCAGTATAGATAAGGTCCCTGCCCCTACGGAGCTCTCAGTGGGCGGAGACATTAATTAACTGGACAAATTAATAAAAGATTGACAAGTTGTGATAAGTGCTATATCATCTAGGGTCTAATGAGAAAAAAAGCAGAAATCACTTGGATATTGAAAATAAGATTTTTTAAATTTACTTATTTGAGAGCAACAGAGAGAGAGAGAGAGAACGGGTGCGCCAGGGCCTCCAGCCACTGCAAACGAACTCCAGATGCATGCGCCCCCTTGTGCATCTGGCTAACGTGGGTCCTGGGGAACCAAGCCTCGAACCGGGGTCCTTAGGCTTCACAGGCAAGCGCTTAACCGCTAAGCCATCTCTCCAGCCTGAAAATAGGATTTTAATGCAAGCAGTTGGTTACATGGGTCGTAGAAAGCTGAGATGCCAAGTTGGGACAAAATAGCCTAGAGCCTGGGTGAAGTAGGGGCAAGCCACCACTGTAGCCCACGGTAGAGAAACAACAGGAAGAGGGGATGTGGCTGCAGTTTGGGGTGGGTTGGGGTCTCCAGGGAGAGTTGTGGGAATGGGCTAAGGAAGGGAGACAGCAGGTGAGAATGGCTTCCCAGGGCTGAGAGAGTCTGTGTTTCACTCTACCCTTCCTGGACTGTCCTGATCCCTCCGGTGGCCGGCATCGGCCAAACCTAATATAGCTGGAACCCCCTGAAAAAGAGGGTGGGGAGGATGAGGAACCAATCTACAAACAAACAGGCCCAAGACCAGCCTAATAGCTAGGAAGTAGATGAATGAGGAGGCGAGCGAGCCAGAGAACTTTAGAAAATGTTTTGTTTAAATTGTGTGTTTGTGCGTGGGTAAATATGGTGTGATATGTGGTGTAAACACGTACACGTGCCTTTGCAATACCCCGTACACTTATCATCGGCGGGAGCCGCTTGCCTGTGCTGGTTGGAGTGGAATGTTAGGTGTCCTGCTCCATCACCCTTCTGCCCGGTCTTGTTTTGAGCCGGAGTCTCCTTTGATTGACCCAAGAGCCTGCAGGGCTCTGAGATTCTCAGGCCCCTGCTCCCCTGTGGGACTGGGGTTACAGGAGCAGTGAACTTGTTCTAATAGACTGGATAGTTGAGGGTGATCTCTTGACATTCCAGCAGAGGTTTCAGAAGTACCAAGGAGCTAGCTGGTGGGTGGCCAGGTGGCAGCCTCACGGGTCAACGGATCAGACAGAACAGGGGCCTCTAAAGGCTCTGCAGGGAGGCTGCTGGAGTTAGGGTCTGTCAGAGGAAGCAGCTCTCTGGAAGGTAGCTTGGGTCTAAATGAAGAGCAGTGGGCAAACGTCATTCTTTCACAAGGTATCTTTCGGCGAGGAAGAAATCTTGCAGGAAGTGCTCAGTAGGGCTCCAACAGGGTCTCTGTTTGCCCCTGTGCACTGCAGACCTCAACAGCTGGTGTCCTGGAATTCAGAGACCTCTCTGAGCTCCCTAAGGACCTTATTTTAAAAGGCAAGTACTTTCCTTTCTTGGCAGAATAGGATTTTGGCATTTCCTTGAGTGCTTTTGGACGGCGGGAACAAGCAGCTATAGATAAAAAGGCAGGAAGAGAGCCTAGTCGTCTGTGAGAGAGCGCTTGCCTTCCTCAGATGGGCTATGAGCCCCCCAAGGAAGTTACCGCAGGCCAACTCCACTCTGAGTGCCAAGCTTGTGTGGGGTGAGGTAGGCGGCCCCATTCCTAGCCCTGCGGATGGTAAGGAAGGACAGGACTGTGGAGGCCCTGGCCCACATTGCACCAGCATCATAGTTCTGGCCTCGGGGACTGAACTCTGCAGGGCCTAAGGGCCTTCTGTGTGTTATGAATGAGCATTCTGGACCCTCATAATGTGAGAAGGAGGAGGTCTGGCTTTTATTTTTTTCTTTGTTATTTTACTAAGAACAGTAAGTATCGGAGGCGAGTTTCTGTTAGAGGGAGGTTGGTCTGACAGTTGCAGAGAGACGGCATTTTTCCATCAGGGTCCAGGCTCAGCAGGGCAAAGTAGAGGCTTTCTTACTCTCTGTCCAAATGGTCTTCTGTGGTTCCCAGAAAGTTCTCTGCAAATTCCTCTCCAGAAACTTGTTCTGTGTCTTCCTTTTAGGTCATACTGCCCAGGTTTACATCCGCCCCTCTTTGACTCCTTGAAGACTGTGTCTGTCTCCAGCTGGGTGCCCAGGACCTAGCCCAGGCCTTAGCCACACTGGTGGTGGTGGGTGTCTGCAGAGGAAAGGGCTCTGCCTCTTCCCTGCCTCTTCGCCATCATGCTCTGAGATCTTGGGCAAATTGAGAGAGCTTTCTGGGCCCCAGTTGCTTCCTCATGTGTTGCCTTTATGTGAAGCATGAAGGAGTGAGCATGTATGAGAGAGGCTTAGGACATGCCTGGGTCATAGTTCAACGTGTGTTGCTACCATTCAGCCCTCCTGCTGCTGAGATGGGCAGCAGAAGCGCCTCCTGGCCCAGGGTGTTGACCGTGGACTGAGTTGTGGATCACACTTTGCATTCATTCCTTCATCCTCACAGGAAGCTTAGGGCGGATGTTCTCAGTGTCCCTGCTTGGCTGACTAGGAAAGTCAAGGTCAGGGAAGTTGACTTGCACAAGGTCACGAGTCAGGGTCAGAGTATGTCTTCTGACTCTACATCCCACACTTCGGGCAGGGGTGGAGTCTGGCTCCTGTGTGTAGATACACCGGGTGCTCCTCCTCAGGATGGAACCGTCACCTTCTCAGTGTCAGAGAGGGACGCCAGCCAGCACTCCCGTTCTGAGAACATCACCTGGTCCCTGGGCTACCTGTCAGATGTGCCAGTCCATCCAAGTGTGCATCCAGCTTCACTGCTCACCGGAGGTGCCTTTATGCAGACATTCAGATGTCGCCATCTTCAGACAGGACACCTTCTAGCTCCCTCTCCTTCGGTGGCCCCTCCTGAAATTCTGATGTAAATGGTGCCTTTCAGAAAGGAGGACTTGTCTGCAAGCAGCAGCAGGTCTCCACATACCTAGTCTGCGAGACGGCACCTCCAGTCCTGACAGGAGATAAAGTTTCTGGTTTGGGAAAAGCCCTTCCTTGTTCTGGTTACTTTGAATGCCTCTGGGGCTCGGAGGAGGCTTTTCTTACGTTACCATACCTGGCTTCTCTTACTTAGAGAAAAAAAAAAAAAAAACAGCCGCAGTTGGGCAGGAGAGATGGCGTAGCAGTGAGAAGTGCTTGCTTGCAAAGCCTGCAGGTCTGGGTTTGATTCTCCAGTACCCATCCGTATATATAAAGCCCAGTGCACGGAGTGGTGCATGTGTCTGAAGTTTATTTGCAATGGCAGGATGCCCTGACATGCCCATATTCACTCTCTTCCTCTCTCTCTTATTCAAAAACAAATTAATAAAAGTACTAAAAATAAATAAATAAATATTAATTAATTAATTTTGTTTGAGACAATGGCTTGCTATGTAGTCCTGTCTGGTCTAATACTACACACACACACACACACACACACACACACGCACACACTTTTGAGACAGAGTCTCATTTTAGCTCAGGCTGACTATCCTCCTACCTCAGCCTCTCTGGTGCTGGGATTATAGGCATGAGCCACCACACCTGGAATTGGTGGGTTGTTGTTTTTTTGATTTTTTTTTTTTTTTTTTTTGAGTTTGGATCTTACTATGTAGTCAGCATAGGCCTTGAATTCATAACCCTACTACCCCAGTCTCCTGAATGCTAGGATTACAGGCATGCATCATCATGCCTTTGAACATTTTGATCATCCCCAGAAGAAACCTTGCATCTTTGAGTTTTCAACCCCTCAATCCTCCCATTTTTCCGTCTGTTTCTTGACTTTTAGGCATAGTTCTAATAAGCCTGTCTGTCTTGGCTTTCAACCCATGGCAGATTTTTTTTTTTTAAGTTGAGAGAGAGAGAGGGAGGGAGGGAGAGAGAGAATGGGCATGTCAGGGCCTTCAGCCACTGCAAACAAGCTCCAGATGCATGCAGCCTCTTGTGCACATGTGCAGCATTGCATGCTTGCATCACTGTGTGTCTAGCTTACATGGGATCTGGAGACTTGAACATGAGTTCTCAGGCTTTGAAAGCAAGTGCCTTAAACGTTAAGGCATCTCTCCAGCCCTAGATTTGTTTTTTAAAAATTGTGTATTTGATAAGAGAGACTGATTGAGAGGGGGAGGAGATATGATGGAGAATGGAGATTCAAAGGGGAAAGTGGGGGGAGGGAGGGTATTACCATGGGATGTTTTTTTACAATCATGGAAGTTGTTAATAAAAAAAATTGAAAAAAAGTGAGGTAACCCAGGCCCAGAAAGCCAAATGCTACATGTTCTCTCTCATATGTGCATACTAGCTACAGATGATTGGGCTTATGCGTGAGAATGAAAATACTTAGTAGCAGAGGCCAGTAAATTATAAAGGAGACATAAAGGGAAGAGAAAGGAAGGGAGGAGGGTACTTAATAGGTTGATATTGTATATATGTAAATACAATGATTGTTATGGGGAGGTAATATGATGGAGAATGGAATTTCAAAGGAGAAAGTGTGGGGGTGAGGGAGGGAATTAACACGGGATTTTTTTATAATCATGGAAAATGCTAATAAAAATTTTTAAAAAATTGAAAAAAAATTATGTATTTGAGATAGAAAGAGAATGGGTGTATCAGGGCCTTTTGCTGCTGCACAGGAACTCCAGATCCATTCACCGTTTTGTGCATCCGGCTTTACATAGATACTGGGGAGTTGAACTCAAGATGGTCAGGCTTTGTAAGGAAGCACCTTTAACTGCTGAGCCATCCCTCCAGTCCCCCGTGGCAGAGCTGAAAAAGCAAATTAGAAGAAGGGTGAAGGATTCCTACAGGTTAGGGTCCCAGAAATGAAGTGCGGTGATTATGGATGTGGACTTTGGAGTCAGATGGCCTAGGCTCAAGTGACAGCCTGTCACTTACTGCTGAGTAGCCTTAGTCAAGGCTTTTAACTGCCTTGGCCTATGTCCTGATTTGTTGGTTGAGTGTGAGCAAAGACCCTACTGGGAAGGGCTGGGTTAAGGGTGATGGAGGCCAGGGGAATAGTGAGGAGACAAATGAGGTCTGTGTTTGGTCAGGCAGCTGGGCCCGTGGACGTGGAGACGGCGGCACGCTGTGACCTTGCTAGCCAGTTCCCTTCAGGCTGAAGTGGAGGGGCCGTCAACCAAGCCTCCCATCCTCGCTCCCCGTCCCTGCCGCCCCACCGGATTATGTGTGTCCTTTGGGATCCCAAAATATCTCATGACACTGACCATTCAAAGTCTGTGTTTCAAAGTCTGTTGAACCATCTGGGTCCATCTCTGTGGTCCAGGCAGCCCTTGGCATCAGGGCTTATAGTTGATCTACCTATCGCCGTTGGGGCCTGCTCTATGGGGGTGCATGAAGTGGGGTTCATGGGAGGTCCCCAACTCACTGTGTACTTCCGAGAGCCTGTGGAAGGCTTGCTCTGCAGCTTCTGCCTGGCTGGTTGCCCCTGGATATGCACAAGGCAGAGAGGGCTTCAGAAAGCTTTTAGGAGATGCTGGGTCCTCCAAGAAAGAGCAGAGCAATGAACGTCCCCCATGGAGACTTCCAGGCTTGGGGTAACACATACATCAGATGCTATGGGAAGGCTCTGGGGAGTGGGGGCAGCTGGGGACAGCCGAAGGACACAGAGCAGGTGAGTACACTGGACAGGTATTAAAAGATGGGATTCCAGGAGATCTTGGTCAGCAAGAAGTTCCCTGTAGCCCAGGAGGACCGGTCATCGGGGGTTCGGGCTTGGCGCAGAGCTGGTGTCCTGACAGTGCCAGCTGCTTGGCAGTCATGTGTTTCTGCCAGGTGGTTGGAGGAAGGAGGGGCAGGCCAGCTGCGGCAGAGCAAGTTGGCTTACCCCGATGCCCCAGAGGCTAGCAGGAGGTACGACAGATGAATGGTGGACAGACAGTTCTGGGCCCATCGCAAGGAAGTACTGACAGTGTTCTGCTCTGTGTTTGTGTGTGTCTAGCGTGGGCCCAGTCCAGAGCAGGTGCCCGGTAAATGTTTCTGGAATGAACGTCTTGTTCAGGAATGTAGGTCACTTGGCCACTGGAAGTATGAGAGGGCGTCAAGCCTTTCCCAGCCAGGAGACCTATGGTTCTCTAATTCAAATAGGGCGTAACAACTTCTATTTGTCCTTTTCTTTTCTTTTCTTTTCTTTTCTTTTCTTTTCTTTTCTTTTCTTTTCTTTTCTTTCTTTCTTTTTTTTTTTTTTTTTTTTTTTTTTTTGATGTAGGGTCTCACACTAGCTCAGGCTGACCTGGTACTCACTCTTTAGTCCCAGGCTGGACTTGAACTCACAACAGTCCTCCTACCTCTGCCTCCTGAGTGCTGAGACTAAAGGTGTGCGCCACCACGCCCGGGTATTTGTTGCTTTTTTATTATTGTGGCATATGTAGTGGTTCAGGGAACCTTGTGAAGGAAAATGGAACACTGTGGAGGCTGCATGTATGTGTGCCTGTGTGTACCCAAGTGCACATGCTGTGTGTGGAGTTAGTATACGGCCTGTTATAAGTAGGTCTTAAAAAATTCTTTTAAAGAAAAGTATTTATTTATTTTTTAGGTTTTTTTTTTTTTTTTGAGGCAAGCCCAATAGGCCGCTCCCCTTTTTTATTTTAATTTGTTTATTGATTTTATTTACTTATTAGAGAGACAGAGAGAGGTAGATAGAGAGAATGGGTGCCCCAGGGCCTCTAGCCACTGCAAATGAACTCCAGACACATGCACCATCTTGTGCATCTGGCTTGTGTGGGTCCTGGGGAATCAAACCTGGGTCCTTTGGCTTCATATAGCGCTTAACTGCTAAGACATCCCTCCAGCCCTTTTAATTATTTTTTCTAATGTGAGAGAACAAGGCGATACAGAGAGAGAATTGGCATGCCAGGGCCTCCAGTCATTGTACTTGGACTCCAGTAACTTGCACCACCCTGTGTGATGTGCCCTGAGCCCTTGCGTCACCTTGTGCATCTGACTTACATGGGATCCGAAGATTCGAACATGGGTCCTTGGACTTTGAGGCCATCTCTCCAGCCCAAGTACTTATTTTTTGTTTTTTACTTTACTCTTTTGGTTTTTCGAGGTAGGGACTCACTCTAGTCCAGGCTGACCTGGAATTCGCTATGTAGTCTCAGGGTGGCCTTGAACTCTCAGCGATCCTCCACGTGCGCCACCACGGCCAGCTCCTTATTTTTTGAGTTTCATAATGTATATAATATATTTTTATGCTGTTTACTACCTAATACCCTCTGTTGTTTCCCACCCATGCCCACTGGACCCCAAACCCTTTCCTCTTCCCAGCTAATCCACTTTCCATTTTCATGAGCATGACTCGGGCTGGGGGACAGGCTCTTAGCAGAGCATGGACAGCTTACCAGTGGGTGCACCACTGAAGAACACTTTCCTCCCAACCATTAGTTGCCAGTAGCTCCTCTGTGAGGAGGCAGGCCTTACAAGGCCCTCCCCAATCCGCCGTGCTGGATGGCTGGTGGGCCCAAGCTTGTGCAGGTACAGTGAGTTCCTAAGTGCAATGACTATGTCATGTCCAGAAGACAGTATTGCTCAGAGCTCCTCCCTTCCTTCAGCTCTTACACCTTCCCACTCCCGCCCTATGAGACCCCGTGCAGGCGGTAATATAGATGTCTCCTTGTCTCACTTAGGTCAGCACGTTCAACAATCACTTATTCTCAACACTTGGAGCAGTTGTGAGTCTCTGTAATAACTGCTGCCCACTACAAAAGGAAGTTCCTCTGACCAAGGCTGAAACCTGTACTGATCTGTGGGAAGAAATATAAGTATTTAGAACGCTTTGACTGGCACATGTTCATTTAACAAAACAAACAGTAGTAACTTCCTCGCCAGGGCCCGTGATGTTCCCAGCCACTGACTTTTGACCAGGTTCCCAATACCGGGAATAAGTGAATCCCAGCAGCTGATGTGTGTGATATCTTCAGCAATAGGGTCTTCCTGTTCTGATGGGCAACTGAGAGCAGTGGCAATAACCTGTGCTGTTTGTGGGGGGCAGGGCTTCAGGGCCCTCCCTGAGCAATAACTTGCAGGGTGGTATCCCACCCCGGGCTTTGGGATCTGGATTTAATAATTGATAGGTCCTGAGGGCAGTATGATCCATCAAGTAAGGGTACCTTTGTTCAAATACACACACACACTCTCTCTCTCTCTTTTTTTTTTTTGAGGTAGGGTCTCACTCTGGCCCAGGCTGACCTGGAATTAACTATGTAGTCTCAGGGTGGCCTCGAACTCTTGGCAATCCTCCTACCTCTGCCTCCTGAGTGCTGGGATTAAAGGCGTGCGCCACCACACCTGGCCACTCTGTCTTAAGGTATACATATATATTTTATTTAGTTATTTGAAAGAGAGAGGCAGATAGAGAGAATGGGTGCACCAGGGCCTCCAGCCACTGCAAACTAACTCCAGATGCACGCGCCACCTTGTGCATCTGGCTTATGTGGGTCCTGGGGAATCTCACCTGGGTCCTTAGGCTTCACAGGAAAGTGCCTTAACTGCTAAGGCATCTCTCCAACCCAAACTATTTAAAAATTAGCTTAAAAATTAGTAGTGGGTTTCCTTATGGCTTATTTGGTTGGCCTTCCCCCCAAGCCTTTTCCTTTCCACCAATCACCTGTCCCCCATCTCCACTGAAATCTTCCCACATCCATGATCCCCCTCTGCTTTTCAGATTGCGTGTGTTCTGCTATGCCACCCCACTAAAACACCCCTCCCCATAGCTCCTTCTCAGCTTCCTGGATTCTTACTGACATTCTGCTTAAACACACAACTCTAAAAATTCAAAGCTAGGGTCCACGTATGACAGAGAACATGAGGCGTTTATCTTTCTGAATATGGGTTTTCTCACTTAGTATAACATTTTCCAATTTCACCCATTTTCCTGCAAATTTCATCTTTTCTTCATAGTTGAAGAGAGTTCCATGGACATCCAGGCTGACTTCATTTCACTGCTACTGTACAGAACACAGCAATAGCCATGGACAAACGGTCTCCAGTAGGATGCGGAGTCCTTTGGGTAGAAGCCCAGGAGCGATGTAGCTGGGACATACGGCAGCTCTATCTTTAGCTTTTTTGAGAAATCCACACTGATTTCTATAGTGGCTGCGCCAGTTTTCTCTCCCACATCAGTGACAGTGAATAAGGGTTTCCCTTTCCCCACATCCTTGCCAGCATTTGTTGTCATTTGTTTTCTTCATGACAGAATCTCTAAGATGTCCCTTTCTAATCTCCAGACCCTGTGACTCTTTGCTGCCACTGCTGTGATTCTGTTATGAAATAGTTCTTAGTTGGCCTTTAAGATAGGGAGGCTGGACTGGAGAGATGGCTTAGCGGTTAAGTGCTTGCCTGTGAAGCCTAAGAACACGGGTGCGAGGCTCGATTCCCCAGGACCCACGTAAGCCAGATGCACAAGGTGGCGCATACATCTGGAGTTCGTTTGCAGTGGCTGGAGCCCTGTTGCGCCCATTCTCTCTCTCTATCTGCCTCTTTCTCTGTCTGTCTGTCGCTCTCAAATAAAAATAAACAAACAAAAAAAGATACGGAGGCTGTCAGGGGGCCTGATGCAGTAACACAGGCCTTCAAGGTCGCGTGGCCACAGACTGGAAGGCCTTCAAAGCAGAGCTTCCCTGCTGAGTTCAGAGGGGAAGTCAGGGGCCAAAGAAAAATGCGGGGCTCCTGGTTTTGAAGACAGATGACCATTCTGAAGGACCAGAGTGCCATTTGTAGGAGCCGAGGTGACCTCTGGCCAACAATCAACAGGGAATTGGCCACATGGAACTGACTTCTACTAACAACCTGCCTGACTGATGTTGGAAGTGAAGTCTTTCTTTTAGGCCCAGTAGGGCTAACATCTTCCTTTTGGACTTTGGGTGCCTGGAACACGGAGCCTTGCCAGGCCTAGCTGGACTTCTTACCCACACACCTAGAAACTAATAAATTGGTTTAAACCCCTGCATGTGTTATGCAGTGGTAGAAAAAATAGTTTCCAACTGCTTCTGACACTAGTTTGCTCAGCAGTTAGCTCCTGGTAACCCCCAGGCCCCCGCTCCGGGGTAGTGGCCCTGGAGAATGTAGTTAAGCCTACCCCCAGGGCTGTCAAGACTGACTTCCCTCCTGTGGATGTTCATGTTTGCTACTCCGGCTGGAGCCACAATGACTATGTAGCTGCAAAAATGACGGTTCAGGCTGGAAAGATGGCTTAGAGGTTAAGCCATTTGCCTGTGAAGCCAAAGGACCCAGGTTCAATTCTCTAGGACCCATGTAAGCCAGATGCACAAGGGGCACATGCATCTGGAGTTCGTTTGAAGTGGCTGGAGGCCCTGGTGTGCCCATTCTCTCTCTGTCTGTCTCTCTTCTCTTTATCTCTCTCTGTGCTTGCAAATAAATTAACTAAATTAAAAATAGAAAAGATGGTTCTCTGGACACCATCAGGTGGGTACTGGCTTCCTCAGTGGGATGGATGAATGCAGACATTCCTTAGACAAGCTGGCTTAGGCAGCCTTCCCATTTTTTGCCTGCATGTGTATTTTTTCTCAATCAATCTTTCTTAGAGGCTGGAGAGATTGCTCAATGGTTAAAGGCCTTTGCTTGCAAAGCCTGACAATCCCAGATTAGATTCTTCAATACTCATGCAAAGTCAGATACGCATACAACCCTTCCTACTTGCTGCTCACTTGAGAAGTCATCTGTTCTATCTCCTTGGTTGGACCAGACCCCAGGCTGGGCTCTGAGGCATAACGGGGTGATGTTGATGACAGTCAGGTTTTTGAGTGACACAGAGGCTGGAGTCTCATGGGATGGAGCAGAGCTTATCAGAGGTGAGAGGAAGCCTCAGCTGTGAATGTCCCAGGGATGCTGGCCAGGGAACCTTTGAGCTCAGGGTGAATCTACGACCTCTGAGGAATGATTGGCTGGTGTGCATGGGTGTCTTCCTTGGCATAGGATGCTGGCTCAGCCCAATGTGATGGATGGCATGCCAAAGGAAGACCAGGGTGGGCTTATGGGCATTCCACTTGAGTTTTCTACACAGCCTGGTGTGTCTGTTATGTGAACTGGGGCACCAAGGGACCCAAGAAAGGGGCCACTTCTATCTCAGGTCAAATAGCCTTGTCTCAAGAAGGTGGAAACACAGGTTCTTAATGTAGACTGGTGAGGCCAGTGGCAGGCCATGGAGGTGAACTGCAGTTCTGGAAGGTTCCTGAGGAGATTAGCTGGTAAGGTAAGAAGCCAGCTGCTTCTGGTGAGCTGTGTGGAGATGAATTGACGGTCTGTGTCACCAGGGTCTGGAGGGTTGATGGGTTGTGATTGGTCATGGTCATCACAGGCCATGGTTGTGGTAGAATCAATAGCCAGGGGGCTGCTGGGCCTGGGGGCAGAGATAGACCCAGAATTCAGCTGGGTTCTAGCATTGGGCTTTGGGGTAGCATGGCAGGGAAGCTGGCTTCTACTGGAAGCAGAATGAGACTAAAGGTAAATACTACTGGTGGCCTCACCCAAGAACTGAGTAATTTCCTTCCTGAGGATTCCAGGCCTGGGAATGACGTCAACTGAAACATTACTATTTTGTTAATAAGGGGAGTGAAGTCATCAGAAATGATTCTTACAAGCAAGCATGAGCTGGCAGCGTTTTAAACCAGCCTCGTGTCCTGGCGTGAACCCAGCCATTGTTTGGTGCCAGGGGACAGGTCCATCGTCCGCCCCTTTGCTGTGGCAGAGTTGAGGTCAGCACCAGCTCCTGCTGCTGCCAGGATGGCAAATATCAGGCTAGAGAGAGAGAGAGGGCAGCAGAATCATGGCCACGGCAAGTGGCCGCCTTACTGTGTGACTGTGTAAGACACTGTCTGTTTCTGGGCCATAACCAAGGAGGTTGGCCACATTGATCCCTTTATCTCTTCTGAGTCCAGTGCTCAAATTTCTTTTCTCTTTTTAAAAATTTTTTTTTGTTCATTTTTAGTTATTTATTTATTTGAGAGTGACACACAGAGAAAGAAAGAGGCAGATAGAGAGAGAGAGAGAATGGGCGCGCCAGGGCCTCCAGCCACTGCAAACCAACTCCAGACATGTGCGCCCCCTATGCATCTGGCTAATGTGGGTCCTGAGGAATCAAGTCTCGAACTGGGGTGCTTAGGCTTCACAGGCAAGCGCTTAACAGCTAAGCCATCTCCCCAGCCCTCTTTTCTCTTTTTGTATGTGTATATGTGTATAGTGTGCCTGTATGTATGTGAGCATGCACGTGTGTGCATGTGCAGGCCAAGGTCAACGTCAGCTGTCTTCCTCAATCATTCTTTCCCTTATTTGTTGAGATAAGGGCCCCCACTCTAACACAGAGCTGGTCTAGCCAGCCAGCCTACCCTGGCAGCCGCTTGTCCATGAGTGTTCATATTACAAGTGGTCTGCCACACCTGCCTGGCATTTACATAGGTGCTGAGGGTCTGCCTTCCAGTCCTTAGGCCTGTGGGGCAAGTGAACCATGTCCCCAGTCCCAGGGCTCAGATTTCTAACTGTGAGATGCAGTGTCATGTCCCCGTGCTCCTGTCCCGAAACTGTTCATGTCTGGACTCTCTGAAGACAGCGTGCTGTTGGCACTTCAGAGGAAGCCTCTGAGTTGATGTTGGGATCCCTGTAATCTGGTCTGGGTCTGTCCATCCGTGTCCTATAGTCCTTACTTACTGTCATGTGTCCCACAGCAGTGGAGTGTGACCCCAGGGGAGATGTCAGGAGGGCTGTGCGATTCCTCCTACAGACATGTGTAAGAGGAGGGTATAAGTAACTAGAAACTTCTTAATGGCACAGCTGACACCAACTGTACCAACCGGTGCAAGGAAGGCTCCCAGCGTGTACCTCGCAAGACTCTCTCAGTCTACTGATGTCCCCTCTGTGCCTTGTCCTTGGTTCTTAGAAAGAAGAGTTTCAAGATGATACGGTCTCAGTCGCTGTCTCTGCAGATGCCAACGCAGCAAGACTGGAAAGGTCCTCCAACCATCAGCCCGGCCATGTCTCCGGCAACCCCTGTGGTCACTGGAGCCACTACCCAGCCCACACCAGTGCCCTATGCCATGCCTGAGTACCAGCGGGTCACTATCAGCGGAGATTACTGTGCCGGGGTAAGGTGCCAATGGGTGTTTTTTTGGGCTCTGAGTATCACTGGGTTAGACCCCCTTTTGAGGCCTGGCCCAGTCTTTGGGTGTCTAGGAGGTGGTGGAGAGGAGCCCAGGAGTCTAAAAAAGAGAGTCCTTGTGGGGGTTCTGGGGTATGGATGTGTCTAGACAGCTGCCCCATCTTGGTGCTGAGAGCCCAGGACCGCCGGCTGGCACACAGTGGCTGTGGCCCTAAGTTCCTCTGTGTTCTCCAAGCCCAGAATGCTACCCTCTGAGAAGGGAGCTGATTGGGCCATCAGTGTCCCTAACATCCAAATGGTTGCCGTGACAAGGATCTCTTCTTACACGCTTAGCTAAGTATCCTTAAATACAGGTTGGAGGCCCCAGCCAGGAGGGCAGGACATGATGAGAAAGGGAACAATCTTTTGTTCACTCAGCAGTTTCCTCTAGAGTTGATGTCATAGCAATCTAAAAAGAACTTCGGTGTTTTTCCCTATCATTTCTGCGCCTTATTTATTTATTTATTTATTTATTCATTCATTTATTTATTATGAAAGACGAGAGAGAGAGAGAGAGAGAGAGAGAGAGAGAGGATTGGTACACCAGGGCCTCCAGCCACCACAGCTGAACTCCAGATGCTTGTGCCACCTAGTGCGCCTGTGCGACCTTGTGCTTGCATCACCTGGTGTGTTTGGCTTACATGGGATCTGGGGAGTCGAACATGCATCCTTAGGCTTCCCAGGCAAGCGCCTTAACCGCTAAACCATCTCTCTAGCCCTGCATCTTATCTTTATGAGACAGGGTTTCTTGCTGAACTCACCAACTCACCGATTCAGCTAGGCAAACTAGCCGGAGAGCTCCAGGGAGCTTCCCGTCTCCACCTTCCCAATGCTGGGATGACAGGCATGCACCGCTCTGCCTGGTGTTTTGAGCGTGTGTGTTGTGTGCACGTGTGTGTGCACGTGTGTGTGCACATGCGCAGAGCTAGAGGAGGACATCAGCTGGCCTCTACTGCTTGTCCCTCTTGTTTTTCTGAGATGAAATCTGTCAGTGCACCAAAAACTTGTGCCATTTTTCTGTGAGACGGGCTGGCCAGCGAGCCCTGGCGATCCAGCTGTTTCTGTCCCCTCAGCCCTGGGGGTTGCATGGCCGTGCGCAGCTCTTTCCAGGGGGGTGCTATGGGGCTAACTGAGGCCCTCACACTTGCGTGGCATGGCAGGCACTTTGCCCACGGAACCATTCTCTGGTCCCGGCCGTGCATCGTTTTGGTGAGCCTGTAACGTTCCGCCGCGTAGATGTAGGGTATGTGCGTTACGGTCCTGTGGATGGGAATTTAGGCAGGAACCAATGCAAGCCTTGTCTGAAGTGCAGCCTCGTGAGCAGACCTTGGTGTCCACCTCAGCCATGCGGGCAGATCAGTGGAAAGGGAGAATGTAAGTGGGCTGCTAGCTCGCTGAACAGAGAACATCAGTCTAGAGGTAACCTCCCTTCTTTCTACCAGTCATGCACAGGGCAGGGGAGGAACCCCTGGCCCAGCAGCACAGCTCTCAGAACCTTGTGGCCATTAGAAACAAGCTGACTTTGCAGATTTTCTTAGCACCCAGAGGTTCTGCAGCCAGCCACAGGGTCTGCAGTGCCTCCAGGTGACTAGTGGCTGTATCTTCCCCGGGATCCTGAGTGTCCCCTCTGATCTCCCTGGCCATTGCCCGAGCTTCTTGTCATACCGAGTCCACGGGCTTTGCTGTGGATGGAGACGTGGTTTTATTTAAGATGTCTGTGCCTGCTCAACTGTTGCCATGGCTGCTCTGAGGCCGGTCCTTGGAAGATGCTGTTGTCAATACCTTCTTGTTGCTGGTACAAAGCACCTGGCCCAAAGCAGCTGATGTGAGGAAAAGTTTTCATTTTGGCTTATTGTCTTAGAGGAAAGCTTCATGATGGCAGGGGACAGCATGGCAGGAGCAGAGGCCAGACGTCACCTCTGCCACAACAGGTGGACAACAGCAGCAGGAGAGTGAGCTGAGCTCTGCCAGGGGGAGCTGCTATAACACCCTGAAACCCGCCCCCAACCACACCCCACCTCCAGCAATGCTCCACCTTTCCAAATTGCCACCATCTGGGGGGCATTCAAAATACACGAGTTCATGTAGGGCATCTGATTCAGACCACCACAGACACAAAGGGGAATCAGCCTGCCCTTGTGGGGACACAGGAGAGAGGGAGACCCACCTTAACAAAAAGCAAGGAGTCATGTTTGATAAAACGCGTGGGAAAGTCATGTGCTCATCTACTCCCTCTGAGGATGAAGTGGGGCCAGGGAGACAGGAGGGCACCTTACCCGTGATGCTTTGTTTATTTACACCTGTAAGACACCTGAAGCGATTGTGAGCAATGTGAATATTGGTGCCCTCCGCTCTGTGTTCCCCCAGCCTCCTGCACCTCCCTGTCTGGGTCCCCTGTCCTTCATCTTGCCTGTCCAGCTCTTGGTCTCCCCGAGCAACTTCACACTTGTGTGGCAGTGCTCATCCTTCCTGAGACAACTGGTGTGAACCAGCCTGGGAAAGGTGATCATGGGTCACCAGATTTCGTGAAATCTGGGGGCTTGCAGAGCAACAGGCACACAAATGTTTCCCTTTTAGCATCTGAAGGACCCATGGATTTGTTTTTTAATTTTCAGCTAAAAGTGGTGGTGCTCATCCCTATGAGGGGCAGGGCCCAGCAGCCTGTGGGGTGTGAGGTCAGCCTCCGGGTGTGTAGACGGCACGCTTGCTTGCCCGCCTCCCTCTCGGTAACATCTCTCTCTTCCTGTGTCCCATGTGCCACAGCCTCCAAGGCCACCCACAGGACTCCCAGGACACAGCACCTAGTTGCATAGCTTGGATTTATTACAGAAGAAAATCACAGAGCAAGGCAGTAAGGGAAAGAGCACCCAGGGTCCACAGGACCCCAGGACAGTCTTCCCAAGGGCCGCTGTCAGCGGAGGCACCGCAAAGATTCAATGCCGTTAGCATGCAGTGGTGAAAGCGCGTGTGATGCGACGTGCTGTGCTGTCTGCCAGGGGCGCTCGATGGCGACTTGGTGTCCATGTTGATGCTGGGCACACACATCTGTAGAAGGAAATCAAGTGCCCAGCATGCAGCAGCTTAGACAGTGAGTCCCTGTCACTGTGCTCAGAGAGCCCTCCTGAAAGCCAGGTCCTCTCGTGTCCTCTCGGGAGCCACTCTTGAGCACGCAGATCTTTGCAACGCAGCCGGCTCAGGTCTCCCCTCTGTCTGCCCCGCTGCAGATCACCGTGGAGGATTATGAGCAGGCTGCCAAGAGCCTGGCCAAGGCCCTGATGATCCGGGAGAAATACGCACGGCTGGCCTACCACCGCTTCCCACGGACCACAGCACAGTACCTGGCTCATCAGGGGGCTGGCACGATACCCTTGGAAGAAGGTCTTCCAGGTAGGGAGCCTTGGTTGGTGGTGGGACCCCGTGTGTAGGCCTAGTCCAAGAGTCCTTTGGGATTTTGTAGGCTCAGTTTATTTTCCTTGGTGATTTTTTTTTTCCCCCTATGGGTGGGACCCTGACAGTGGCTGCAGCAGCACAAAAGTGTTTGTTTTTTCTCCAGGATTTGCTTTGAGTATACTGTGTTCCTGATCCTGTGTAGAAATGAGCTGTGGAAGGAGACAGAGAGAGAGAGAGAGACAGAGAGATAGAGAGTGAATTGTATAAAAGAAGGCACTCCCTGACTGTGGGAGTCTGCCACAGAGGTGGGCAGCTTCCTGTATAATATATAAAACAGCACATTTATCAAGTGGGTAATTCCGAACTGGTGAACTCGATGGAAGGATGGCAGTGAGTATAGAGGGCACATTCCCAGGCAAGGGAAGCAGGCTCTGGAGTCAAATACACTGATGTCCATATCTGTGCTCTGGCAATTTTTTGGACCTTGAACAAGCTATTTCTGTAAATCTTAGTCTTGCATTTGGTGTAATGGGAGCGCCAACAACACCTCTCTCCCAGGACTGTTGTGAGGATTGAACCGGCGAACGTGTGAGGGGTATAATGCATCGCTGGCCTCTAGAGTGTTCTGTAAATGGCGGCCACATTGATGCTGCTGAGTTCAGGGAAGGGGGAGACAGGGCGGCTTCCTGCTGGAGTCTGTTTGGATTGTGAAGGTCCTGGGACAATAGACAGCAGGAGCCCCCACCCTTGAAAGCCAGAGGTAGGAGTTGATGAGCCTGGGGTCTGCACTCAGGCCAGGACCCTGGCTGCCTTGGGTACAGTAGGTGTACGTGTATGGTGGTGGGTGTGGGGGTGTCAGGTCGCCCCTGTGTCTGGCTTCCTATAGCATTCAGCCTGGGTAAGTCTCAGGCCTCCTGGGTCCACTCAGCTGTCTGCTTGAAGGTTTTGGCAGGAGGAGACAGGAGAGGCTGTCAGGCGTGTACTTGATAGGCCGAGGACTCGGGTCCTGGGCATGAGTGTGGCGAGGCAGCACCATCTCTGAGTGTTCAGGCCTTTGTAACTGCCTGCACCTCTCACACACCACGGGCACAATCTGGGGTCTCCTGGGCTGAGGCGGTGCCTGTTGGGGACCACTGGCGCCCAGCTCTGCTGTGCTTGAGCCCCTCTGTGGTCCTCACATCTGCTCCGAGTGCCGAGGTGGGACGTCCTGCCTTAGGGGCTTCCTCTGATGAGGAGCTGGGCTTCCCCCTGCCTGGCTGTGGTCTGGCCATGGCCCGATGGCATTGGCCATCTGAGCTAGTTGAAGTTCGCAGTTCTGCTGTCCAGCACCAGCCTGTTTCTTGACCAGAGACCGGGCTTATCAAGAGCCAGGAACTCCTTGTGAGAATAACGAGAGGACAGGGGCTCCCTGACTTCGATAGATCTTGTTCAGTCTTATAGCTGGGTTATAGCAAAGAGGCATTTTTCTGCTCGGGGTGGGTTGACTCAGCCCAGGACCACACAACACCATCCCGTGGGGCGCAGACTCCCCCTCGCTGCTCCTTTGTGGGTGGGGTGTGACTTCTTTATCTCGCTCCTTGGCAGCCCTGGGCTCAGGGAGATGCGGAGGGTGGGGACAGTTGTTCCCCCCGTGGGAACACCCAGTGATGTTTAGTTTCTTGCTGGGAGAATATTCAGCCATTTTTTTTCACATTGCTAAGTACTAGACACCTGCTAGGGATTGTTCTAGAAAGTGCATTACAACAGAACCCAAATCAGTCTTTCTGTGTGCAGCGTCTCTGCTCTGAGCAGGGAGAACCTGTAAGGCCAAAGGCATGAAGGGCAGTTGTCTTACACAGCCGTGAGGGCCACGGAGACAAAGTAAACCTGGGAAGCCGACGTCAGCGTGTGAGCCCACAGGGTCAGGGGCACTCGGCCATCTCTCATCCTGTTTTGCAGACTTCCACCCTCCCCCGCTGCCCCAGGAAGACCCCTACTGCCTGGATGATGCGCCCCCCAACCTGGACTATCTGGTCCGCATGCAGGGGGGCATTCTCTTTGTATACGATGACCAGACAATGCTGGAGCGCCAGGAGCCCCACAGCCTGCCCTACCCGGACCTAGAGACCTACACGGTGGACATGAGCCACATCCTGGCCCTCATCACCGATGGCCCCACGTAAGCCACTTACTGCCCCGCCCCTTCTCGTGCCACGGCTGCACGCCAACCGCGCTGATGTGTCCTCTTGGGCTGGCATAGGTCAGAGTTATTATTGCCTGCCTTTCCGCATTCATCAGTGACCACTTGCCTACCTTAAACTGGCTGCCACCCCTCTCCCCAGGCAGAATGCCAGCCTGGCAGAGAGAGATGCCAGTCCCGAACATGGGCGAACTTGGTAGTGGTGGTGGGGAGTGGTGAAGACTCTAGCCTCAGGTCTTGGGCTTTCCGTGTTTCTGCAGGGGAGTGTGCAGGGAGCCTGGGCACTTGGTGCTCGAGCTGACCTGGCAGACGTAACTGCATGTGTCCATTCACTTCCTAGTGGGCCCCTGGCTGAGATTCGGCAGACTGTAGTCTGGGAGCTGGGAGTCCCGCCTGATGTGAGGTGGGAAGGAGATTTGGGAGAGGGTGGGCCATGTCTGGAGGGCCCTCCTCAGCCTGGTGTGGGGGCAGTGGCCTTGTGCCTGAACGGCCACTCAGGAGTGTCCTTCCTGGGGAGGTAATTTATGTCCTTGCTTCTCACCGTGAGCCACCCAAGCTCACCTCGGCCTTACTCTGCTGCCTGTCCGTGGCTGTTCTTTTTTTTTTTGATTTTTCAAGGTAGGGACTCACTTTAATCCAGGCTGACCTGGAACTCACTATGCAGTCTCAGAGTGGCCTTGAACTCACAGAGATCCACCTACCTCTGCCTCCCGAATGCTGGGATTAAAGGCGTGTGCCACCACGCCCGGCTTCGAGGTTGTTCTTTATGGAGCCCACGTGACCGGATGTGAGGACAGTGGCTGTTTGTTTGTTCTGCGGGGCGGGGCCTGGATGGCAGGAATCGTGGTCAGTTCCCTGTGGCCCATCAGGCAAGTAGTCAGGCACCTTTGAGTAGTAAGCCCTGTTTTTAAAAAAATGTATTTTATTTAGGTTATTTATTGGTAGGGTCTCACTCTGGTCTAGGCTGACCTGGAATTCACTATGTAGTCTCAGGGTAGCCTTGAACTCATGCGATCCTCCTGTCTCTGCCTCCTGAGCACTGGGATTAAAGGTGTGCGCCACCATGCCCGGCTATTATTTATTTATTTGAGAGAGAGAGAAAGAGGCAGAGAGAAAGGGAGAGAGAGACAGAGAGAGAGCATGCCAGGGCCTCCAGCCACTGCAAACAAACTGAACTCCAGATGCGTGTGTCCCCTTGTCCATTTGGCTTATGTGGGGCCTGGAGAATCCAACTGCGATCCTTTGGCTTTGCAGGCAAATGCCTTAACCCCTAAGCCATCTCTCCAGCCAGTAAGCCCTATTTTTGCTGCCTAAGGAAACTCCCCACCTTTGAGCGGTTTGTCTGAGCAGGGTGAGCCTGGGCCATCAGCCCGGCACAGCTCTCTGTCCCAGTGCCCTCATCTGCCCTCACTCACAACAGCCTCCGGCTGCCCTGGAGCCTCAGAGTTGAGCCCTCGGATCTCAGGATCTGGGAACATCAATCTGGGCAGACCGTGCCTTGTCGTCTGTCTTGCTCATATTCTGGGCAATTAGTTCCATCTTTAAGGCATTAAAGGTGGTTGCGGAGAGGTATGAGGAGAGAAGGGAGGGAACAAAGGAGAGGGACTTACTCAGTGTCTTCTCTACTCAGTCGGCTGTAAACACACCTAGCTAGCTCTTTTTCTTCAGCCTGGCTCATTGTTGTCTTCCTATCTATGCATGGGTGGTTCTTCCTGGGAGTGGAGGCTCATGTTAATTGCCCAAACGGACACATGTAGCTAGATATCAATAAAAAAAAAAAAGCATGGGGTCTTGGAGTGTGTGCTGTACGCCCCGCATGCATGCTGGTCAACCAGCGGGCATCTCACCTTCCCCTGCTCCATTCATTCCCTCAGAGTCTGACCCTCGCTCTCTGCCCAAGCTGGAGGTGTCCTATCTGACTTCTCACACACCTGCTCACCGTGGCCTCTCCCTCTCACCAACCTACAGGAAAACCTATTGCCACCGGCGACTGAACTTTCTGGAATCCAAGTTCAGCCTTCACGAGATGTTAAATGAAATGTCCGAGTTTAAAGAGTTGAAGAGTAACCCCCATCGAGACTTCTATAACGTGAGAAAAGTGCGTCATGGCCGGTGTTTAAGCCCCTTACCTGGTCCGTCTCCCCCCCCCCCCCCCCGGGGTGCCCTGAGCCTGTCTTGGGCCAAACTGGCGAGCCTCAGGGCTCCTGAATGACGGGCCTTCTTGGCCGGGGGTACTTGGTATGTATGTGATGCACGTGTGTGGAAGACACAAGCTGTACCCTCTTGTCAGGCTGTGACACAACAGCTTGGCACCACCTTAGGACCGTGATATGCCTCTGTTGGAAAGTGTCCTTGTCCTCAGAAAGCAGAGCACAGCCTGAAAGTCCCAACACAGGACAGTACATATATTAGAGTCATCACACAGGGCGAAGGCTCTCAGGACCTCTTTGGACTTGGGGGTTTGTGGGTTTATGTCCTTGGGAGTCAGGCATGTTAAAGAAAAGCATGTAGATTGTCATGTCTCTGTCCCTCTTCTACCCACTGATTGGCTGAGTGGCTTTGGTCCCCTCTGCCTGCAGGGGCAGCAGCAGGGACAAGAGGGGTGGACGCTAAGGGGTTCTGGCCTTGAGTGTTCCCTCTTCCTTCCAGGTAAGTAAAGATCACGGTGAGGCTTGCGATCATGCTGACCAAGACATTTGATGGGGAGCAAGAGTCACTTCCTGCTGACGAGAATTCCCTTCCTATTACCTCAGGGGGTATATGTTGTCACAGGGATGGCTTTCCAGGGGAGGACAGAGCTCAGCTATTGTGAGTAGGAGTTACCCAGGCTGAGGAAGGTGTAGGGGGAGAAGGGGTGGCATTCCTGTGCAGGGAGAGAGGAAGAAAAAAGGCTAGCGTGTGAGCGGGGCAGTGTGGCTGGAGCTCAGGTGCTGGCAGGGCGGGGGAGGGGAGGAGGAGGAGGCTGCAGAGCCGGAGGGAGGCTCTGCCATGACGCCGTGGGTTTCTCAGAGAACGCTGTACGTGGGCCTCGCACGGACTCTTGCCCAGATGGAAACAAGAAGCTTCAGAAGTGAGAGTCTTGCTTCAGCTTATGGGTACTGAGAGGCTCCTGACAGTGTCTTGGGAATCCCTGGGTAGAGATCAGAGATCAGGAGTTGGACCACCCACGTGGGCAGCCTGGCCTTTGCATTGTAGGCACCACCTGCTCCTTGTCTGTGAGCTTTCGGTGTCCAGTCAATGTGAGCACTCAGCCCTGTCTGTGGCACCAGCAGCCAGCCTGAGCCCTGGCAGCTGTCCCGGGACACTGCGAGCTCAGCCCAGCGCAGCCCTGCCCTCTGTAGGCGGTGACGACTCTGGGCCTGCCTGCGTCCTGCTGGCCTTGTAGACTGCACTGGCTCTGATCGCTTCGCTTGCTTGTGACAGCCCCATGGCTTCCTGGCTGTGATGTGGAAGAGAGTCCTGGTGTGGGGCTGAGGCTTCCTGTCAGCCTGGGGGTCGGTGCCCATATTGTGACACAACAGTGTCCTCTGGCATCTCAGTCCATCCATAAGCGCGGGCCGGGGCTGCTGAGTCAGGCTGGTACTCACGCCCCTCCTGGACGGCCAGCCTCCCAGGCCCTGGTTGCTTTCCCTCCTCACAGCCTATATTACGATGACAAGGCAGCTGGCTTTTTAAAATCCACAGTGGCCGGCAGGGAACCTCCCTGTTTTCGGGGTGGCCCTTATGTCCCGGGGTCCAGCCAGAGCCAGACTCGGAGGACAGAAGCTGGGGCATGGTCACAGGTCTGTGTGAATGGTAGGAGTCAGTGACCCTCTGCGTGCCAACCAGCCACTGTGTGACTGAGACATGTGCTTTCTGTCCAGAGCTAAGACAGAAGGGCTGGGTTGACTGCCTGGGAGCTGTGTGTTGGTTAGAACTGAACATTGCCCACTTTGGCTAAAGTACCATGTCAGGGAGAGCAAACAGGTTCCACCTTCTGAGCCAGACTTGACCAATTGGGTGTGGCTCCTTCATGTTAGTTCAGCTTAGAGAAAAGAATGCTGAAATGGATTAGTGATGCCCACCCTGGGTTTGGTAATGGCCAGTGGCGGCTCAAGTCCCGTTGTGTAAACTTGGATCTTAGAGGATAGCAGAGTCGTCATGTAGATCTGGTGAACTGAAAACCCCGATCGCCAATCACCTTTCTTACTCCCGAGCCAGTCTCCTTTGAGATTCTGGAGTTTGGATCGGCTGGTGGCTGTATGTTTTAGTTGTTTTCTTTCTGTATCTTGTGACTCATGGGGGTGAGGACAGGCTGAAACTCCCGCGGTGTGTTGCTGGAAAGCCAAGGGACACAACAGAAGCCCAGAATGTGCTGAATCATGCTGAGGTAGTGGAGCCCGGCCGTGTCGCGCTGAACTAAGCCCGGCTGACCGCTAAGCCAGCGCGTCCCACAAGAGCCCAGCCACATCCCTGAAGGGCTGAAGCCTTGACGTTCTGCTGCGTGTGATGTTCTGGGTCTCAGAGCTTTCCGCTGCTTCAGTAGGCTGTCTTCCTGGTAGGCGTGGCAGTACTGATGTCAGGAAGGACCCCAGCGAGTGAGTGATGTGTTCAACAACATAGGGTGGCTGAGATGATATCCAGGGAGCAAATGTCTGTTTGGCATGATGTAGAGATAGCCTACCAGCTGTGGACAGCACTCCCTGGCTGACATCAGCACCTCCTCGCCCCAGGCCTGGCAGAGAGCCCAGCCAGTGCCAGCCCTTACCTCCAGGATGTGGGCTTGTGGCCCAGAACATTTTGGCCTTCCTTCCTGGGACATCCCTTGGATCCCTTGTACTCGTGAAAGGAGACTCACATACCCTCTGTGACTTCAAGCCACCTCTTAGCTTATCTATGTTATTGAGTACAGTTAAGAAGAAGGAGAGAGATGGGGCCGTGAGGAGATGGGTAGGGACTGGGTAACATCACTAGGGCCAGAAGCACTTCCTAAGATTAGTAACAATTGTTAGTAACAGAATCAAATTGTACTTTAAAAAGGTCCATTAGTTTCTGTGCATGAATGGATTTGAAGCTGGGCAAAGGGAAAAGTTCTGAGGCCAGTATGGAGTCACTCTGGATTTAGGGGTGAGAGCATGCAGTCTTGGGGTCATGTGGTGGCAACGAGGCTGGCGAGCCCTGGATGGTGCTGGTGTCAATTCGGAAGGTAAAGACCGGCTGGTGTTGAGAGAAGGGAGAGAGGAGGGTTGAGAAGGAACCTGTAAGCGCAGGTGGTACTATGTCCCAGATAAGGAAACCTGGGAGACTGTTAGGTCTGGGTCAGGGCCAAGGATGGAGAACCCACTTTTGCCTGTGTTAACTTGAACAGCTTTTGAGTTACCCAAGCGGGGGTGTCAGACAGGCAATACATGGACAGTTCTTGAACCTCGGGCTGCTCATCCGCATTTGGGAGTTGGTGTGGTGAAGAAGGTCACCTTTGCAGATAGGGTCCAGCGAGAGGATCAGGCTGCAGAAGCACTCGTGGCTTCTGGGAGTGTGGCAGTGAGGGTGACCTGATTGTTCAGAAGACCAAGGGGAAGCCAGAGAGGCCAGGGGACAGCTTGATGCCACAGGAATACAGCACGACATGGAAGCCCTGAGAAGTTTCACGAGGTTGCCAAGATCCCGCTGGGCTCCTTGCTGGTGGCTTCTGCGGGGGTGACCTTCCCACCCAGCGCAGGAGGACCCAAGCTCTAGATCTCGCTCTGAGACCTGAGTCCATGTGACGGCTTAGGAGTCAGGAGAGCTGCTGCTGCTTCCTGGCTTTTGGGTGAGGTGGAACTGATGGAGAAGGGTGAGGTGGTAGCCACCAGCTTACCCACCTCTGCTTGGGGCTCCACTTTGGAGGACTCCCAGAGAATTCAGTGGAAAGAGTGGATTGCATGTAGCATGTGGTTATTATGAAACACTGGAGCTCACTGAACTTGTTTGTTGGTCTATCCATCCACTCACCGGTTCACTGCCCATCCCTGGGCTAGGTTCTGGAGACTTGGGTGTAGCAGGCATGATCCGTGTCCCTGAGGAGCTCGCGGGGTAGTGGAAGAGCAGACAGAAACATAGCAGAGGGGCCAGGAGGCTGTGCTCGGCAGTGGGGATGACTGTGCCATGTGCTCAGGCTGGGCTAGGGAAAGAGTGGGTCAGCTGTGCTCAAGGGATCAAGAGGGGCTTTACGTGGAGGAGGTGGGACCAGGTGGATGAGACTGGTGGGGAGGAAAGAAGACATTCCAGGGTGAGAAATGTTGCTGGACAAAAACACCCCACTAAAAGCAGTTTGTGGGAGGAAAGGGTTTGTTCTGGCTTACAGACTTGTGGGGGGAAGCTTCATGATGGCAGGGGAAAGGGTAGCATGAGCAGAGGCTGGACATCACCTCCTGGCCAACGTCCGGTGGACAGCAGCAGCAGGAGAGTGAGTCAAACTCTAGCAAGGGGAAACTGGCTGTCACATCCCTAAGCCCGCCCCCAATGACACACCTCCTCCAGCAAGGCTCCACCACCCAAACTGCCATCAGTTGAGGACCGAGCCTTCAAAACACATGAGTTTGTGGGAGACACCTAACTCAAACCGCCATAAAAGGCATGGGCAAAGTGACGTGTTATGAGGTAGCCTGATGTCCTGAGTAAGTGACTTGTAATGGAACTGCCACTAGATGGAAACAAGTTCAGAAGTAGCCTTGAATTCTAGGCTAAGGTCTGGGCTTCATCTTGTGGATGTGGGGGGCCACTGATAACTTGTCAATGGGAAAAAAAAATGTCACTAATGCTGTCAGGAGGTGGATTGGGCAGCAAGGTGGAGAGACAAGTTTGCAGCCCAGAGGAGAGGTGGAAGGGGCAAGCAGGCATTGAGAACACTGTTTCCACGGCTCATACAGTGCTGAGGCTCTGGGGGTGGAGAGAAGGACCCAGATCACCGGCCAGTGGCTACTGTGTTCCAGGTGGACACGCACATTCACGCAGCAGCCTGCATGAACCAGAAGCACTTGCTACGCTTCATCAAGCACACGTACCAGACAGAGCCCGACAGAACTGTGGCCGAGAAGCTGGGTCGGAAGATCACCCTGCGGCAGGTGTTTGACAGCCTGCACATGGACCCCTATGACCTCACTGTGGACTCGCTGGATGTCCACGCGGTGAGTGAGCCTCTGTCCCCGTGCCTCCAGCAAGGGGCCCCTGGGAAGCATCTTAGCTGAGCTTGGAGAGCGGCTGGCTGGGGAAGGAGCTCTTCCTTTGCTTGTGGTGGAGGCCGTGAAGGGACTCTGGTGTCAGAGAGTTACAGGGAGAAACCATGGACAGAGGCAGGGTGTGTAATGTGGGGGTCAGATGGGTCTAAGTTCTGATCCCACTCTGTCTCTTAGGTGACTTCCTCGAGTGACTTTCTTGAGTGATTTCCTTGCCTATAAAATGGGTGTTTTCCATGTGCCTTGTTAATTCTCATAGTTTTTGAAGCACTGAAGGCTGGGCCATGTGCTGTGGGAACAGCATGGTGGCTCCTCAAAAAGTTGAACTATAGAATGACCATATAACCCAATAGCTTTGCTCCCAGGTGTTCACCCGAAATATTGAAAGCAGAGACCTGACTGGACACTTGGCACACTGAAGTTCACAGCAGTGTTATTCACAAGATCACAGACAAATAAGTAACCAAAATGTGGTAGATGCAGACAGTGGGGTATTGCTCAGTCTCAGAAAGGGTTAGTCGGGGCTTCGTTCCTGGTTATTCCGTGGTCTGGCATCCTCTGCTGTCTATGCCAGCCACATTCCTTGCCAAGGTTCCTTGGGCCCCTGATGCTCCTTCATAGAAAGCCTCATCAAAGGGCTCTGTGGCCTTGGAAGTGAAGTGGAGCAGGCATGGGGTCATGTGCTTGTTGTAATCACAGTACCCTGGATGATGAGGTGGACGACTGAGTTTGAGGCTAGCCTGTGCTCCTTAGTGAGACCCCGTATCAAAACAAAACAAAACAACAACAAAAGAAGAAGTGACATGGAAGACATTTTCTAGTGTTGCACCTTGCAAAGGTGAAGAGAGAAACAAACACCTTTGGTGGCTACAGAAAAAATGTGGTGGACCAGGCTGGTGGTCTCCTCCCCACAGGGCCGGCAGACATTCCACCGTTTCGACAAGTTCAACTCCAAGTACAACCCTGTGGGGGCCAGTGAGCTTCGGGACCTGTATTTGAAAACTGAGAACTACCTGGGAGGAGAGTACTTTGCTCGGATGGTCAAGGTGAGTGACGTCATCCTTCCCAAGGCCTCTTCAGACACCTGTAAGCTCCTGCCTTCAAAGATGGGGGACCTATGTGGCCTGCCCCCCACCTCCTATGCTCCTCTCTCCACCATCCAGCTCAGGCCAGTGCTGGGAGCCTAGGTGCCCAAGCTCCGACTCCAGTCTCCAGCTCCTGAGCACAGGCAGGAAGTGTTGGGTGTGCCCGCTGAAGTGGGAACTGGGGAGAAGGGACGCGCTCGCAGCACTCCGGTGTCATCCCCGTCTGTCTGCATCCCGAACTCCACAATCATGGCTGTTGCTTGGCCCTGTCACGGCAGCACGCTGATGCTGACCTACGGCCTTTCCCAGAAGCCTCCACGGGGATGAGTGCCTACATGGCAACAGTAGACGTTTAGAGTGGCCTTGCTCTCTGCATGCGGGTGGCCAAAGGAGTCCAGGGCCTAGCTGGGGACAGGGGTCTTCCATGTAGTTGGGAGGCCCTTGGGCTGACTCGGTTCTTCCTGGTTCCAGGAGGTGGCCCGGGAGCTGGAGGAAAGCAAGTACCAGTACTCCGAGCCACGGCTCTCCATCTATGGCCGAAACCCTGAGGAGTGGTCCAACCTGGCCCGCTGGTTCATCCAGCACAAGGTCTACTCGCCCAACATGCGCTGGATCATCCAGGTGCCCCGGATCTAGTGAGTGCATGTCCCCATCTCCCCTGTGCCCTCTGGGGACCACAGCCTGTCCCACATGATGTACTACTGGGGAGTGAGCCTGTTTTCTGTGCCAGCAGAGGCCTCCCCTCCCTAATGAGGCATGGTCGGTTCAGATGAGCATCACCCTTCACAAAAGCCTTTGCCCTTGCTCTCCGAAGAACTCACGTGGCAAGGCTTTGAGGGTCGGGCAACCACCCTTCTTCTCACAAAGGTTAGGGTGACCCCAGAATATAAGGTGATGGCCCACATTAGTGCCCTATCTTGGCTATCACTCAGAGTGACTTTCTCCTGTGCGGGTGAACAGGGTGTGAAGTTTAGGGAGACTGAGCTGAATGGCACCATCTCCATCATTGGAAATGATGATGGCTCCTCTCTCAGGTGTTAGCCAGCCTGGATCCCACCACCCCGCTCCTGGAATGACCTCCGGGTGCTTCTCTGTTGAGGAAGTAACTGGGGCTGAACTTTCAGGCCAAGGGGACTACGTAACCAGCCAGCCTTGATTCCCCAGTGACATATTTAGGTCCAAGAAGCTGCTGCCCAGCTTTGCGAAGATGCTGGAGAACATCTTCCTGCCCCTTTTCAAGGCCACCATCAACCCCCAAGACTACAGGGAGCTTCACTTGTTCCTCAAATACGTAAGTGCCTAGGCCGTCGGTGGGCTCCGTGTGGCAGAAGAGGGCACCTTGCATGGGTGCCAGTCAGGCTTCCTTCCTAGTTCCTTTGCCAGCTCCTGTCAAAGCTCCTGAGAAGCTAACTCCTACAATGAGGAAGGGAGGCCTGTTCTCCCAGGGTAACCCTGAAGGTGGGTGCTGGCAGGCTGGGGCCCGCCGTGTCCCCTGGGAGGGAAGACAGCAGTGGGCAGGAATGGAGAGCTGGCTCTTGGCCGAGGCGAATTGGATCCTACCCCAGGCAGTGCCAAGCTCCCACAGCGGTGCTCCCAGAAGCCTTCTCAACTCGGATGTGAAGGCCATCTGGCTGTGACATCTGTCACCCTCTTGGTCACCAGGATTGATATGGCTGGCTAGATGGGTGTCCAGCTCTTCCTTCTCCCATGTGCCTCCATCCCAAAGCTGTGTGCCCTGTCAGAGAGGACGAGCTTCCCCCATAAAGGAGGACAGGTTCCTGGTCAAGTGTACCCTTGTAGCTGGGCTCGCCTGTTAGAGCCTCCAGACAGGAAGTCATCTCAACTCACATTTACCAGAAACCGGGTCCTACTGGTTAGTGCAAGAACCCTCACAAGGGCTAGCTCTTGACACTATTTGGGTAGTTATAGGAGAAGGATATGGAGAGAGACTTGAGAAGGAGAGGGACAGGCAGGAGCTGGTCCCCCGGCCCAGGCACCCCAGGAAAGGGGAGAATACAGAGGACATCAGGACAAGTTCAGTGAGGATAGGGTCCAGGGATGGTGTCTGACAGGGAGGAGCCCAGAGGGCCAGGGCGGGTCGAGGCTGCGTGTGTAGGGCCTGTCTGGAAAGCATGTGCGCAAACTGGGGGACGTCACTTTTACTTGACACAAGCGTCCTTCTGATTGTGGATGGAGGAAGACTGGAGGAGAAGGTGGCTCCCGGGAGGGCCGGGATGAGAGTCCAGAGCCTGTCGCAGCTCTGGAGACAGATGGCTACATGGATAGGGGGTGGTGTGTCACATCTGTTGAGTACTTGCTGCCTGGCCTAGTTACGCAGCACATCGTCTCTTCTCGTCAGCCACATGGTTACTTCGTGCTGACCTCTGGCTTCCTAGTCAAGACCCCTCCCCTTCTGTCCAGGTGACAGGGTTTGACAGTGTGGATGACGAGTCCAAGCACAGCGACCACATGTTCTCAGACAAGAGCCCCAGCCCGGACCTGTGGACCAGCGAGCAGAACCCTCCCTACAGCTACTACCTGTACTACATGTACGCCAACATCATGGTGCTGAACAACCTCCGCAGGTGGGCAAGGCTGGCCCCCACATGAGCCCGTGCTCCCACACATGTCACCCACGGGTCTGTGCACACGTCAGCCCACACACATGTTCTGAAGCCCACACACATGTTCTGAAGCCCACATGGATACCTGCAGGTTTCAGATGGTTTAGCCACTCCAAGACTCATGCCTATGTAACATACGTATGACGGTACACGGACACACATGTTCCTAGGGACACATTCACTAACACACATCTCCGTGTGGACTGTTGCCATTAACCTTCTCGCTGGGACAAAACAGCTGACCAGAAGCAGCTGATGGGGGCGGGGGAAGGGTTTATTTCAAGGCAAGTTTCATCATGGTAGGAAAAGCATGGCACAGCAGAGCCTGGGCAGCACATCTTCCCGCAGCAGGTAGGAAGTAGCACCAAGAGTGAGCTAGCCAGCGCTGGCAAGGGGCGGCTGGGCTGGCAAACCTCTAAGCCCAACCCCAGCAACGCACCTCCTCCAGCAAGGCTCTGCTTCCTAAATTGCCACCAGCAGGGGACCAAGTATTCAATACGCATGCAACTATGGGCGACATGTCATTCAAACCATGACAGGACTGTACATCCCTGAGGCAGCAGGGACACGTCAACATGCATGTATGGTCCGCTTGACGCTACCCCAGCAACCTGCGCACGTGCATTTGCGCTTTGGACAAGGGATTTCATCTTTGTGATAAACATGGTATAGGCACTGGACAGGTGACCGAGTAAAAAATGTGATTCATGTACATCTCACGGGTGTGTCTCATGCACAAGTGCCACCAACCAGACAGAGGACACACTGCACACACTGACAGGGGTCACATGCTCAGGATACAGGACACAGAGTCATTCCTCTCCTCACAAGTCTTGTATCCTATCCACCCTCACTGGGCCTTGGTGCCTCATCGGCTGGGCCTGAGTCAATGGGATTTTATAGTGTGAAAGTTTGGAATGGGGCCCTGGTTGAGAGAAGGGGTCTGGGACTGGGATGAAGGCAGTCCTGAACTGAACTTTGGGACATGGAGGTTCTGTCACTTTGCCACTCACCTGCACAGTGGCTTTGAACACAGATGTCACTCTGTGAGCCTTGGCTTGCCCATTTTTCTTTTTTTTTTTTTTTTTGTTCATTTTTATTTATTTATTTGAGAGCAAGAGACAGAGAGAGAAAGAGGCAGATAGGGAGAGAGAGAGAGCATGGGCATGCCAGGGCCTCCAGCCACTACAAACGAACTCTAGATGCATGTGCTTCCTTGTGCATTTGGATAACATGGGACCTGGGAAATCAAACCTCAAACTGGGGTCCTTAAGCTTCACAGGCAAGCGCTTAACTGCTAAGCCATTTCTGCAGCCCTGGGTTGCATGTTTCTATAACCGAGTTGAACTTGCTGGTTTCTCGTGGTGCTTCCTGCTCCTGAGGTCTTGTAGATGGGGCCACAGGTCTGGTGGAGAGGAAAGGAAGGAGTGCAGAAAGAGAGGAGGACCAGGCTCTCTGTATTAGGCCCCTTCTCTGTCCTGGAGCTCATGTCTCTTGGCTCCAGGCTTCTGCACTTTAGAAAGCTGTTCCTAGGGCTCCATGAGTCAGCCATGGCCATCCCACAGGTGACACCCTTCCCTCAAGTGGGCCCTGGGCTGGGGCTGCAAGCCTCGGGAAGAGGAACTAGGGGCGTTCCTGACCAGGGCCTTCCTTCTGCCACAGGGAACGGGGCCTCAGCACCTTCCTCTTCCGGCCTCACTGTGGGGAGGCCGGCTCCATCACCCACCTTGTGTCCGCCTTCCTGACTGCCGACAACATCTCCCACGGGCTGCTCCTCAAGAAGGTAAGGGCGGGGCGGGCCGGGTGGCTCAGTGGGCAAGAGCTGTTGCTCTGCAAGCACGCTCAGACTCGAGCTTGAGAACCCATGGAACATGCCAGGTACGGCATGCCAGCTCTGCACAGGACAGAGAGAGGAGGGTCGGGTGGGCTCTCTGGTCAGCCAGTCTAAGTGAAAAACGATGAGCTCCAGATTCAGTGAGAGACTCTGTCTGAAGGAAATAAGGTACCAAGTAGAAGAGTGATGCGGGAGGGCACCCAATGTCCTCCTCTGGCCTCTAACACACAAATAAAAATATGATTAAAAAGAAGAAGAAGAAGAAGGTAAGGGAACTTCTTCCAGAAACATGCCTGGGGTGGCTCAGGGGCTCCTATCAACTCTTGATGCTAGACAGCTATGCCTTTCTCTTTTTTATTACTTTATTTATTTGAGAGCAACAGACAGAGAAAGAGGGAGAGAATGGGCGCGCCAGGGCTTCCAGCCACTGCAAACAAACTCCAGACATGTGCACCCCCTTGTGCATCTGGCTAACGTGGGTCCTGGGGAATCGAGCCTCGAACCAGGGTCCTTAGGCTTCACAGGCATGTGCTTAACCACTAAGCCATCTCTCCAGCCCAGCTATGCCTTTCTTGAGGGCTGGACTAGATGTAGTCGTCTTGGTTTCTCTTTTAATATTAAACTAACTTGATACTTCATAGTTTATACTCCCCCACCCCACACACCAAAAAATGAAAGAAAGAAAAAAAAAAAAGCTCTTGCTTTTAGAAACAGCAGCATTGGCTTAGCAGTACTTCCAGCGCCCGTCTTTTATCTGCAGCATGTTTCAACATAGCTGCAATATTAAGCTTTGTTCTTCAATACTGACTAGTAAAGCTTGATTTCTGCTGCCGCATCTCCGGGCTTTGGACCACAGGGTCCGTCACTTGGTCTGTAGTTGACTCAGCCAGTCCCACTGATGGGCATGGGGGCCATCCAGCTTTCTCCCCTCATGTGAACACTGTTTGGGTGCTCAGTCTTCCCATAATGCAGTTTGCTCCATATGTGCCCGGCCCTGTGGCTGGTCCAGTCTCAGGTCACTCGTCCGCCCATGTGGGATGGGCGCTACATTCAAAGGCCATTGGAGCTCAGCCAGGCCCACTCTTGATCTCTGAGGGGCTGAAGTGTTTACAGTCATGACTTTTTGCTCTTCTGGTCAGTTGTGAGTGAACAGCAGATGAGAAGCAGCGCAGGGGAGGGTTTATTCGGCTTACTGAAGTTTGAGAGGATTCTGTCTATCCATCATAGCTGGTCACAGGAAGCAGGGAGTGAAGAGGAGGTCAGAGAGGCCAGCTCCCTTCTCCAGCACACACACAGTGGCTCACTTCTTTCAGTGGTGAGGCTCCACCTCCCAAAGATTCCCAACCTTCCAAAACAGCACTATGGGGAGAGCCAAATATTCAACTGCATGACCCTATGGGGGTGTCGTTTCATATTCATATCACACTGTCTCAACCTGAATGTTTGTTGTCAAAGCAGCCAACCCACTTAGGTGAGAGGCTTCCTGGCCCGACACTTCAGTGCCTGGGGTATAAGATATGGCCACTGTCTTTCCTATTCTGAGCCAGCCTGGGCAGGATGCCCGACCTGGGATGTAGGCAAGGGGTTAGGGAGCGAGTGAGTTGGGGGTGGCGCCTGTGTGTCCTGGCTCTGGGAAACTTGGGCTTGGTGGAGACCTGCTACAGACACTGCCCAGTCCCCGAATGGGTGGCTGCTCCTCTGCCCTCCCCCTCCTCTGGCATGTGTCCCGCGTGTCACACGAGCTTGGTGATTCTTTTGCAGAGTCCGGTATTGCAGTATCTCTACTACCTTGCTCAGATCCCTATTGCCATGTCTCCTCTCAGCAACAACAGCCTGTTCCTGGAATATTCCAAGAACCCTCTGCGGGAATTCCTGCACAAGGGACTCCACGTCTCTCTCTCCACCGATGACCCCATGCAGTTTCACTATACGAAGGTGAGGGCACGGGAAGGCCGCTGGGAGCCCAGCAGGCATCCATCCTGGCCTGTCCTCCCACTGAGAGGACCTGAGTGGGCCCCTGCTTCAGTTTGGCTTTAGGATGTAGGGTGGTGGCCAGGGAAGACAGTGGGTGAGCCCCAGGTGGGGAAATCTTTTTCCTAGGAGCCCTCTGAGCTCCTTAAACCCCAGGAGGCACAATTTCATTTTTGCTTTTCTCTCCATTTTCCCTTTCATTGAGATTTGTAGCTCCATTACCTTGGTAAGAATTGTATTTCGAATTTTTCAGTGGTAAAAATGGGTATAAGATTCTCTCTGCCTTCATTTAAATCGTCAGAGTCTAACAGGGTCCACTACGGCTGCATAAAGCATGCACACAAAGTGCCTTAAAATTTTTTTTTTTGAGGCAGGGTCTCACTCTAGCCCAGGCTGACCTTGAACTTCCTCTGCAGCCCCAGGCTTGGCTCAAATTCTTGGCAATGTTCCTACCTCAACTTCCCAAGTGCTTGGATCAAGGGCGTGCTCCACCACACCCAGCTTTTTTTTTTTTTTAATTAACTATATTTTTATTATTATTCTTTGGCTGTCTGGACAAAGTGATATTAGAAGTGATATCATGTGTGGAGATCAGCAATAAGGATTCCTAGAACATTGTGATGTGTTGACAAGATCAGTCACTGGTTAGCAAAAATAGAAGTACCAGTCTTCTTGGCTGGAGTTTCTTTGGGCTTGGGATCCTTCGAGCTGAGGAATTAAAGCCTTTAAAGACCTGTTGTGTATATCTACTGATATTCACTGTGTTAGAAACCAGGAATATTTTTAAAAAATATTTTATTTATTTATGAGAGAGAGAGAGAATGGGCATGCCAGGCCCTGTAGCCACTGCAAATGAACTCCAGACACATGTACCACCTTGTGCATCTGAGGAATCAAACCTGTGTCCTTAGGCTTCCCCGGCAAGCGTCTTAACTGCTTCCAGCCCCTATGAATGATTTGTTTTTATTTATTTATTTGAGAGAGAGGGAGATAATGTGTGTGCCATGGCCTCCAACCACTGCAAACCACCTCTAGATGCATGTGCCACCTTACGCATCTGGCTTACATGGGTTTTGGGGAATCGAACCAAGGTCCGTTTGCTTTGCAGGCAAACGTCTTAACCACTAAGTCATCTCTCCAGGCAAGGATTTTTAAAAATAGTAACTCATTACAAAATATTAATGTGGGTATGGTGGCATTTGCCTGTAATCCCAGTGCTAGGGAGGCTGGGTTAGGGAGATCTCATGTTGGAGGCCAGCCTGGGCTACATGGCAAGATTCTGTCTCAAATAGCAAAAGAATAACAAAAAACAGTAATGGACTTATTAAGTATTATATAAATAGCAAATATTAATAAAACATTACCATTTCCCCCTGAACAAAAATACTGAAAGGAGTGGCATTGTTTTGCAAATTGCTTTCATATCTTAACAGAAGACAGCTGCTTGGTTTCTGCACTCAATTTGTTGAAAAGTATGTGAAAGTAATGTAGCTTCTCAAAGATACATGGGCCTTTCAAAAGGCTTTTAGGTCCCAAAGGTCCTTGGACCACACTTCGAGAAACACTGCTGTAGGAGACAGAGGCCACCGGGTGAGCGAGGGAAGAGGTAAAGAGGTAAAGAGAGGGCCGCTGACTCACGGCCGACAGTTCCCAGCCCAGAAGATAACACAGACCATGGCTCCAGCTCAGCCCTGTTGGGGTTACCCCATCTCCCCACTTGGCCCAGGATCCTTTCTCATTCTTCACGTTCCACTTCTGCTCCTAGTGCTTTGCTCATACTGACTTTTACTTTTGGACATTCTTAGGAGACATAAAGCAACGTGGGAAGAGCAGGTTCTAAAAACGTGCCTGACCCAAAGGGTGGCAAACTTTTGTAGGAGGCCCTGACCTGTAGAGACTTTAGTCATAGTAACTCGGCGTCAGTTATAGGAGACCAAACAGTTAAGCTGCAACCAGTTAGCTAGTTAAGCTCTTGACCGACAGCTATAGCCAGGGAAGTTTTCTCTGCCCCACTTGTTTTTCTGTAAAAGCTTTTGAGCATTTTGTTGATTGGAACTCTCAGAACCTGCTGTTTGGGGGAGCTACCCATTCATTATACATCTTTTTTTTTTTTTTTTTGGTTTTTCGAGGTAGGGTCTCACTAGCTCAGGCTGACCTGGAGTTCATTCTAGTCTCAGGGTGGCCTCAAACTCACGGCAATCCTCCTACCTCTGCCTCTCAAGTGCTGGGATTAAAGGCATGGACCACTATGCCCAGCCCATCCTGTTTTTAAAAATATGTTTTTATTTTATTTATTTGTTTGGGAGCTATAGACAGAGAGAGAGGGAGAGAATGGGTGCTCCAGGGCTTCCAGCAACTGCAAACGAACTCCAGACGTGTTCGCCCCCTTGAGCATCTGGCTAACGTGGGACCTGGGGAATCGATCCTCGAACTGGGGTACTTAGGCTTCACAGACAAGCGCTTAACTGCTAAGCCATCTCTCCAGCCCGGGGCCTTTTTTATTTTATTTTATTTTATTTTTTTTTAATTTTTATTAACATTTTCCATGATTATAAAATATATCCCATGGTAATTCCCTCCCTCCCCACCCCCACACTTTCCCGTTTGAAATTCCATTCTCAATCATATTACCTCCCCATTACAATCATTGTAATTACATATATATAATATCAACCTATTAAGTATCCTCCTCCCTTCCTTTCTCCACCCTTTATGTCTCCTTTTCAACTTACTGGCCTCTGCTACTAAGTATTTTCATTCTCACACAGAAGCCCAGTCATCTGTAGCTAGGATCCCCATATGAGGGAGAACATGTGGCGCTTGGCTTTCTGGGCCTGGGTTACCTGACTTAGTATAATACTTTCCAGGTCCATCCATTTTTCTGCAAATTTCATAACTTCATTTTTCTTTACCGCTGAGTAGAACTCCATTGTATAAATGTACCACATCTTCATTATCCACTCATCTGTTGAGGGACATCTAGGCTGGTTCCATTTCCCAGCTATTATAAATTGAGCAGCAATAAACATGGTTGAGCATGTACTTCTAAGGAAATGAGATGAATCCTTTGGATATATGCCTAGGAGTGCTATAGCTGGGTCATATGGTAGATCAATCTCTAGCTGCTTTAGGAACCTCCACACTGTTTTCCACAATGGCTGGACCAGATTGCATTCCCACCAGCAGTGCAGAAGGGTTCCTTTTTTTCCACATCCCCGCCAACATTTATGATCATTTGTTTTCATGATGGTGGCCAATCTGACAGGAGTGAGATGGAATCTCAATGTAGTTTTAATCTGCATTTCCCTGATGACTAGTGACGTAGAACATTTTTTTAGGTGCTTATATGCCATTCGTATTTCTTCCTTTGAGAACTCTCTATTTAGCTCCTTAGCCCATTTTTTGATTGGCCTGTTTGATTCCTTATTAGATATCTTTTTGAGTTCTTTGTATATCCTAGATATTAATCCTTTATCAGATATATAGCTGGCGAAGATTTTTTCCCATTCTGTAGGTTGCCTCTTTGCTTTTTTCACTGTGTCCTTTGCGGTGCAAAATCTTTGTAATTTCATTAGGTCCCAGTGGTTAATCTGTGGTTTTATTGCCTGAGCAATTGGGGTTGTATTTAGAAAGTCTTTGCCAAGACCAATATGTTGGAGGGTTTCCCCAACTTTTTCCTCTAGCAGTTTCAAAGTTTCCGGTCTGATGTTAAGGTCTTTAATCCATTTGGACTTAATTCTTGTGCATGGCGAGAGAGAAGAATCTATTTTCATCCTTCTGCAGATATTTATCCAGTTTTCAAAACACCATTTGCTGAAGAGGCTGTCTCTTCTCCAATGAGTATTTTTGGCATTTTTATCGAATATCAGGTGGCTATAGCTACTTGGGCTTACATCTGGGTCCTCTATTCTGTTCCACTGATCTACATGTCTGTTTTTGTGCCAGTACCATGCTGTTTTTGTTACTATGGCTCTGTAGTATAGGTTAAAATCAGGTATGGTGATACCACCAGCCTCTTTTTTGTTGCTCAGTATTATTTTAGATATTCGAGGTTTTTTATGATTCCAAATGAATTTTTGGATTGTTTTTTCTATTTCCATGAAGAAAGCCTTTGGAATTTTGATAGGGATTGCATTAAATGTGTAGATTGCTTTAGGTAAGATTGCCATTTTCACTATATTGATTCTTCCAAGCCAGGAACAAGGGATGTTTCTCCACTTTCTAGTGTCTTCTGCAATTTCTCGCTTGAGTGTCTTAAAGTTCTCATTGTATAGATTCTTTACTTCCTTAGTTAGGTTTATTCCAAGGTATTTTATTTTTTTTGATGCAATTGTGAATGGGAGTGATTCTCTGATTTCATCCTCTGTGTGTTTGTTGTTAGCATATATGAAGGCTACTGATTTCTGTGTATTTATTTTGTATCCTGCTACATTGCTGTAGGTTTTGATTAGCTCTAACAGCTTGCTAGTAGAGTCTTTAGGGTCCTTTATGTATAGAATCATGTCATCTGCAAATAATGATAGCTTGATTTCTTCCTTTCCAATTTGTATCCCTTTTATGTGTGTCTCTTGCCTTATTGCTATGGCTAAGACTTCCAAAACTATATTAAATAGAAGTGGAGACAGTGGACACCCTTGTCTTGTTCCTGATTTTAGTGGAAAAGCTTCCAGTTTTTCCCCATTTAGTAATATGTTGGCTGTAGGCTTGTCATAAATAGCCTTTATTATATTGAGATATGTTCCTTCTATTCCCAGTCTCTGTAGGACTTTTATCATGAAGGGATGTTGGATTTTGTCAAATGCTTTCTCTGCATCTAATGAGATGATCATGTGATTTTTGTCCTTCAACCCATTTATGTAATGTATTACATTTATAGATTTGCGTATGTTGAACCATCCGGGGCCTTTTTTAAAAAAATATTTTTATTTATTGTATGAGCAGAGAGAGAACAAGTGCATGCTGCAAACGAACTTCAGATGCATGCAACACTTTTTTTTTTTTGGTTTTTCGAGGTAGAGACTCAGTCGAGGCCGACCTAGAATTCACTATGTAGTCTCAGGGTGGCCTCAAACTCACGGCAATCCTCCTACCTCTGCCTCCTGAGTTCTGGGACTAACGGTGTGTGCCACCACACCTAGCTGCACCACTTTGTGCATCTGGCTTTATGTGGGTACTGAGGAATTGACCCTGGCCAGCAGACTTTGTAAGCAAGTGCCTTTAACCACCTATCCCCAGCCCTAGTTTTGTTTGGTTGAATAAACACTACTGATCTTAAATTGGCTTAAGAACTACCCTTTCAATAAGGCTCTTCACAGGAGAGCAGAGCACCTGGCTTTCCAACATGCTTAGTACTAGTTAACAGACACATGCAGGTGAACTTGGATTTTCCTGTTGGAGAACCCTTGATTGCACACAAGCACATCATGAGGGGTTGGAATTTAAGGCGTGTTCTTGTTCTATGATAAAGAAGATGGGGGGCAGTGGGGTGGGCTGTTTCCCGCTTTGGAAGTCAGCGGTGTTCTCCCTGCTAACCCGCGTGCTCTTGGGAGGTTCCAGGAAGCGCTCATGGAGGAGTATGCCATCGCGGCTCAGGTGTGGAAGCTGAGCACCTGCGACCTGTGCGAGATCGCCAGGAACAGCGTGCTGCAGAGCGGCCTCTCCCATCAGGTACTTGTGTGACGGGCTGCCCCGCCCCCCTGCTCATGACGGTCCCACCTTTCTCAGACCTGTCCTCAGGGCCACCTATGCTGAACCAGCCACACTTCCATCATCCTCTTTCCCCTCAACCTAGTTTTCTTCATAACATGTATTACTGTGGGCACTATATGTGCATGTCCTTAAGATTTAAAAAATATATTTATGTGTTATTTATTTTGAGAGGGAGGGAGTAGGAACACCAGAACCTCAGCCACTGAAATTGAATGCCAGACATTTGCACCACCTAGTGGGCATTTGCAACCTTGCTCCTGCCTCACTTTTGTGTGTCTGGCTAATGTGGGATCTGAAGAGTCAATCATGGGGCTTTAGGCTTTGCAGGCAGGCACCTTAACTGCTAAGCCATCTCTCCAGCCCTCCTCAAGGTTTTTTTATTTCCCTCTAGAATGGAAGCTTTGAGCCCAGGTGTTCACTCCATTTTTCTATCCCCCAGTCCTAAGATAGTTCTAGCACAAAATAGGCATGAAATGTGGAGCCAATATTGGCAGCCATGCTCTGGAAGCCTGCTGGGCATCTCCCAGTGGTGGGGGGATGGCACTGGAATAGGAAGAGGCTGCCTTAGGCGCTGTTCTTGAGGATGGCGAGGCAGTTAAAGACCTAAGTTTCTGCGGGAGTTGTTCCTGGGACGTAGCCTCCTCAGAATCGCACGACTGTCTACCCACGTCAGCTCTCAGGAGGGATTCTTTTTTTTTTTTTTTAAATAAGATTTTTTTAAAAAAATTTTTTATTTATTTATTTGAGAGTGACAGACTTAGAGAGACAGATAGAGGGAGAGAAAGAATGGGCGCGCCAGGGCTTCCAGCCTCTGCAAACGAACTCCAGACGCATGCGCCCCCTTGTGCATCTGGCTAATGTGGGACCTGGAGAACCGAGCCTCGAACCGGGGTCCTTAGGCTTCACAGGCAAGCGCTTAACCGCTAAGCCATCTCTCCAGCCCTCAGGAGGGATTCTTAAGTCTTAGCACCTTCCCTTCATCGTCTCCACACCAGCAGCTCTTAGCAGTTCTTTGTTTTCTGGTCAGGGAAGTCACAGGATATGGAGGAAATGGATAATTTGGTCAGGTGACATCCTTAAGAACGTGGGGGCTCAGGGTGGGGATCTTATGAGTCCTGTGGGAGGAAGACATCTAAATGGATGGTCTGCTTCAGGAGGGAGGAGTCTGCACGCCAGACACCAAAATAGGTTGGAAGTATACAGTCTCACTTCTGTTTCTTTTGGCTCACAGGAGAAGCAGAAGTTTCTGGGACAGAATTACTACAAAGAAGGACCTGAAGGCAATGACATTCGAAAGACAAACGTCGCTCAGATCCGGATGGCATTCCGATATGAGACCTTATGCAATGAGCTCAGCTTCCTGTCTGATGCCATGAAGTCAGAGGAGATCACGGCCTTGACCAAATAGACCCAGCATTTGGTAATCACCTTCAGTTTGGGGGTCAGTTTCAGGTCTGTTGGAGCTAACAGTTCCGAGGTACGGAACTCGGGCTTTCCTCTATGAGGAGGATGCCCCAGAAGACATTTCAAACTCCTGATTAGGACTGAACATGTCTACTTCTGTTAGCGCGAGTGAGAGTTAGTCATTTCTCCTTGGGGACCTGGGAGCCAGCACTTGTGCCCATATTCCACACATTTCTCTTGTAACCATCAGTGCTTCAGTCATCTGGGCCAGGATTTTCCCTGATCAAAAGTCAAATGACAGATCTGAAGGTTTCTGTTGTATTCCTTGGTAGGCCCCGTAGGCTGATGGATCACTGTCATTTCAGCCTCTGGCTGGCTGCCTTAAACAAGATTAACTTCAGAGCTCCCTTTCATAAAGGGGCCACCTTGAGAGTAGAAGACTGCCTTCTGGAAAATTTCATCTTTTAACCTGTTTTGTTTAGCACTCCTCCCTCCTTCCTAGTTAGGACGCCAACTGCACCCGTTAGCACCATCACTCCTGTGGTACTATGTTCCTCACCCAGGACTAATGCATCATTTCTGATGTGTTCTGTGAATACCCCTCATGGCACACTCCAGGATTGGGGAAGAAATGGGGAACGGGAGGTTCTGGGGCTGTCAAAGTGACTGCCTTCCTGCTCTCCTGAGAAGCACAGGACCAGATGACCTCTGGTTCTTTGGCTGTGGCACTGCGTGATTGCCGTCCTCTTAGCACTTCTGAAATCAGACCAGAGCAGTGAAAACAGGAGCAGAACTGGGTTTCCTTGTTCCTAGTCCTTTCCCCTCTACTCCTTTAGGCCTCACAGATGTGGGACTTCTTATCACTTTAACATGGTACAGTTTACTTAAAAGACAAAACATCTCACGTACATAATACAAAAGATTTCTTCAGAAGCTACAAGCGGTCCCAGGGGGCCAGTTTGAACGCATTTTCAAAGACCAATCTGAAGTCATTTGTGCTCCTAGTGCCTAGTACACAGTAGGTGTTTAATAAATGAACATCGAATGATTTTTCTTTTGCTGTTCTGTGTTGAGTACTCAACAAATTGCTCAAGGCCCTCCCTATCGGTTTGTGGGCAAATTCAGACTACAGGAAGTCCTTTTGACAGCTATCAAGTTAGAAGGACCTTTCTTTTTACTTGGAACTTGCTTATTTGACTTCATATTAGCTCGTGCTATGACCATGTCATGCCTGACTATGCAGTGGTCAGCTCAGCATATGAAACTAAGTCATTTTTCCAGTAGGCCAATACACATTCTGTTACACAGCTATTTATGAAGCTTCACTATGAACTTCACTATCTGAAGGATTCTTTTTGAAAAGCCTCCCTAACTTGGCAAGTACTGTACAAGTTTTCATTGTCCTCTTACCTGTGTCAAACAATTAAAAAAAGTTAACTCCAGTTTGTTAGGACTGTGGCTAGATCATTTGAAACTGAAGTTACAACCTGGAAGAAATGTTTTAAAATTTGTTTGAAGAGTAACTGAAGGGCTGGGAAAATGTCTCAGTGGCCCAAGGCATTTCCTTGCAAAGCCTGCAGGCTTGGTTTCAATTCCCAAGTCACCCATGTAAGCCAGATACAAAATATGGTATAAGCATGTTGGTTGTTTGCAGTGGGAAGAGGCACCCATACACACACAAACATACAAATAAAAATATTCTGTAACAACCAAAGCCACCAGAGCTGTTACCCGTCCCTGAACCATGGGTGGCACCACCAGGAAACCCAGTCTATTACGCGGTTCAGAAGACCCAGAAGGCCAACCGCCACCATGTTTCCATGTTCCATGTTGCTGCTAGCAGCTCACCCTCAGGGCACACATCTGCCTGGTTTTGTCTTTGTCCTGCAAGCTTCCAGCACCTTTTTCTATAGCACTTTGCACTTTTTTTACAGTGTTATACTTAACTGGCTTTTTTGGGGGTGGGGTGGGTGGGTGAATCCCTACATTCCTTTGTGCTTGCAGATGGAATGACAGGCCTGGTTTCAGGGTGTTACCACAGGGTTGAAGGTGCATCCTGTGTTATTTACTTGAGATATACTGCTGAAAACAGTCCCCACCAGCTGGTAGACACTGCAGCTCCTGCCTGTCGGAGCACTCCTCACCTTCCTCTGGAATCCAGGCAGAGCTAACAGCGAACCCTCGGCCTGGCCTTCTTGCTCCTGAGCAGTGTGCTGGTGAACAGTGCTCATCTTCTGGGTTTGCAAACACCAAGGGAGGTAATACGCCTACGTGTCCTGGCCCTGAACTGTGACTTAGAAAGATGAAGTGTAACTAACCCTAATAAAAGGAACACAGACCACAGATAAGACCGCTTGTTGGAAATGTTTGTGTCCTCAGTCTCTAAGGAGCATGTATTAGAGGATATCTGAGAGGAAATCTGTAAAGCTGCAGCACAATTATCAAACAGAATGTATGACTGGAAGAGCATGATTGTGGTCACACCAGCAAATGGAACAGAAGCTGCCACTCCCTCCCTCTCATGCTTCTCTCTTCTCAGCACTAAGGTGCTCAGAGCCTGGGAAATGCTTTCACCAGGAAAATACTAAATGGCCAGGGTGCAGCGTTTATCCATTATTTTTTACTGTAAATAGGGTAAAAAGACCTGAAAACAACTCTTGAGTCTACAGTCGCTGTGCAGACTGTGTTGTCACGTGCTGCTCATCCTAAGTGTGGGTGTCAGCTATACTTGACTTGCTCCTGGGTGGACAAACTGAGCCTCAGTTGAGAAACACCCCCACGCCACAAACCAAAGAAAAACAAAACAAAAAACCCAAAACACAAACATAACAGTTAAAAATGCAAATTCTTCAGACTTTCTTTTAATAAACCCAACTTCTCCATGTCAAACATCACTGAACCAAAAGAGAATTCCAAGCAGCCTTATTACATAGATACATCTTAGACGTAAGGAAATTAAGTACACTTTGAAATGAATTTCAAAACACAGCACACAAATACCACAACCCCAGAGAGCACAATATAAAAATCCTCTAATGAATATAAATATTTAGTATAGAAGACTGAAATCACATAAGAAAACATCTCAATTAGTTGAAGTTTACTTATTGCACAATTGATCAGGTTTTTTATTTTCTTTCTTTTTTTTTTCTTTTCTTTTTTTGGTTTTTCAAGGTCTCACTCTAGCCTAGACTGACCTAGAATTCACTATGTAGTTTCAGGGTGGCCTCCAATTCATGGGGATCCTCCTACCTCTGCTTCCTGGAGTGCTGGGATTAAAGGCGTGCACCACCACACCAGCTTAGGATAAGCTTCCCTAGGAGTAAAATGGACACTCTATTCAGCCAGCTCCCTTTCTGAAACTACAGCTCCATAGCATCATGAACCCCCCCCCCCCCTTCATGACTGAGTCAGCACAGCAAGAACATCTGGCTTCTAAAACCAACTCTAGAGCAATGAGAACATTTCACAATTCTAGAAGGCACACATATTCTATCATAGTAAGAACACTTAAGTACTTCATATTTAAAAGGATAAAGCTGTACAGGACAGAAAATGTACATTTGTTTAAAATTTACAACTTTTCTGATCAGATATGACAGTGGGACCTACCTACCTAACAGTCCCAACTGAAGAATTCTTAACCAGTGTAATGGAATGAACAAAGAACTCTGCTCATACACTTGATACGGCTAATAAAAACATTTCACAGTAAGTCAGTTAGTTATGTTAGAGTTCATATTGTAAGAAGAAGGGTGTGGCTAACATCATCACCGGGCTCATTGTTTACCAGTTCCTTTACAGGTCTTTGAAGGATTCTGGGCAGTAAGAAAACCTTGGCTGTACCTGGAAAGATCCCCAAACCTACAAAACTACATTGTTCATTAAAAAAAAAAAAAATTAGGATTAGGCAATCTAAATTAAACTCAGAAAGTCTAAACCAAAAAGACAATTTAAAATTTAAGACTTGAAAAACACCCCAAAGGCTCACTTACCCCAAGGATTTCATAATGTGCCATGAGATGGCAAGAATCAATAGGGGAGATCCAGTAATCTGGAAATGTGACTTGAATTAAATTTTTCAGACAGGGTTGTTTGAAGCCCAGGCTGGCCTCAGACTCACTATGTAGTTGAGAATGACCTTGAACTTCTTGTCTGGCCTCTGCCTTCTAACAGCTGGCATAGCAGGTACATGCCCGCGTGCCTGGTTCATGTGGCACTGGGTCAGACCCAGAGTCCCATGCAGGCTAGGCAACATTCTACCAACTAAACCACTAAACCCGGACAAAATGGGTTGTTTTATGTTAAAAACTCCATCTTAAAAATTTGTTATTCATCAAATTCTCAAAGGCTGTTTATTATCTCCTGCATATTATCAGGTACAGTCCACATAGTATATTAACTTTACATAAGGAATTTTTACTAGTAAAATGTGATTTTTATGTAGTGGGGTAGTGTGTGTCCAAGCACATGTGTACATACAGATTCTAATAATTTACTTGAAACCAAGTTCCAGTGCTGCAATGGTGTGCAAACCACAAACAGTTTCTGAAGCAGGAACCGCAAACCAGAGTAAAGACTTGCTCAAAGGCCCCAAAGCATCCAGTGCACAGCCACGTTGGTGGCAGAAGCCCAGTGCTCTGCCTGCACCAACCCCGATACTGAGAACTCAACTCTCCCCACCATGGCTGCCAATGGATTTGTCTTCAGCATTTTGGGGACAAAATCCAGTCAGATATTTTTACTTGAAGTGGATTTCATTTGTGTGCTTATTAAAATTTTAATATTCACAAATTTCTGCCATCAATAAGTAGCAACCTAAACTGTGTACCTTTACACTTAGGAAATATACCTGTTAGCTAGGAAAATAGTAACATCTACAACTCACCCGTAATAGGTCAGAAAATTTACATGGAATGCTGAAATGCCTTTGAAGGAGACCTCATCCCCTGGTTCTATTACAGGCTGCAGTGCTAAAAACAGCCGAGTGCTTCTGAAGGTTAGAATCCCACTGCTACTATATTCTTCTCAGCGACTTGTGAGGAAGTCTAGTGAAACGGTAAGCCAGCCAAAGACCTTCTAGTCTTCAGGGGTACTTTGCATATATATGGCGCAAAAACTTTACCTGATTTTCTCTCTTAAACTAAACAAAATTGAGGAATTTGAAGCCTCAGAGAGATGCTGTTACTTTAAAATGCCAGCACTTTGAACCAATACTGAACGACTCACTGGGACCCAGAAATACAGAATGCAGCCTGTGATGAAGACTTTCCTTCTGGAAATCCAAGCTGTTTAAGCAGCAGCAAAGTCCAATTAAATTAACCAGCTTTGGAAATACCTTTCTAGAACAGCCAAGAAGATTCTTCTAGTCCATTAGCAAGAAAAAGTACCAGTTCTAAAGTCCTTACCCAAATTATACTGCAAGGAGAAAACATACTTTTAAGTAAAAAATATGTAGTTCCAAAACACACTGCTCAAGTTCATAGCTAGGAAGTGCCTGCATCATGTCAAGTACACACTGTTGAGGAGCATAATTAACCACCAGGGGGCAGGACACACACCCTGAGGCTCCAGCAGAAAGACCTGCAGTAGTAACCCGCACTTAGATGTTATGTAGTCTACATTTTTTTTTTGTCATTTAAATCTCTTTTTTTTTTTGTAGACGGCTACAACATTTCAACATTCAAAACTTATTTTAAACCTAACCACAAAGATGTCCACATATTCCTCCTGCCCTGTCAAGTTTCTGGAAATATTGCTATTATCTGCTAGCAAAGAATTCAAGAGCAATTAGTTCTAAGACACATTAGAACAGATACAAAGGACAGTATGGCCTAAAACAGCACACTTTAGTTTACCATAAATGGAAGACATGGGAAATTTATCTTAAAATGGTACATATTGCAGAATAGCAAAAATAAGAGGGTTGGAAAAAGTGGTTTTTCCTGTGTGTGCCATAACTTCCCTCCATTTCTTCACTATGACTACAGTAACCGTAGCCCACAGTGTCAAATGAAAGTCTTCCCACCAGGTCACGGTCGGTGGGGCTGGCCTGCCTCATCAGCCATGTTCAAAATATAGTTCGCCATGTCATCTTCCGTGGGTGCATCTGACACCACCCACGACTCATTTGCTCCTGTCATCTGTAGGCGACAAATGGGGCAATTCCTGTGTCGATCACTCCTGTTAGGAAAGTCAAAATAAAAGCAGCTTATTTTCATTCCTCCTTTTTTTTTTAAAAAGGGTTTATTTAAAAAGCAACATGTGTACTTGGCTTTTAAAAATCGTGAACAGCACAAAAGTATACAGTGAAGAATAGATTTTTCCCATTCCAACCCTTAATGCTCTTCCCCAGAATTAGCCAGTTGCTTATACGTATTCTAGCAATGGGTTAAAACCCCAAGCTTCTGAACAGATGCAGGCATGTATGTATCCCAGGGATCTGGATGTTGTCCGTGTCTTGTTGACAACTCTGGACTGGCACATGCTGTTTGATTCTGCTTTCTTCAAGACAGAGTTGTATCTTGCTGTAGCAGCTTCTGCTGGCCTGGAAGTAGTCATTTTCCTGCCTCAGCCTGCAGGGGACTGACTACAAGGCGCTCTGCATCACTCCTAGCTGGCGGGTATTCTTTTCTAAACACTTGCTGCCATGTGAATATGCCATAATACTTAGCTAGTCTCCAATGGAAGGATATGTAGTTGCTCTTCCATCCTCTGGTGCTACCACAGCAATGCTAGTCATTCTTATCCCTGTCTGAAATCAGGAGACCTTTCCTTGATAATAAACATTCCTCATGCATCCTATGAGGAAGCTCCCTGGACTAATGGCAGAGTTGGTCAAAGTGTAAAGTCTAAACGCTTATTTGCATTTAAGTGGAAGACACAGCCTTAAGAATCTTTTTTTTTTCACATAGGTAGTGAGCTAGGACAAGTCCAAAGAAAAGTAGATGCCCCTCTGCCCTGGCAGAACTATCACTACCATCTGATTTCATCTCACCCAAGATGGCTGTAAGCAGCAGCAACTTGCTGGCTCCCCTATAATGTTTCCAGGCTCAGCACCTGTGGGCTGGTCTTTCCTGAGTCTGCAGGCTCCTAGGGTACCCATCAGCCACTCAGGGTCCTTCCTACACAACTGAACCTGACAATGAGGCTCATTCTGACTGGATACCTAATTTATATACATGGACCTAAGCCACCTATGTGAGCAGATTGTTGGTGATCTTTCTCTCTCCTCCCTCAATCCTGCTGCCTGGGAGGGAGGAGTTTTTGGCTTGGGAGCGTTCATGCTTTCTCTTTTCTCCTTTCCATATTGCACTAAAAACACTTCCACATTTCACTCTTCTCAGTGTCCATCTTTTATCTTTTTGATAAATTCTTTGATAAATCTGGATAAGGACCAGAGGCTTGGGAGTCACAGCCTGGGAGGTTCTAAGCCCAGAGTCCAGTGTGTCTCCTCTTTCTCTTTCCTTGTCCTTCCCTCTATCCCACCCCCTCCTGCATCATTATAGAGATGTAATCCCTTCTACAGCTCCAATCCTGCACCTGTAGGGTACAAGTAGCTCCAAGGTCTATTATTACTATTATTCAAAGTAACATATACATGATGTCTGACAATATAACTAGAATTAAAGCTATGATGAAAGGTCCTTTAGGGTAACAAATTCCTTCAGCAAAGTGGCAAGATACAAAATCAATGCACAAAAGTCAGTAGTTTTTCTATATGCAAAGGACAAATATACAGAGAAAGAAATCAGTGAGGCTGTCCCATTTTCAATAGCAACAAAAAAATTAAATACATTAGAGTAATACTAACCAAGAATATGAAAAACCTATATAATGAAAACATAAAAACATGCAAGAAAGAAAGAGAGGAGGACCTGCAAAGATGGAAACTCCTCCCATGCTACTGGAGTAGTAGAATCAATATTATGAAAATGGCATATCTACCAAAAGCAATATACAGATTTAATGTGCTACCAATAAAAACAACAGCATCATTCTTCACAGAGAGAGAAAAAAAAATCTCAAAATTCATATGGAATAGCACAAGGCCCCAGATATCCAAACATATCCACAGCAAAATACAAACAAACAAACAAACAAACAAACACAAAAACACCTCTAGCAGTATCACCATACCTTATCTAAAGCTATATTACAAAGCCATAGTGACAAAAACAGAATGGTACTGGAATAAAAACAGAAACATAGACCAATGGAACAGAACTGAAGATCCAGACCTTAGGTCAAGTAACTACAGCTGCTTATTCTTTGACAAAGGAGCCAAAAATATACATCGCAGAAAAGACAGCATTTTCAACAAATGGTGTAGGACAAATTGGTGACCATATGCAAAAAAATGAAATTAGACCCTTTCACCATGCATAAAAATCAAGTCCAAATGGATTAAAGACCTCAATATAAGACCTGAAACTCTTCAACTACTGGAAGAAAAAAACAGAAGGCCCTCTCCATGATACAGGACTAGGAAAAGACTTCCTGAACAAACATTCAGTAGCTCAGGAAATTAAACAAGCACTAAACCAATGGAATCTCATGAAACTAAAAAGCTTTTGCACAAACATATTATAAGCAGAGCCAATAGATTACCCACTGAATGGGAGAAAATCTTTGCCAGCTATACCGCTGATGGAAGCCTAATATCAAGGATCTATCTACAAAGAACTCAAAAGACTAAACAATAAAAAAAAAAAAAAAACCCACTCCAAAAGTGGGGCAGAGAACTAAATAGAGAGCTCTCAGAGGAAGAATTACAAATGGCTAGCACACACTTAAGAAAATGTTCAACATCTCTAACCATTAAGTAAATACAAATTAAAACAACTATGAGATTCTACCTTACCCCAGTAAGGATAGCAAACATTAAAAAAATCAAATGAAAACAAATGTTGGTGAGGATGTAGAGAAATAGGAACACTCGTTCACTGCTGGTGGGAATGTAATCTGTTACAACCCCTATGAAAATTAATATGGAGACTCCTGAGAAGGATGAATATAGAGTTACCAACAGACCCTGTTATTCCTTTACTGGGCATTTACCCTAAAAACTCCACATTTCAGTTTAGAGATATTTATTCAACCATGTTTATAGCTGCTCAATTAATAATAGCTAAAAACTGGAATCAACTCAGGTGATCATCATTGGCTGAATGAAAAACCAAGATGTCATATATCTACATGATGGAATTCTACTTAGCAGTAAGAAAAAATGACACACTGAAATTTGTAGAAAAATGGTCAAACTTGAACAGATCATTCTAAGTGAACTCACACAATCACAGAAAGACAACTGTTACATGGTCTCACTCATCTCCAGTTCCTAACATGGATCAGCCTGAGTTGTTGACATACCTGAATAGCATCTTGAGTCTTGGACAGTAGGGAGGGTAGGGGTTGGGTGAAGGGAAAGGGTGAGGGGGTGGCACAAAACTGATCCCAAATTGAACTCGTACCTCGAATACGATATCCTGGAAGTTAGACTAAAACATGGAGCCCTCAAGAGGACCCTAGGGGGAGAACTTGAATTGAAGGACCCTGGAGAGAGTGAGATGAAACCTAACCTTAAATTTCTCCTGTTTCTCTTTCTTCTCTGTTTCTTTTTTCTTTTTCCTTGGCACTGGCTTGTAATTCCCTGTACCAGGATGTGGTTTACAGCCACAATGAGTTTTTGATCAGAGAGACCTACTAGATCTCCCAAAACAAACAATACAGACTTTTGTTAGAGTACTTGATTACACACCAGAGGTTAATGGTAAGACCCTACTGGTGAAGTCACCATATGCTATTAGCACAGTCCATGGAGAGACCTGGTTGGAATCCAGAAGAAAGCCAGTCCCCAGGCAATTAGCCCAGATAGTGCTGGAAAGCACTATGAGCTACTGGGGAAAGTGGCCAACATCTGTCCAAGCAACTCAACGTCTAAGTGACTCAGAAGCAAAGTAAAGAACCTGACATGATGCTCACACAAGTGCAATAGTGGCACACAGCCATGGTGGGTAACCAATTGCTCTTGGATTGGCTAACATCTGCTCAGCGGAAAGGAAACCATATATGGAACTGGGAAACAAGTCACAATCTTATCCAGATAATGATTTTGCTTTCCATTGTCAAGCTCCCGCTAATCTTGGGCTATAACAGGGTCTACACGCTTTAAATTCTCTCTAAATTAAAATAATGGTTATCCCATTTAACTGGTGCTGACTTCATTCTCACCTGGAGAATCTGCTTCTCTTTTTCAGACGGGAGCTGGACCTGAGGAGATAAACGACCCAGTGTTCTCCACCCTGGCCCCAGCTGAAACCACAAAGGAACTGGGGAGATGAGGAGGAGTGCTGTTTTCTTAATGAATGTGATACCAGCACAAGGGTGATGGAGAAGGAAACTGAGGACACTCAACGCCTACCAAACCAGAGATCCAGAGGCTCTAAGTGCCCGTCCCTCAAGTAGACTTAAAATGACCCCAGCATGGCTCAGTGAATTTTGCGGAAGATGGGGTGGAAAGATTGCCACAAGTTGGGACATTTTGCACAGAGACATCGCCTCTCCCCCTCCCAATAATGCATGACCCACAATCCCCATGGGATTGACCTGCATCCCCAATGAGGAAGGCCTCTTCAGCAAAGGAACAGGGAGGAGGGAAAGGATGGTACCAACGTGTGTTGTTTACGTACGAAATATGTCCATATCTAATAATAATAAAGCCATTCCTCTAGCCCCCAATTACTTATTATGTTTTCCAAAGGGATTTTTTTTTTTTTTGTCAAGTATTACTTTGGAAACTTAAGAAAACACCAAATTTGAGTGACAAATATATTATGCAAAAGAAAAGTGGGTTTGTTTTTTTGTTTCATCTCTCAGTGAAATCTAGGATCAAAGTAATCAAATTACATCCATTGGTCTTTGGCTTTTGTGCAAAAATTTAGGAACTAATTCTAAAAACAAAATGTGAAATTTAGAGTTGGCATATATTAGGTTGATTTCTGGTTCCCCAGGGAATTTACAATAATATGTGTAAAAACAGTCCATTTCTGCCTCTAGCACACAGGCATCAGAGTTACCTTCCCACTTGAAACGATGAAAACATATGACAAAAATGCCTAAAATGGGGCTGGAGAGATGGCTCAGGGGTTAAGGCATTTGCCTTTGAAGCCAAAGGGCCCATGTTCAATTCTCCAGGACCCCATGTAAGCCAGTTGCACAAAGGGCACATGTATCTGGAGTTCGTTTGCAGTGGCTGGAGGTCCTGGCATGCCCATTCTCTCTCTGTCTGTCTCTCTTCTCTCTCTCTCTCTCTCTGCTTGCAAATAAATAAAAAAAAATTCTTTTAATGCCTAAAATAGTGGTGCAAAACACAGGACATGGGACCACAAGGACAGCCCTCCTGTGAGGTTGGCAGCAAAGTCCTAACTACATCCCACATGTTCAAAATACTACAAGAAAGATAAAGTCTATTATGTAGGACATAGGTGCTCTTAAAATGTAATTATAAACAAAAACTAAGATATGTAGGATAAATAAAATTATATTGGATTAGACTGATGGCAAGTTAGACATTCTGGAAAAAAAATTGGTGAATTTGAAAAGACAATGATTATCACAAATGAAGTACAAATTCAGGTAATATCACATGGTAATGGGGATCCCAGAGGGAGAAGGGAGATAAGGAAACATAAAAGGTTTGAGAAAATAATGGCTGAAAAATTTCCAGCACTGATGACACCATAAATTTTCAAGTCCATAAACTCCAAGCACAAGAAACATGGAAAAATAGATGAAATCAACTCAATGGCACCTCATACTCAAATTGCTTAAAAGCTGTAAAAAGATAACAACCTTCAAGTAGCCCAGAGTTGAAAAGAAGACAACTGCCTCACAGGAGAAGAAAGGAGACGGAGTTCTCCTAGAAAAACAAAGCAAGATGGGAGGGGAAGACGACAGACTTCATGGAAGTTCTCTCAGCCTAGAATTTTGTATCAGAAAGAACCTTGGAAAAATAATGCTCAGACATTTAATAAAATCCCGTGGAACCTACAAAAGAAAGCTAACAGAAATAATAAACTTAGTAAGACTGCAGGATACAAGATTGATACAAAACATGTAGCAATGAAAAATTAAAATAAGGGGGCCAGGTGTGGTGGTGCATGCCTTTAATCCCAGCACTTGGGAGGCAGAGGTAGGAGGATCACTGTGGATTTGAGGCTACCCTGAGAAAACCAGTGAATTCCAGGTCAGCCTGGGCTAGAGTGAGATCCAATCTTGAAAAACCAACCAACCAAAAAAACAAAAGAATTGAAATAAGGAGCTAGGGAGATGGCTCAGCAATTAAAAGTGCTTGCTTGCAAAGCCTGCAGACCTAGGTTCAATTCCCAAGCATCCATGTAGGTCCAGATGCAAAAAGTGGTGCATGCATTTAGCATTCATTTGCAGAGGCTAGAGACCCTGCTGTGCATACACACATGCATATACACCTGTACAAATAAGTAATTTTTTAAAAAACTGAAGTAAAACTCATTTAAAATAGTACAAAAGTATGAAAATACCTAGGGACAAATTTGCCAAATACACGTAATAACTGAAAACTATAACAACTGCTCAGAGAAAAGAAAGGAGATCTAAATAAACAGAGAAATGTATTGTGTGGATGGGTTAGAAACCAACTCTCCCAAATTCATATATTTGGGAAACACATTCTCAATCAAAATCTTTGAAAGCTTTTTTTAAAAAAATATTTATTCATTTTTTTATTTATTTGTATGAGAGCGACAGGCATAGAGAGAAAGAGGCAGATATATATAGAAAAAGAATGGGCGCACCAGGGCCTCCAGCCACTGTAAACGAACTCCAGACCTGTGTGCCCCCTTGGCATCTGGCTAATGTGGGTCCTGGGGAATTGAGCCTCAAACCGGGGTCCTTAGGCTTCACAAGCAAGTGCATAACTGCTAAGCCATCTCTCCAGCCCCCACTTTTTTTTGTTTAAAGAACTTGATATATTGATTCTAAAATTCACATTAAAATGACTTAGAACACTCATAATACCTTTGAAAAAAATTAACATTTCCTACCTCTGAGACATGAAGTTACACTAACCAGGCAGCATGGAACAGGAGTGAACCAGACCTAGATCAGAGGAACAGAAGAGCCCATGCGTGGCCTCACTTGAACAACTGATGCCCACAGGTTCAGGGACAATTTAGTGATGAAAAAATTCTCTCAATAAATTAACCCACAGTGGAGCAGACTTAAATGTAAAACTAAAACTTCTAGAGAATACATTTTGTCATCTTATGCTAAGAAAATAATTTACAAATGATACTTAAGAGGATGAAAAGACAAACCAGAGAGGGGGAGAAAATATGTGCAGACTATATCTGTGGATCTGATAGTGCAAAAACCTTAACAAAGAAATAGGCAAAGATGTGAATAGACTTCATCTAAGAAGACATGTGGATGGTAATTAGCATATAGACAGTTGTTCACGAACAATGTCATCTGTCAATAGGGAAATGTAAATAAGAACCATAATGAGATACTACATGTCTTATTAGAATGGCTGAAATTAGCAAGGTTGATCAGACCAGGTGCTGGGAAAGACATGGAACAACTGGAACCATTATGCAGTGTTGGTGATGACCGAGCTAGCCATGGTGGTACACACCTGTAATCCCAGCATTTGGGAGGCGGAGGCAGGATAACCACCACAGGTTCAAACTGTGGCCATTCTGGGCTACAATGCAAGACTTTGTCTCAGCAAAACATAAAACACAAAACAAAACAACCAAACTAAACCAAAGCAAAACCTAAGACTGCTTTGGCAAAGAGCTAACAATCTCTCCCAAAGTTAGAAATACCACCTACCATGTGATCTAGCCACTCTACTTCTAGGTATCTACTCAAGAAAACCCCAAATACATGTCCATTTTTTTAAAAAAAAAAAAAGCCATTCATTGGGCTAGAGAGATGGCTTAGCAGTTAAGGAACTTGTCTACAAAGCCAAAGGACCCAGGTTTGATTCCCTAGAACCCACATAAGCCAGATGCACAAGGTAGCCCATGTGTCTGGAGTTCATCTGCAGTGGCTAGAGGCCTTGGCACACCCATTCTCTCTCTCTCTTTCTCTCGCAAATAAATTAAAAAAAAAAAAAAACTCATTCACGGGGTATGTGGCTCATGCCTTTAGTCCTAGCACTTGGGAGGTTGAGGTAGGAGAACCGCCCTAAGTTCCACGCCAGCTTGGACTATAGAATAAGTTTTAGTCACCTCAGCTAGAATAGGACCCTGACTGAAAAACAAAACATTAATCCATAAATGTTTATAAAAGCCCTTATTTGTAATTAATCTGTGCCTACAACATGGATAAATCTCAAAATGACACTCAATGAGGAGCTAGAGAGGAGCACATCCTGTACAAGTCTACTTATAAAACCCTAGAAAAGAGCCCGAGAGCCAGGGGAGGCAGGCTTTCCAGTGTTGTGCGAGATTACTGGGGAGTGATACATTTGTTCTTGTCTCATCTTATTTGTCTTGACTATGACGATGGTCTGCATGGTGTATATAGGTCAAGACATAGCAAATTAAACTTTAGATATATGTAGTGTATTGTATGTCAATTATAAATTCTCCTTAATACCCCATTTTTAAGAATATAAGCTTTATCAGGCGTGGTGGCACGCACCTTTAATCACAGCACTCAGGAGGTAGAGGCAAAGGTAGGAGGATGGCCTAGAGTTTGAGGCCAGCCTGAGACTCCATAGTGAATTCCAGGTCAGCCTGAGCTAGAGTGAGACCCTACCTCAAAAAATCAAAACCAAAACAAACAAACAAACAAAAAACCTAGCTGACCTTTAATGTCTCCTCCAGATTCAGTATTTAAAGATTTAGTCCAAATATATGAGATGATAAATGTAGAAATGAGAAAACAAAAGGAAGAAGAAACATTTGATTCTACACTCAAATCAGGTACTCATCTCTCTCCACAGGAAAGCCCACATTTCATAAACTTTAGGTATAGAAAATATTTGAGGTGGTAGGAGGCATGTCACAAAATTCAGAGCAGCAAGGAATAGAAACCTTTCATATTTTACTTTAGCATTTCTGTATTGGCAAGGTTTATTGTATACACTGGCTCATTCACTTTTGCCTATTCTGGAGACAGCAGATAACTTACCACTTATCAATGCACTTCTGACAAAAGCTGTGAGCACAAGGCAGGATGAGGTCAGCTCGCCCGTCCATGCAGATACAGCACTCCTCCTCATCAGTCAGCTGCTTCACCCTGCAATGTGAACGCTGAGCTGCAATATCAACAGTCTCTGTCCATGCATTTTCAATTTGTTTTCATTGCCTTAAAGCATTACTAAACACCCAGTCTGAAGCCCAAGATGACTTATGTATAAAGTTATCAGGCTAAAATTAATCTTTTAGACATGGCAAATATACTAGGGAAGAAGTATGAACAGGGATACGTTTCATAAACAAAAATAGGATACAAGTTAAATGCTGTGCTATCAAAGAAAATCTGGACAAAGATTGAACATATTTAGGTCTTTCTGAAATAACTCAGCCCATTTTATTTACTTACATTGAATTTACATACATGCCACTGCATAATCTAGTCACATATGGACACAAAGCTGACTACCTAGAAGTGAGAGAACAGCTAGGTCCTTAGGGTTAGAATGAGGCTGTGTCCCCAGGGAATACTTTCATCTTCTTGGGGATAAAAGGCTCAGGGAGGGCTGGAGAGATGGCTTAGCAGTTAAGCGCTTGCCTGTGATGCCTAAGGACCCCGGTTCGAGGCTCGGTTCCCCAGGTCCCACGTTAGCCAGATGCACAAGGGGGCGCACGCATCTGGAGTTCGTTTGCAGAGGCTGGAAGCCCTGGCGCGCCCATTCTCTCTCTCTCCCTCTATCTGTCTTTCTCTCTGTGTCTGTCACTCTTAAATATATAAATAAATAAAAAATTTAAAAAAAAAAAAAGGCTCAGGGAACAGTCCACTCCAGCCACAATCCAGAGCATGCCCAAATGAGCCAGGCGCCGCTGCACACAATGTTTTCCTTTCCTGGAATGCCTTTCTGCATTGAGCGAACTCCACCTTCAGCAGCTCAACTCAGCATATTTGCTCCATCTGCTCTCGAACTCACAATTTGCCTCAGATGACATAAAAGTTGCAGATGGCTGTCCCGTGTTGTTCTTGCCACACAGTTAGGTTTTGGAATATAGCCTGTTTGTCTTAGATTCTCAATACATGTTTCTTGAAGCAATTTTTATCTTTTTTATTCCTTGTGCTTTCCTGCTATTTTAAGGTGTTCGTTATGAAGCATGTATGACCTTTGGTAATTATTCAAACACTGAATGAAAGACAGCCATTCTTCTTATGTACAGAAGCTAAGTGGGATGTTGTTTTCATTCCCTATGTATTTAGAGGGCTGAATGTGAAACACTGCAGTAGCACTTTAAAATCTGCTGGTCTGCCATGGAATGACCTAGATGAATGCAGATGCATATTATGTGAAGCATGTGCTCAGTAAAGCACTTGTTGAAAAGATGAGAGGAATAATAAATTTTGATAGAAAGCACTCTAAGTGCATAAGCAAAGTCACAGAGGTTGGAAACAAAATTGTGTGTTTGTGTGTGTGTGTGTGTATAAATCTTGGCATGGTGCTACAGGGGATAAAATAAGAGCAAAGACAGATTAAATATAAGCAAAGAAAATCTGTTTCTTGAAATGCCAAGATAGTCACTTTTATCTTATTCTGATAAGCAAACTAGAATCAATATCTAATCAAGATAAGGTCAATTCCCACAGAAAAAGTACTTTAAGGTCAGCTGGAAGTCCAGAACAGGGATACTGAACAAAAGAAAAAGTTAGGACCTATTAAAAAAAATGCACTTGACCTGGGCATGGTGGTGCACACCTTTAATCCCAGCACTAGGGAGGCAGGGGTAGGAGGATCACCATGAGTTCAAGGCCACCCTGAGACTACATAGTGAATGGGTCAACCTGAGCTAGGGTGAGACCCTACCTCTAAAAACAAAACAAAACAAACAAACAAACAAAAAGTACTTGAAAGAAAACCACGGCCTTGTTTAGGGAGCACTACAAGAGACTGATAAGATTTTGATTAGCCCTCCCTCCACCTTTCCTTTACTCAGTCTCTTCCCCTGACCTCACTTTGGGCCTTTTCACCCCCATTAATCTATTCTTCTACTTATATATATACACAATACCATCCTATTAAGTACCCGCCTCCCTTCCTTTCTCTTCCCTTTATATTTCCTTTTTAACTTACTGGCCTCTGCTAGTGAGTTTTTTCCTTCTCTCACAGAAGCCCAATGATCTGTAGCTAGGATCCACATGTGAGGGAGAACATGCGGCACTTGGCTTTCTGGGCCTGGGTTACCTCACTTAGTATAATCCTTTCCAGATCCATCCATTTTTCTGCAAATTTCATAACTTCATTTTTCTTTACCGCTGAGTAGAACTCCATTGTATAAATGTGCCACTTCTTCATTATCCACTCATCAGTTGAGGGACATCTAGGCTGGTTCCATTTCCCAGCTATTATGAATTGAGAGGCAATAAACATGGTAGTGCATGTACTTCTAAGGAAATGGGATGAGTCCTTAGGATATATGCCTAGGAGTGCTATAGCTGGGTCATATGGTAGATCAATTTTTAGCTGTCTTAGGAACCTTCACACTGATTTCCACAATGGCTGGACCAGATTGCATTCCCACCAACAGTGTAGAAGGGTTCCTCTTTTTCCACATCCCCACCAGCATTTATGATCATTTGTTTTCATTATGGTAGCCAATCTGAGAGGAGTGAGATGGAATCTCAATGTAGTTTTAATCTGCATTTCCCTGATGACTAGGGATGTAGAACATTTTTTTAGATGCTTATACACCACCTGTATTTCTTCTTTTGAGAACTCTCTATTTAGTTCCATAGCCCATTTTTTAATTGGCTTGTTTGATTCCTTATTAACTTTTTGAGTTCTTTGTATATCCTAGATATTAATCCTCTATCAGATATATAGCTGGCAAAGATTTTTTTCCCATTCTGGAGGTTCTGGTTTCGGACCATGGAACTCTCAGGAGCCATAGATTGTTGTCAGAAAATTTTCAGTGCCAGGGATGGGATACCTCAAGTGAGTTGTTGGCAAGGGAGGTCCCTGATGCCCCCAAAACATTATAGGCCATTGCAGAGGCCCTTGGTTTCCCACCAGGAATAGATGGTAAGACCCTATTGCTGAAGACTCCACATACTTGGGCTGCAAGGCCACTGAAAAATCCCACTGGAACTGAGCTGATGATAGCCTCCTCCATGTAGACCAGCTGACAGAAAGCTGGAAAAAGCCATTCTACATGTAGTTCAATGGGAGAAAGAGAAACCACCAGTGAAGATACTCAACAGTGGACACTGCAAGCCTTATAATTGGCCAGCCAGGACAAATGAGCCAATGGGTGCAATAGTGGCAGGTCTGTCATGGTAGAAACCAACTGCCCTCAAATTGGACTGGAAGCCTGCTCCATGGGGGGAACACATCCCTGATACTGAAAACTTAAAGCAGGGGTAGTCATGAGCCCTAGGGGTGTAACGTCTGCTGATGTCTGGAAAAATGTATATACTATGCTTATCAAACTGCCCAATAAGCACTTGTCTTAATATTCATACCCTTATATTAATGCTACTCTCACTTTGGGTAGAGAATCTTCTCTTTTCCGATGGCAGTGACCTTGGGATGATTCAGAAGGTATCATAGTGCTGGAAAGAAGTGACTGGAGTACTGAGTAACATCTCGATCACACCTTCCAAGGCTCAGGGTCTAATGCGGAAGAGGTGGCGGAAAGAATGTAAGAGCCAAAGGAAGGGTAGGACTCCTTACAACGTGCTCCTCCAGACACAAAATGGCCTGGATATCCATGACCTCACAGTGCCTGACACTACTACACAAGACCATCATAAGAGGAGGAAAAGATCATGACATCAAAATGAAAGACAGACTGATTGAGATGGGGAGGGGTATGATTGAGAATGGAATTTCAAAGGGAAAAGTGGGGGGTGGGGAGGGTATTACCATGGGATATCTTTTATAATCATGGAAAATGTTAATAAAAATTGAGGGAAAAAAAGAGACTGATAAGTAGGATGTGGTAATAGATAAATGCTATGTGTTAATAACAGAGAAGAGAGAGCATCCACTAAACTTAAATGGTGAAATCAGACAAAAACCCAGATGAATGGAATGTGATGTGCGCCTAAACATACCTAGACACACATGCACATCAGCTCTGTCAACATCTAAGTGCCTGTAATAAACTTTCAACACATCCTCTAGGGCAGATACTCTTAATCTCAACCTAGTCCAGGCTGACCTGAAATTCACTATATAGTCTCAGGGTGGACTCGAACTCATGGCAATCCTCCTCCCTCTGCCTCCCGAGTGCTGGGATTAAAGGCGTGCACTACCACGCCCGGCTCTTTTAAAAGATTAAGAAACCGGGCTGGAGAGATGGCTTAGCAGTTAAGCGCTTGCCTGTGAAGCCTAAGTAACCCGGTTCGAGGCTCGGTTCCCCAGGACCCATGTTAGCCAGATGCACAAGGGGGCACATGCGTCTGTAGTTCATTTGCAGAGGCTGGAAGCCCTGGCGCGCCCATTCTCTCTCTCTCCCTCTATCTGTCTTTCTCTCTGTGTCTGTCGCTCTCAAATAAATAAATAAAAAGAAATTAAAAAAAAAAAGATGAAGAAACCAAGGAAAGAGCAGTGTTAGGATTTGAATATAGGACCTTGTTTCTAGAGTCTGTGCTGTGCTGCCTCTGGAGAGCCAGGCTTAGACAACTTAGGAGTATAGGCACAAGGAAAAACTCCTCTGTTGCTGGGCGTGGTGGCGCACGCCTTTAATCGCAGCACTCAGGAGGCAGAGGTACGAGGATTGCCATGAGTTTGAGGCCACCCTGACACCACATAGTGAATTCCAGGTCAGCCTTGGCTAGAGTGAGTACCTACCTCGAAAAACCAAAAAAAAAAAAAAAGAAAATCTCCTCTGAGGCAATAAGTGTCACACAGCTGTGGGGTTAGTGGTAGTGCAATTTGCAAGGATACGTGTGTTGGCACAATGTGGTTAGTAGACTTGCTACTACCTCCAAGCTTGACAGAATCTCTGGCTCCTCCTCCAAACTACTGAAATATTTAAAGTCTGAGTAACATAACACTGAAGCAGTCAAAATAGGAGTTTTTGCTAGGTTAATTTCTAATCAAGGGATTTATTGGTCTAAACCTTTCATTTATTTATTTATTTGAGACGGAGAGGGAAAGAGAGGGAGAGAGTGAGAATGGGCAAGCCAGGGCCTCTAGCCACTGCAAATGAACTTCAGACGCATGTGCCACCAGGTGCATCTGGCTTACGTGGGACCTGGAGAATTGAACCAGGGTCCTAAGGCTTCTCAGGCATGCATCTTAACCACTAAACCATCTCTCCAGCCCCAGTCTAAACCTTTCTTCATCTATAAGAGCTACTAACTACTCCTGTGGGGCTATTGTTAGAATTTAATGCATTCTAGTATCCTGCAAATCCTCAGTAAACATAAACTATTAATAAAATTATGCATCAGATATGAAGCAGGACTGCAAAGAAGTCCTCCTTCTATGATCATTTCTACCTAGGAAGTCTTATTCTATCAGCTAGTGTGCCAGAGTATCACTAGAAGCCAAAACACATTCAAAGGCAAGAAGCAGGCTTAATTAACCGATGGAGTATTGAATTTCCCAGTCTCACTGGCACAGGAAGGGATAACACTCTGATGCCTTCCTTTAAATGACTGCAAAAAGAAGGGTTGATCAATTTTCATTTACTACCACACAGCTTAAGTACAAAGGTAAAAACCCCTCTCAGCTATCAGAACACTCAAAAAAGATCAGCACTCTGAGGAGGGAAGAAAAAAAAAAGGAGAAGGTAAGACCCCTGTTCCTGAGCAAGTGACTTTACAAAGGACAGGACAGGAAAGGAAAGGAAAGGAAAAGAAAGGAAAGAGCAAAGCTAAGCCTAAACAGTGTTCTAAAATTCATTTTGCATATTGATAACATACACACCAAACCTTGAAAACAAAAAAGGTAAATAGGAAGTTACAAAGAAAAATACAGTTTAGTGACAACAAAGTATGTGGACATCAGTTAAGAATAGACTAGAAAATGTGGCTTTAAATAAAGCATTAATAGAGAAATTCTTGTTAAACACATTCTTAGAATAAAGGACACTGTTACTACATACTTTTGTGATCTACCCAATATGACAATAAGACAGGATGTCTGGAGCCACCTAAGTCTTTTTCCAATGAGGAATTTACAAATGGCAAGAGGTGGGAGCTTTCACGTGCCAAAAGCATAACCACGAAGGATGAGAAAGCTCAGACACAACAACAATGTACGAGGACTGAGTAAACAGCATGTCACAGAAAACTCTGGCTATCTTCATTTCCTTCTGGCATGCAGCATGCACATGTGTGTCAACGACCTGTGCATTCCTGAATGGACTACCAAGTCCTGGGGCCAATATTCAAACTCTGAATCCTCCAATTAGGCATTTTCTCAAACCTGCCACATTCTTTTTTTTTCTAAGCAAAACCAGTACAAAGCATTTATATAAGAGTGGTATTAAAACAAACACATCATGCAACAAAGTTAAAGTCCCTAAGAATGTGTGTTGCCCCATATCCTTAATCCTGCCAACTGGGAGGCTGAGATTTCTGGTCTGTAAAGGGTTCCAGGCAGGCCTGTGGGTGAGTGAGACTCTGCTCCCACAAATGACAGAAGAGACAAAGGCACTATAAATCAGAAAGCAACAAATGACAACCCGAAATATAGCTTATTAAAGAATGGCCAAGTGAGACCCTACCTTGAAAAACCAATACTACTAATAATAAACAGAATGGCAAATCTGACACTAGCAAACACACTGCTGAAGTTGCAGGGCTCTGCAGATGGAAAAACAAGCAAACGCAGTAATTATGGATTGAATACCTGCCCATCCACAGACTAGCCTGACAAGATGTGACAGAGGATGAGGTGTCATCAGGTTCCTCAGAGGTGGCACTCTGAGCCAACACTCCTGATGCTTGACTTGTGATGTCTTTATACAGCTGAATAAACTGGTATAAGTTCATGATCCGTGATGCTTCCACAATGCCAGTGCTTTTGTTAATCTAAAAGTACAAATGGAAAAAAGGGGGGGTTTGGTGACACACATGCATTCAGTCAAACATCCTAGGAAACAGAACTTTAAGGTACAAGAGTCAGAATAAATGAATATACACATCCCCACAGTTGGGAAGTTCAAAGCACTTACCCAAATTTTTCTCATTTGATACTCAAAGTAACTATAAAGAACTGATTAGGTACTATCCTGTTCAGTTATCAAGTTAGGTGAATTTCAGGGCCTCTCACTGACCAGGAGCTCACCAAGTAGGTTAGGCTGACTGGCCAGTGAGTCCCAGGGCCCATCTGTCTCCACCTCCACCTGGCTTTTTTTTTTGAACAAAAAAATGCACTTTAATTATAAATAAACTAAAAATAAAGGATGAAAAAGAAGATTAACTTGGCATGCCATCAGACAACAGAGACTTCAAGGCAAGAAGTATTACCACAAACGAAAAAGGATTGTTCTTAGTGATAAAAAATGTCAAGGTATCAAAGAAGCTGTAAGAACCATGACTGTATAATATGCACCTGACTTTTTTATGACTTCTGGAGCACACATTCAAGTCCTCATGCTTGCATAGAAAACACTTTACTGACTGAGATAGTTCTCTAGCACTATTTAAGAAAGCAGTAAAAAAAAGAAAAATACTGCAAATCAAAAATGAATCAGATTCCATATTATGAAATGGTAAAATCATCTCCAACAATCAAAAATGGATTAAATTCTGGGAAGGTAAGAGCTATGTGGAAATACAAATACACAATGTTCTTTGTAGTAAACAGACTGTACACAGAGCAATGAACAAATAGAATTAAGCACGACAGAGAATGTATAGATCCTTACAGCATGTGCTTTCAGAGCTGAGGAAAATGGGCCAATGGACCTCTGGAACTGAATAGTACAGAAGAAATAATGGAGAACTGAATTAAACCTTAGTACAGTATTTTTTAATTGTTTATTTGCTTAGATGCAAGCAAAAAGAGAGAGAAAGAGAAGGAAGACAGGCAGACAGAGGGAATGGGTATGCCAGGGCCTCCAGTCATTGCAAACAAGTTCTAGATGCATATACCATTTTGTGCATCTGGCTGTACGTGGGTACTGGGGAATTGAACCCCAACTTGAATAAAAATAGGAAACATGACACTTCCAGTTTCCTATTACCCTTCCATGGTGGGCTTAACTCTTTCCCATGCAAATCCTGATTTCTCAAAGATCCTTTGCGCGCGCGCGCGCGCGCACACACACACACACACACACACACACACACACACACAAAGACACTAAGGAATGCAAATAAAAATTATTTGGTAGATTTAACATCAAGAAAAAAAAATCACACAAAAGAAATATTTAGTTGCCTTTGTCTTTTATACTTTTTCTACACAGAATCTCATTCTAAGAAAAATATTAAATTTTAATACATAGTAACATAGTTAAAGCTACTGGGACAAAAAAGAATTTACTAAACTAAAACATTACCTTTTCTGTTCAAAAAGGAATACCTGAAAACTAGAGAATCAGAAACTTGATACATTTGTATTCTCATTGTTTTCTAAAATTTATAGAGGACTCTTCAATGTAATTTGAGTTACTTTATGAAATAAAGATGGAGAGTGAATATAGTTTAGGTAGTATAGCTGATCAAAACATAAGGAAAGCTTTAACCTTTCCCAATCATGAAAAATGAGAACATTTTTTAAAAATATAGTTTTATCTATTTATTAAAGAGAGAGAAATAATGAGACAGAGAGACAGAGACTATGGGTGCGCCAAGGCTTCTTACCACTCCAGATGCATGTGCCACCTTGTGCATGGATGCATGGGAATCGAATCTGGGTCCTTAGGTTTTTCAGGCAAGTGCCTTAACTGCTAAGCTCTCTCTCTAGCCCAAGAGTATTTTTTAAAAATATTTTTGGTCACTCAACAAGAGCTGAGTTACCAGATACAAAGCATGGGATTTTAGCAGCAGGGGACAGAAGGATCATTTCTGTCCTCAGAAGCTTACTACCTACCAGGAAGCTAGAAACCTAAATAAAGAATTTTATTCTAAATGTTGGATATAACTATGAAATATAGAGAGAAGGCTGTTGGAGTTTAGAAGAGGTGAGAGAAATCTTGCATGGGAAAGTTTTATGGATGATATGGTATTTGAGATGGACTTTTACAGATACCAGGTTTCAAAAAGGAACAAAATGAAACAAAAGATCTGGAAGAAACAACTAGCTGATCACCCAAGTTCCACTTTTGCTGCTGGCAAGCCTGGCTTCATGTTGGCATCCTTCATTCTTGAAATGCCTCAGGACTCAATGTCGGTTAGTCAGATATAACCTTAATGTGGTAAACACACTCCTCCAGTGCATGGGTATGAAGGAGATGTAACTGAATACAGAGCAATGGGTTAAGGAGATCGGCTGGGCCTTTACCCAGTTCTGGAGCCAGTCTATATCAAGATTTGCTTTTGTGAGAAAACAAATACTGTTTTCATTTCAACTATCTTAAAAGGAGCTTTCTGTGACCTGCAACAGATGGCAACTAAAATTACAGAAGAAATGAACATTCTACTTGAGAGAACTCAATAGGCAGAAGGTCTGAGGTGGTAAAGTAACTCTTAAAGTAGTTAAGACGGGTAGGAATGAAGAATCTAAAAGGGACTATTAAATAAAAGAACAGTTTGGAGACATTGCAGAAAGCCATGAATATCACATTCGTGAGTAGAGAAGAGTCTGCAGGCAGTGAGGACTTCCTGAAGAGATTTAAGCAGGGCAGTGAGCCTATCAGAGCTGTATGTGAGGTACCTCCCAACAGCATAAACTGGACCTAGGAGGAGTATGGAGGTATGAAGATTATTAGAGACTCAATGGTTTCCTGGATAGAAGAGAAAGGGGACTGAACAATTGTAAACAGTTTCCTGAGAATGTGGTATTTACCACATTTATTATGTGCTGCATTCTCAATGCCTGGCATAACTGTGTTCACATTTTTGCCTCAATAAACTGGAAATGAACTTAGCAGAGGTAAAAGTGAACCAACCATATGACCTATTATTAGGGTAAAGAGTCTCTGATTCAAAGGAAAACATCTAAGCCAGGGCAAGGGGCACATGCATCTGGAGCTTGTTTGCAGTAGCTGGAGGCCCTGGTGCGCCCATTCTCCATCTCTGTCTGTTTGTCTCTGTCTCTCAAATAAATAAATAATAATAATAATATAATAAAAAAATTAAAAAGAGGTGATTTCTTGAACTCTATTTTATTTATTTATTTTTTATTTTTTTGGTTTTTCAAGGTAAGGCCTTGCTCTAGCCCAGACTGACCTGGAATTCACTATGTAGTCTCAGGGCCGCCTCAAACTCTCAGTAATCCTCCTATCTCTGCTGTGATTAAAGGCGTGTGCCACCACAACCAGCTAGCTCTATTTTTTAAGATATCATCTTAGAGATAAACAAAGTATCAGCCCAGGGCCCACAGTCAGCTAAAGCCCCACAAAGACAGAAGATAAGGATATGACTACTACTTCCCTGGATTACAGGAATCTCTGCTTTATAGCAATTAGGCCATCAGTGAGACTCAGCATGAAAACTGAGTCAAAGCTATGCATTAGCTCAGAGGCACATTTGCTAGAGTCCACTCTGCCCTGTGGGGTGCATTCTGTGCTTTCACTTTCACTTTTCATGATCCCATACTTTCAAGCAAAAGGGAAAATACTGTTCTTTACAAGACTACCAAATTACTAATTAATTATTATAGTGTATCTTACTATTAAACGTGGTTCTGACCACCAAAAGTGTAAACTCTGAAGTGGAAGACCCTGTCAATCTCACCTTGGTACAGACCACCCGTACAACCACTTTCCAAAAGGCAGAGGAATCCGACCCAGGTTGTACCTCAAAGAGAAGATGTTTTTCCTGGCCAGCAGCCACCTTAGCAGTTCTGAAATGAAGCAAGCACATTTGTAACTTTTATGTAAAGTCATGAAAAGTAACGGAGCTATAAACCCAGATGCAAGAAACATTTTCAAACAGAGAAGGCACTACAAAGAAACATACAAAGACAGCATAGACTCTTGCAACACCAAGACAGAATGTTCTGAACACGAACATACAACTTATTCCCAATGATTTAAGCTACAATAGCTATGTAGAGTTATTTGCTTCTTTTTGACATTATTATATTTCAACTGTCTTTCAGTGTCTAACAAAGACATTTAGTAAAAGCCAGTCCAAAAATGGACACAATGACACACATTTGGGAGGTGGAGGCAGGAGATCAGGAGTTCAAGGTCATCCTTGGAGTTTGAAGCCCAGGGTATAAGAGACCTTGCTTCAAAACAAACACAACAATAAAGACTAAAAAAAAAAAAAAAAAAAAAAAAAAAGCACTTTAAGCAAAAGTTTGCTAATTTCACTCATCCACATTTTGATTATTATCTCAGATCTGTGTAAGTACCTATATGAATATATTTTGCTCTTGGTTGATTGAGGCCTATTTAAGTAACCACATTAACATATCTTTCTGAAAAGGTTTGATTCTTAATTTGGAACTTGGCTGCATAAAGAAATGATTTGACAAATTAAACATAGCTCTGTTGTCCCTTTCTCACAAAGTAATATTGAGAACAATTATTCAGACTCTCTTTATTCCTCATGACTGGCTTGAAAGAGTGACTCCAACCATGTCCCTAACAAGAGCATTATCTTACCTAATGTCTTTCAGATTGACACCTATGTCCCTTTTCCAACACAGCTGTCATAAAGCCTCGGGACCAAGTTCATATGTCTCTCTATAAATTATTAATAGTGACATTATTACAAATATGTATACTAAGTGGTCCTGGGCTTCATGGCGATTTTACTTGTCTTTTGAGGGTTAAAGAAGTAATACAGGTTAAGGTAGGAGCTTCAGAACCAAAAAGAGCAGGAAGTGCTATTTAATACTTAATTTAGGCCTCAGTTAAAATGTATGCTCAGTGAATGCTGGTTACACTGAAAAGACAAAAGAAAGAAACTTTATCCTACATAAGTTTTCTTTTTTTCTTTATTTTTTGGGTGGGCAAGCCCAGCCGACTGGCCCTTTTTGTATGGGGGGGAGGGAGAGGGAGAGACAGAGTGAGACAGAATTGGCATGCCAGGGCCTCCAGCCACTGCAACCAAACTCCAGATGTGTGTGACCCCTTGTGCACATGTGTGACACTGCACACTTGCATCACTGGCTTATGTGGGACTTGGAGAGCTGAACATGAGTTCTTAGGCTTCACAGACAAGCATCTTAACAGGCAAGCCATTTCTTTAGCCTCTACAGAAGTTTTAACTATATTCCCAAGGGACAGAGATTGACACAGCATAAAGAAGGCAGAAGTAGATGTTACTAAAGGAAGACTTAAGAGGTGACATGTGCCCATTTGTCACTAGAGAAAAAAACTAAGAGGTAGTATTTAAAAAGCAGACTGGTATATGAGAGCATTTAAGGACAAAGACTGACATGATAAAGAATAAATTTATGAGAAAAGATTAAGTTCAAGGTAGAAAAAATATAATCTGTCTTAGACAGAAATTCATTAAGTGTTTATATAGAGACTTAAAGGTGTTAGTTTATTAGAAAATATTATTAAGTAAAATATTTTATTCTTGAGTGAAGAACAGGGTTTACTAGTGAATTTGTCTAGCAACATGATGGTTCTGTGAACAACCACGGAGGGTGTACGCACACCCCAGCAGAGCCAGCGGATGTACAGGACCTTCTCGGGGCTGGTGCTGCTTTGCACGATCCTCCTGTGCCCAGTGGCTAATCAGCATATCCTTTCTGTTCTGCACCACTTTAAGTGCTCCCCACACAGTGAACTATCCAGTCTCCTAGTACATAATTGTTGGGCTGTTTTATATGATAGAATTGTTTCAATATACCTGTGGTCTGTGTTTCAAATTTCATTTTACCTGCCTCCCATCTCTTCTGTTCCCATTACATATTTTAACACAGCTACACAGAAAGTCTTCTCATAATAGATATTCAATGTAAAATTTACTAACTTCTGATAAAAGTATGAACTCCTGCCATTAATACCTCTAGTTACTTCCTAAAAGCCAGGACAAATGAGGGCAAACACAAAAAGGACAGATCAAATAAGAAAGAGTGAGCAAAGGGGAAAGTGGGGGGGGAGGGTATTACCATGGGATTTTTTTTTTATAATCATGGAAAATTTTAATAAAAATTAAATAAAATTTAAAAAAAACACACAAAAAAAACAACCTTGCGTTTTGGCGCACACCTTTAATTCCAGCACTTGGGAGGCAGAGGTAGGAGGATCGCTGTGAGTTCAAGGCCACCCTGAGATTACATAGTGAATTCCAGGTCAGCCTCGGCTAGAGTGAGATCCTACCTCAAAAACAAAACAAAAAAAAAAGCCTCCATTCCAAATAAGTCAGGCAAAATAAAAGGTCAAGCTGACGTCAGTCCCGTTCTTCTAGTCCTGGTGGTGTAGGGATGGCAAGCAGCAGCTGGCTGCCATGACAGGTGATAGATCCAAATGGCTGCTCCATTTCTACACCATCCTTAAAGAGAATCATGAAAGAGTTACGTACACTATCCTCACCGTAGTCCAGGAGAGCAACCGTGCCATCTGGATTCATATTTTTACCAATAAAAAACTGGTAGTTATTGAAATTTAAAAAAAAAGAGTGAGCCTTACACATCGTTGAGTTCAGCTACTCTTCCAAGAAATTCTTCATAAGTTAGGGAGCCACTTTCTCGAACCAATGTGATGTGTTTTGCTACTTTTTCTGGTAACTTGCTAATAACCAATTGTGTCTGATCTGAAAGTTGCTGTCCCATGATGAAATGATGTCTTTTACAATTCAGGGTGTTGCTTCACATAGTTTCTGTCAAAAATAATGTAAAAGTTACTTTAACATATCATATAGCATAGCAATAGAGTCATTCTTCAACAAAAAATAAAAATGAAAACAAAACCCCAAACTACCAAACGTTAAGGGAGGGTGAAGAAGTTACACTTGTGTAATTCTAAGGTAGATTTTGTTCAAATGGAACAGTGGTGGACCTCTAATTCCTATAACTCTACCAAGACCAAAGCCACCAAGACACACACACTCTCTCTCTCTCTCTCACTCACTCACTCTCTCTCTTTCTCTCGTGACTGTATTTTCCTAAGAACATTTCCTGACTGCTTACTACATGTCAGACTGAACTAAATACTTTGCATGCATTGCTTACAAAATCCTAAGAGGCTGATGTTATACTCCTATTTTGTGGATGAATGAACCATATCCACTAAAGGAAGGCTAAACAGGGACTTACTGAAATATACTCAATACAGCAAAGTTAATGAATGCTCTGAAAAGCCAATGGCACAAAAACACCTAGGTTAAGATGTCCTTAAAAGCAGTTCAAATACAAAGTCTGCTTTTGTTTGTGCATGTGTGTGCGGTGAGTGTGTGTATGCATATTTGTATGTGTGTGGGCACATGTGTGGAAGCCACAGGCTGACACTGGGTATCGTACTCAACTGCTCTGCATTTATTCTTTGAAGCAAGGTCTCTATCTGAACCCACAGCTCACTGATTCAGCTAGACTAACCAGTGAGCCTGATGGAGTCTCCTGTCTTCACCTCCCCTGAGCTGGAATTATAAACACTCACTGCCACACCCAGCTTTTATGTGGGTTCTGGGGATCCATTCTCAGGTCCTCATGCTTGCACAGCAAGCACTTTACCCACCAAGACATTTTCCCAGTCCTGAGATGTGTGGTTTTTAAACAAAATAAGTAACAAGTATATAAAGGACATCAAAAATGCTTAAATAATAGTAAACATTTAAAAATATTTTTATTTATTCATTTATTTAAGAGAATGAGAATGGAGGCACGCCAGGGCTTCCTGCCACTACAAATGAATTCCAGACGCATGTGCCACTCTGGCTCCACAAGGGTACTAGGGAATAGAACCCGGGTTGTCAGACTTTGCAAGCAAGCACTTTTAACTGCTGAGCCATCTCTCCAGCTCCTAAACTCTTGCTAGAACCAGATGTCCACAGTAAGGAAACTCCTAGTCCCACTGTGTCATGCAATGGCTTGACCACACACACCCAGCTTAAAGTAGCCATACATTTAATGAAGTAGAACATATGCATGAGGCGTTCGAGGTCTAGAAAAGACAAGACCTGATCTCCTGTGGACATGTGCAACTTGCTGATAATGTGAAAGGACACAACTGGCTTGTTCAAATATTTCAGGAGCTGTCTCATGGAAGAGGAAGTCAGATTTACATGACATCCACAGAACAGACTGGCCAGGAAGTACAGATTAGCAAGGCTCTGCCTGCTGAAAGTAGAATGCCTTCCTTGCCCAAGTATAAAGTGGGCACCTTTCACACAGTTGTTTCATCTCCCACTTCTGGGAAAACTAAGGAAAGCTCATCTTTTACTTGATAAAAATCTTTGTGTGTGTGTGCGCGCACACACACGTGCACGTGCCATGGCAAGCATGTCATGGTCAGAGGACAACCTAGGGCATCTGTTCTCACCTTCTGTCTTGAGACAGGGTCTCTTCTTGTTTGTGGCTGAGTATGCCAGGCTAGCTGGCCCATGAGTTGCCAGGGCTTCTCCTATCTCCACTTCCTAGCCTGCCACAGGAGCATGAGCATTGCAGACGCCTGGGCTCTAGGGAACCACAGTCAGGTTTTCTTGCTTGCAGAGCAAGCAAGCACGTTATCCACTGAGCCATCTCCCCAGCTTTTAAGTGTACTTCAACTATCTGCTACTTTTTAAAGTACTTAAAAAGTAATTCTTGGGATTAGGAGATGGAATGACACTTGCTTGAAAAGCCTGCCAGCTGGGGTTCAATTCCCCAGTATCCACATAAAGCCAGATGCACAAAGTGGTCCGTGTGCATGTAGTCTGTTTGTAGCTGCAAGAGACCCTGGTACATTCTCTCCCTCCTTCCCTCCCCATCTCCGCGCGCGTGCGCACACACACACAGATTCTTAAACCAAAGGCCAGGTGTGGTGGCGCATGTCTTTAATCCCAGCACTTGAAAGGCCAAGGCAGGGGTATTGCTGTGTGTCTGAGGCCACCCTGAGAATACACAGTGAATTCCAGGTCAGCCTGGGCTAGAAAGAGACCCTACCTCACAAAACCAAAAAGAAAAAAAATCTTAAGCCCAAGTAGCGTATTGTGTTGCCCTACAGTGTCGGAGTTCGGAGCCGAGTGTTCTTCACTACAGTGCTCACCACAACTGTATCTAAAAGGCAACTTTAGAGCAGGGATGTGGCTCAGCCAGCAGAGCGCTTGTCTAGCATGTATGAGGCTCTGTGTTTAATCTCCAGAGCTGTAAAAACTGAGCTTAGTGGTGAATACCTGTAATCCCGGCAATAAGGAGGTAGGAGGAGGAGGATCAGAAGTTCAAAGTCGTCCTCAACTCCAAACTCCATAGGTTTGAGGACAGCTTAGGATACATGAAACCCTGTCCCAAAGAAAGAAGAAAGAAAGGAAAGAGGGAAAAGAGAGAGGTAAGGAAAGAAGAAAGCAAGCAAACCTTAGTGGATTTTCTTGAATTAGAAAATGTTTCTCAGGCTGGAGAGATGGCTTAGTGGTTAAGGCGCTTGTCTGCAAAGCCTAAGGACCCAGGTTCAATTCCCCACATAAGCTAGATGCACATGGTGATGCATGCATTTGGAGTTTGTTTGCAGGGGCTAGAGCCCCTAGAGTGCCCATTCTCTCTTTCTCTGTCTCTCCCTCATTCTTTCTTTCTATCTATCTATGCCTCTTTCCCTCTCTCTCTTCCTCTCAAATAAATAAATAACTTAAAAGGTTTCCCATTGTTTGGCTGCTGCCCTAAGTGTGAATGCTAGGGCTTATACTGTGAGGCAGCACATTGTTTCCCTGTAACCTCACAGTGTGTCCGGAAGGCCTCATCAATGACTCCTTGGATTAAATGCCAACAATGCTTAGAGACTTACCAAAGGCCTACAAAAGTGGTTCTCAACCTGGTTTAGGAGGAAGGACACTGAATTTATGATTGAGTTTGAACACAACAAACAAAATATTAATAAATATTCACATTTCATAACTAGTGTAAAAATAGGGTCACTATTTATATGTAATATAAAGCCATAGCCAAGAGTACATATTCACAAAGCAATCTGTCAAAGCCATCCATTAGCGAGCAGCTTTGTCGGTGGTGCCTCTCTTTGGTGATGGTGTCTCTCTTTGGTGACGGTGTACCTCTCTAGCACGTGACCAGTCCATGAAGTCACCTGTGTGCCCCTTCCATGTGCTACGTTAGGTTATTTAGCTGTGCATGTGCACAGCTGCATAACATTTTCCAAATGAATGCAGTAAATACTGTTGACTTTTTTTTTTTTTTTTTTGGTTTTTCGAGGTAGGGTCTCATTCTAGCCCAGGCTGACCTGGAATTCACTCTGTAGTCTCAGGGTGGCCTTGAACTCACAGCAATCTTCCTACCTCTGCCTCCCGAGTGCTGGGATTAAAGGTGTGCGCCACCATGCCCGGCTCTTTTTTTTTTTTTTAAATGTGAGAGTAATAGAAAAAGAGAGAAAGAGAAAGAGAAAGAGAGAGAGAGAGAGAAAGAGAAAGAGAAAGAGAAAGAGAAAGAGAAAGAGAGAGTTGGCATTTCAGGGCCTCCAGCCACAGCAGTCACCACAGCAGTCAGACTCCAGATGTGCGTGTCCTCTTGTGCACATTGTGCACACTTGCGTCACTGTGTGGCATGGGACCTGGAGAGTTGAACATGAGTCTTTAGGCTTTGCAGGCAGGCCAAGCACCTTAACCACTAAGCCATCTCTCCAGCCCAGCTCTGACATTTTGGTATTAATAAGACAACTCCCTTGAAATCATGGAACAGCAGTATTGCATAGGAACATAATTTGTGGAACAGAGTCATAAAACTCAGTAAAAGACAAGTCTGTAGTCAGGTTTCTCAAAGAACTGGCAGCTCTCAAACTACCATGCCACCTATAACACAGTCCTTTCTAGCAAGAAGGAAATATGCTTCCAAAAATATTTGAAGGATTCTTTAAATAAAGAACTATTATTTTGAAACTTACAAGAATACCAAAGATTCCAAAAATGTCACATTCTCTAGTGGGTGGTGTATAAAGTTGATCACTTTTTCCCCCTAACAAATGAATTTCTGTAGTTAAAAAAATTCCTTATAAAATAGAACAATCGCATCACAGCAATTCATTCTCCCTCTCCCTCTCCCTCCCTCCCTCCCTCCCTCCCTCCCTCCCTCTCTCTCTCTCTCTCTCTCTCTCTCTCTCTCTCTCTCTCTCTCTCTCACACACACACACACACACACACACACACACACACACGACGAACTTCCTAAATATTTAAACCCTAATCCATTCATCAACAAATTACAGCAAAATTGAAAGGTCCAAAAGTTTAACAAAATGGCTGGCTTACAAGTAGTGTGGTATTTACAAAATACCTTTGAAATCTGTTACTTTGTAGCTTCCTTAGTTTTTGAAACAAATATTAAATTCTACATGTAGGTCTCTAAAGATCCCATTGACATATTTAGTCATATGACATTTGTAAGCAGGCATCAGCTGTTACTGTAAAACAGGAATTAACACAATATTAAGAGAGGGAGGGGCTGGAGAGATGCTTTAGCTCTTGAGGTGCCTGTCTGCAAAGCCTAAGGACTCAGGTTCCACTCCCCAGAGCCCACGTAAACCAGGCGCACAGAATAGCGCATGTCTGAAGCTCGTTTGCAGTGGCTAGACACCTTGGAACACCCATTCTCTCTCTCTCTCCCTTTCTAAATAAATAAAAATAAATAAACTATAAAAAAAGGAACGGAAACAGGGCCAATCACAGTAACTACAGAATTTGGAATGTCCATACTGTGACCAGCGATTTTAATCAGGAGAAATTAAAACAAGCATATTCCCAAAACGATAGAATGGATTTCTAATAGCGCCGGTGCACTTACTAAATACGTTTACTTAGAAAAATATACACGACACTTGTGGAATTCTCTTTGGACCTTTTCTACATTTTTAGGAAAAGGGAAGGGAGAGTTCCCTATTTAGAGAAAACCAAAAAGAATCAAATATAAAGTTCACTTATGCCAAATGATAAAGAATTAACGTATTTAAACAAGCAAGCAAGCAAGCAAGCAAATGTTTAGAAATTGAAGCCAGCCAGCATGAGGAGAAAACCATCTACGCTATTTCTGGGTTCTGAATTCAGACAGCATCACTTCTCTAAGAGATGACTTAAATACACAAACCACTAGTTCAGGACCACTGTCAGGGTCAGCTCACGCCCCAGGCAAGAGAACGCAATCAGGGAGCTGTACTAGAAAGCAAGAATCATAAACGCCTGAAAAGTCTTACTAAAGCTTTGTATATACGTCAGAGGAAAGAAATGACACGCTGGGGCACCGTGAAAAGGGGCCAGGGCAAGAATATCAAAGTGTACTGCCATTTATTTAAGGAGGAGGCTGGGGACAAACGGCACACTTCGTGACGAGCTAAGTAACAAAGGCGGCTTTCTTTGCCTACAATTACGACAAGCAAGGAAACGTTTTTCTTTCTGTTTGCTCTTGGGGCCTCGAGGTAGCGACGCCCTGGCCGGGGAAGCGTAAGCTGCCCAGCACGGGTTAGAGAGGCAGGAGCTCGCGGCCGCCGGGAAGGAGCGCACTCCGGGACCCAGGGTTTCCTCCCCGGGAGGGTCGCGGCCGGCGGGGCCACCGCCGCTCCCGCTCGGCCGCGGCCCGGGCTCGGCGCACCTGCCCGCTCCGCCCACGGCTAAATCCGGGCACAGAATGCCTACGTCGGCGGCAAGATTCAAACAACGGGTCTGGGTTCCAAGAGTCATTCAACCTCGCTCCTGGCTCCTCAGAAGCATCCCCCCCCGCAAAGCGGCGCAGGCCACCCAGCCTCGGCAAGCCGCCCCTTCGGGGACCGGCGTCCACCGAGCCGCCCGTGCCGCCAGCGGCGCGCCCGCAGCCCGGGAGCCCGCACAGCGAGGCCGGGCCTGGCTCCGCGGAAGCCCGGCTTCCAGCCGACGCCGGCCGGGTGCTTCTACTCCCAGCTCCAGGGTCGCGGAGCAGCCACCAAGGGACTCGGCGACAGGACCGCGCGGCGCTCACCCCAGGTTCAAGGCATCGCGCTCCAGACGCCAGCGGCGCCGCCTCAGCCCGCGGTTTAACCCCGCAAGGCGACGGCGGCTCGGTGGGCGCCCGGGTCGCACCTCAGTGACGTAACTCTCCCCCCTCAACCCCCCCCCCGCGCACTCCCGCGCGTTGCCTGGAGACTGGGTTTGACCATCCTCCCCAAGCCCCGCCCCCGAAAGCCCCGCCCCCAGACAGTTCACGCCCCGTCTCGCAAGCCCCGCCCTCCACACCGCCCCGCCCCCGGCCGGCTCACGCCCCGCCCCCAGGCAGGCTTTGTGGGCGGCTTCGGCCCCGGCGGCGGCGCTCTGAGAGCCGTGACCATCCGGGAGGCCAAGGCGGGCCTGCGTCCGGGATCCATGGGGCGACCTAGAAGACGTCTTGGCCAACTCCCGCCTCTCCTGGCACCATTTCCAGAGTGTCCAGCTGGCGTGACAAAGATCGCGCTGCGAGGCCGAGTTTGGTTAAAGGTCGGATTCCAAGCCACCAGGTCACCTCCCTCTATGGATACTAGAGAAAATTTTCTTGTTTGCCATAAAACATGGCCGAGTAGGGCCCACCTCCCTGGGCAAGAGAGTGTATGGAAAGTGTCTGGCTACTGGTCCCAGTGATAAATGATAGTTTATATACACATGCTGGCGACATTGCTTTCCAGAGAATGTTAGTTAACTGCTGGGCTCCGAGCAGTGTGCCAGAGGTTTCTCAAGCATTGCTCCTGTTGATGCAGTTTGCTCAGTTATATCGCAACGGCAGAGCAAGCCCAGCAGCTAAATTACCTACTTAATGTCTGGACACCACTACCTCCAGTCATTTGTGGATTGATGAGATAAAGTGCCAGTCATGCCCTACAGTAGTAAACAGCATTTACTGAGGTTTTTTTTTTTTTTTTTTTTTTTTTTAACTGTGTGCCTAATCCCGTTCTAAGGACTTTAAAGGCATTCATCCCTTGACTCTTCATAGCATAGCTTAAATTAGGTGTAAATATCTCATTTTAGCCCAGTGTGGTGGTACACATCTTTAATCCCAGCATTCAGGGGGCAGAGGTAGGAGGATCACTGTGAGTTCTAGGCCAACCTGGGACTACAGAGTGAATTCCAGGTAAGCCTGAGCTAGAGTAAGACCCTACCTTGAAAATAAGTAAACAAATAAATACCTCATTTATAGGCGAAAAAAAGTGCACAGAGCTGGGAATGGGGCTCATTTGGGTAGTGTGGTTGCCTAGTGTGCATGAAGCCTGGTTCAGTCCCCACTGCTGCATAAACCTGGTGTGGTGCGCATGCCTGTAATCTTAACCCTCGGGAGATGGAGGTCTAGAGTTTGAGGCCCACTGGGATACAGGAAACCCTTTTTCTCTCTCAAAAAAAGAAACGTTACTTCTTCCAAAATCACACAAGGAGAAGATCAGATTCAAATCCAAGTCTGTGCTTTGAACTAACTGTTGCCTTAAACGGTTGTAGTAGGAGGTAAACCTTGGTCAGAGCCAGGACATGGTCTTGCGTTTTGGTCTCCTTGACACTTAGCATAGCAGTAGTTCAAAATCTGAACATTTGATGACTATGTGCACACTGAGAAAGGAAAGAGCTTGAAAATGAAGTTAAAGTCCAAAAATTATCTAAATTCAACAAAATCCTACATGTCAGCCCAATCTGGGCTTGGCTGTCATTAATGTGACTCTTTGTAAATCTGTCTTTAGGACTGAAGAGATAGCTCAGCAGTTAAAGGTGCTTACTTGCAAAGCCTGATGACCTGGGTTCAAGTCCCCAGGAACTACATAAAGCCAGATGCACAAAGGGATGCATGCATCTGGAGTTTGTTTGCAGTGGCAGGAGGCCCTGGTCTACCTATTCTCTCTCTCTCCCCCTCTCAAATAAATAAATAAATATTAAAAACTGTCTTTAGGGTAGGAGGATTAGGAGTTTGAAGCCAGCCTAGGATACATGAGACCCTGTCTCAAAACTCGACAAAGAAAAAAAAATTGTATCATGTATATGTATGTATGTATGTATGTGTATATATATATATACATACTCGAACTCATGGCAATCCTCTTCCCTGTGCCTCCCAAGTGCTGGGATTAAAGGCGTGCACCATCACGCCCGGCTATGTATTCAATATATTATATGTACATATATTGCAGGTTTCCAGTCACTACAATAAAATAGGAAATAAAAAGTAGCCAGATGGGGAAAGAAGATGTGCTGGTGTCTTTTTTTTTTTTTTTTTGCATAAAAGTACTATGGCTGTCTTTAAAAATCTGTTAGAAGTAATAAATGAGTTGGCAGAAGTTGCAGAATGCAGAATCAATATATTAACAGATAATTTTGCTTCTCTAAAGCTAGCAAGGAACACTTGGAAATTTAAATTTTGAAAACAAGATTCAGTAGCAAAAAGTGTAATATACTTAGGAATAAATTTGGCCAAAGATATGAAAGACATAGATACTGAAAGCTACAAGACCTTGCTAAAAGAAATGAATAGAGTTATGTTTATGGATAAGAAAAGTAACAAAAACTAATTTTTTTGACATTGCTGGGAGTTGAGCCCAGGGATTCAAGCATGCTAGCAAAACACTCTACCACTACGTCCACTCCCCAACAAAGCCAATATTTTCAAGGTATCATTCCTGTTTACAACCAGAGATTCACAAACTCTTTTGTCTGTGGAAACTGCCAAACTGCTTGGTGAGTTTAAATGGAAATGCAGATTACTTAATGCAGCCAGGACTGTAGTCAAGGAAAACCAAGTGTGAGAACTTCCACTGCCTGACTTCAAGCCTTATTACGGGAGCTGCAGCAATCAGCACAAAGTTTGGTGTTATGGTGAAAATGGACAAGGAGGGAGGGAACAGAATAGAGAGCAAAGTTGGACCTGCACATACATGATCATACTGGTTGACTTTCAATCATGTGCCAGAGCAATTCAATGGAACGAGGAGATAATCACACCAACAAGTGAAGCTGGAAGAACATTGATGGCATTGCCAAAGAAAGGGACCCTTATCCTTTCCTCATATCATACATGAAAATTAACTCAAGCTGGGTATGGAGGCACACGCCTTTAATCCCAGCACTCTCGGGAGGCAGAGGTGGGAGGATCACCGTGAGTTCGAGGCCACCCTGAGACTACATAGTGAATTCCAGGTCAGCCTGGGCTAGAGTGAGACCCTACCTTCAAAAACCAAATAAATAAAAAATAAATAACAATAAGCTGGGCGTACTGGCACATGCCTTTAATCCCAGCATTTGGGAGGCAGAGGTAGGTGGATCATGAGTTCGAAGCCACCATGAGACTACATAATGAACTCCAGGTCAGCCTGAGCTAGAGTGAGACCCTACCTAGAAAACCCAAAAATAATAATAATAAATAAAAATAAAAATTAAGCCGAGCATGGTGGCACACGCCTTTAATCCCAGCACTTGGGAGGCAGAGGTAGGAGGATCACCGTGAGTTCAAGGCCAGCCTGAGACTACATAGTGAATTGCAGGTCAACCTGGACTAGAGTGAAACCCTACCTTGAAAAACAAAAAAACAAACAAAAAAATAAATAACTCAAAATGGATTGTAGATTAAATGTGAGAACTGAAATTACAGAGCTCCTAGACTAAAAACCAGAGAAATATATTAACAATCTCAAGTATGGAAAAGCTTTTTTTTTTTTTTTTTTTTGAACCAAGGTGTCATGTAGCCCAGGCTGGCCTTGAGCTCTTGATATTCCTGCCTCTTTCTCCCAAATTCTGGGATTACAGATGTGTGCAAGTTATTTATGGCTTTTTGCGGTAAGGTCTCTCTCTAGTCCAGGCTGACCTAAAATTCGCTATGGTCTTAGGCTGGCCTCAAACTCATAGCAGTTTTCCTACCTCAGCTTCCTCAGTGCTGGGATTAAAGGTGGATGCCACCACTCCCGGCTGCAGTTTTTTTTTAATGTGTCACAGAAAGCATAAACTATAAAATAAAAACATAATAAATAACAGTCTATCAATATTGAGCACACTTCTGCTTTCAAAACACTTATGAAAATTAAGAGGCAAGCCACAGTCTTGGAGAAGCAAAATGTTCATTTGTCAAAGGACTTCTAACTAGAACATGCAAAGACTGTTTACATCTCAGTAAGAAGGCAAACCATATGTTCTTTTTCAAATATTTTATTTGTATTTATTTATTTGAGACAAGGAAAGAGAGATGGTGTAGTGGTCTGAATAGAATAGATGGTCCCCAATATATTCAGTTGTTTATTTGTTTGTAGACTGCATCTGTAGTCACCTGGCTGGAGGCAGTGTCACTGGGTGGCTCTTAAAGTGTGGTGGTGGGTTTCAGATTTCAATCTAAAGATATGCAAAGTGTGCCTAGCTGGAATTCCTGAAGTGTGCTGTGTGGCTTTTGACCTTTAGGCTTGTGCTTCTACCTCTCTCTGCTTGGTCCTGTGAAGGCAAGCCAGCTTCTTCTGCCATTTATGGAACGTCCCTTGGATCTGTAGGCTTTAATAAATATACCTTCCTCCATAACTGTGTCTGGTCTGAAAGTTCATCTCAGTGAACCTGAAGCTGTCTGTTACAGATGGTGAGAGAGAGGGAGAATAAATGGACATGCCAGGGCCTCTAGCCACTGGAAATGAACTCCAGACACATGTATCATCTGTGTATCTGTCTTAAGTGGGTACTGGGGAATCGAACCTAGGTCCTCAGTCTTCACAGGCAAGTGCCTTAACCACTAAGTCATCTTTCCAGGCCCCCCATTTTTTCTAGTACTTTATTTTTATTTATTTATTTGAGAGACAGAGAGAGAGAGAGAGAGAGAGAGAGAGAGAGAGAGAGAGAGGCAGAGAGAGTGGGAGGCAGGGGAAAGCCATGTGTTTTTTAAAATATAATTTATTTATTTGCAAGCAGTGAGAGAAATAGAAATGGGGGGGGGGCAGACACACACACACAGAGACTGGGAGCAGCAGGGCCTTCAGCCTCTGCAAACGAACTCTAGATGCATGTGCCACTGCATCTGGCTTACATGGGTACTGGGGAATCGAACCTGGCTCATTAGGCAAGCACCTTAACCACTAGGCAATCTCTCCAGCCCCAAATTAGCTTTTTTAAAAAAATTTTATTTATTTGAGAGAGAGAAAGATGGAATGGGTGTGCCAGAGTCTCTAGCCATTGCAAATGTACCCCAGATGCATGCACCACCTTGTGTATTTGGCTTATGTGGGTCCTGGGGAATCAAACCTGGATATTTTGGCTTCACAGGCAGGTGCTTTAACTGCTAAGCCATCTTTCTAGCCCTCCATGTGTTTTTAAGATGAGCAGAAAGCTGGGTAAATCTAAAGTTATAGATGACAAAATAGGTACTTGGAAAGATGCCCAGAATTACCCTTATTCATTAAGGCAATGTAAACTAGAAGTGGAACGAAGCACCCCTCTCTACGTTAACCTCTAGAATGGCTAAAAGTATAAGGCCTGAGCCGGGCGTGGTGGTGCACGCCTTTAGGAGGATCACCGTGAGTTCGAGGCCACCCTGAGACTACATAGTGAATTCCAGGTCAGCCTGAGCTAGAGTGAGACCCTGCCTCAAAAAACCAAAAAAAAAAAAAAAACAAACAAAACAAAGTATAAGGCCTGTACGCAATGTGGATATGGTTGTCAAACAACTGGAATTTTCATATGCTGTGCATTAGGAACATAAAATGATACAAACATTGAAGAAAAGAGTCTATTTCTCAGCTGAGTGTGGTGGTGCACGCCTTTAATCCCAGCACTTGGGAGGCAGAGGTAGGAGGATTGTCATGCATTTGAGGCCACCCTGAGACTCCATAGTGAATTCCAGGCCAGCCTGAGCTGGAGTGAAAACAAAACATACATCCATACAGACTGAACATAAATAATCAAAACATTATTTGCAAGAGATCTAAATTGGAAACAACCCAGGTGGATGAAAAATATTTTCAGTATATTCACACAATGGCATACCACTCAGCAATGAATGATTTAAAAACTCAACAACATAAGTAAATCTTCAAAAATTACTCAGAACTGGACCTCCCTGCAAAATTCTAGAAAAGAGTCTTGAAAAAAGCTAATGTTTATATTGTGTCACTGGTCTTCAGTAACAAAACTTCCAAAGGGGTGAGAGCAAGCTTTCTGGGGGTGATAGTTATTTTCTTGATTATAGGTCATGATTTCACAGGTGTATAGATAATATCAAACCTTTTGTGCTGGAAAGATTCCTCAGTGGTTAAGGCACTTGCCTAGAAAGCCATAACAATCCAAGTTTGATTCCTTAATTCCCATATAAAACCAAACATGCAGAGTGGTGCATGTGTCTGGAGTTCCTTTGCAGCAGCAGCTGGAGGCCCTGTTGTGCCCATTCTTTCTCTCTCTGCTGGGCATGGTGGCGCATTAATCCCAGCACTCAGGAGGCAGAGGTAGGATGATCACTGTGAGTTTGAGGCCACTCTGAGACTACATAGTAAATTCCAGGTCAGCCTGGGTTAGAGTGAGACCTCCCTCAAACAAACAAAAACAAACAAACAAACAAACAAAAAAAACCAAAAGAACCTCTCCAGGGCTGGGACGATGGTTCTGCGGATAAAGCAAATCTTTGTTACCCTCTGTTGCAGGCACAAAGCCCCCGACCCAAAGTAGCTGATGGGAGGAGAGTTTTTACTTTGGCTTACAGTTTCAAGGGAAAGCTTCATGATGGCAGAGGCAAGCATGGCAGGAGCAGAGAGTAGACATCACCTCTGCCATAGTGGGTGGAAAACATCATCAAGAGTACCAATCTCTGGCAAGGGGGAGCTGGATATAACACTGTGTGCCCCCAGTAATACACCTCCTCCAGCAAGGCTCTATATCCCAAACTGCCACCAGCTGGGAACCAAGCATTCAGAACACATGAGTTTATGGGGGGGCATCTGATTCAAATCACCACCAGTGACTTTCTGTGAAGCTTTGAGTATCTGGGTTCAGGTGTCCAGGTCCCAACTGAAAAATCTGGAAGCTGTGGTGGGCTTCTGTAACCCCAGTGCTTCCAGAAGGGGAAGGGAGGTGGCAGAGATGGGAGAATTTTCTGGAAGCTTGCAAAGGGAGTAGTGAGCAAAGAGACACCCTGCCTCAAACAAGACAGAAGGTGAGGACTGATCTGAAAGTTGTCCTCTGACCTATGCATATGGCACAGGCATGCCCACTCTCACATACAAACACGTAAACATACCAAACAAACAAAACAGCTCTGCAGTTTAAAAAGCTCCCAAACCAGCCCGGTGTGGTGACGCACGCCTTTAATCCCAGCACTTGGGAGACAGACATAGGAGGACTGCCATGAGTTCAAGGCCACCCTGAGACTACATAGTGAATTCCAGGTTGGCAGGGGCTAGTGTGAGACCCTAGCTGGAAGAAAAAAAAGTTCCCAAACCAGCTAGGTGTGGTGGCGCATGCCTTTTATCCAAGCCCTTGGGAAGCAGAGGTAGGAGGGTCACCATGAGTTTGAGGCCACCCTGAGACACAGTGAATTCCAGGTCAGCCTGGGCTAGAGTTAGACCCTCAATCACCCCCCCCCCAAATTTTTTTTAAAATTTATTTAAAAGAGAGAGAAAGAGGCAGGGAGGAAGAGAAAGAAGTGGGCACACCAGGGCCTCTAGCCACTGCAAACAAACTCCAGATGCATGCACCAGCTTGTGTGGCTTGTGTGGGACCTGGGCAATTGAACCTGATTCCTTTGGCTTTTCAGGCAAGTACCTTAACCACCAAGCCATCTCTCCAGCTAAAAATAAGAGCATTCTTAAGAGCAAAAGAGATTTCCAATCCTCTATGAAATAGGAATTGTACAGTTATTTTTTAAATCTTAAAATTTTTTTATTATATTTTCATATATTTTGTTTATTTGAGAGAAAGGAACAAAGAGGCAAAGAGAGAGAGAGAAAGGATATGAATGTATCAGGGCCTTCAGCCACTGTAAACGAACTCTAGATGCATGTGCCACCTTGTGCATCTGGTTTACATGGGAACTAGGGAGTCAAACTTGGATCCTTTGTCTTCATAGGCAAAAGCCTTAACGACTAAGCCATCTCTCCAGCCCCTACAGATAGTTTAAGATCATTTCTGAAGTTTCTAGAAGGTAGGATAAGGAGACCTTTAATTTTCTTACATATAACAAAAGTGTAGGAAAGATACTTGTAGAAAAACCATAAGTATAGTAAGAGTTTTGAAAGAAAAAACTGCTTAATCTTATAAGGAAAGAGAAAGTCTTATAATTTGTAGTGGTATTCAGATTTTCATGGTTTCTATAGGTATTTTCCTGTTAATGACAACGTGGATACTTCAATACAATCATAGTAAACACATTCCTGTAGTGAAGGTCAGAAAAACTTGGCTTTGTAAATGTATATTTTTCTCTAGGAAGGTATGTCTGAGGCCTCCTGCTTCTTTTGCAAGGTCACCGAACATCTGTGACAGGGCTGTGGGAATATTGGAGGAAGACCATGAGTGGCTATGGACTGTAAATGTTTTCAATTTCCTGTATGTAATGGATGGAATCACAAGGTTGAAAGAACTGTCTAACATTCATCTGGTCCAACATTCTTTTCCAGATGAGGAAACGGAAGTGATTCACCCAAGGGGTACAGAGTAAGTGAACTCAATTGGATTAGAGTCTCAATTTCCAGGTTACTCCTCCAGTGCTCTCTTCATAATACAGTATTACTTCTCTTCTCAGTGTAGAATACAGAGGGACAACTGGCCACCCACGATTAAGGCTACAGCTCTATCATCTTCCAGGAAGCCATGCTTTGACGTTTCTCTGTCTCAGGTGGTCCCCTTCTTCCGCTCAAACTGTCTTCAGACCCTTGCTTTTATTTTCAAAGCATTTGGGAGCTCTTGTATTTCTCACATTAATTTTACATTGCCAACTATTGGTTGTCATTTTCAACTATTGTCTTTCATTGCAATTGCAGTGCATTTCTGTGTTTACAGAGAAGAGCTCCCATAGGAAGGAACAGAGGGACTCAACAATGTCCACATCCAAGTGGCTTCAGGATCCCAGAGCATCACTGCTGGTGTCAGCAAGAGCAACTGCAGAGATGACAGTGTCTGGAGAATTCCACAGTGGCTGAAGGAATAGGTATTAGTCTCTGGAAGACAGATCTCATCTGAGAGATGGCACTGTAATATTCAGGACATTACCAGGGAAGCAGCAGAGTCGGGCAAAGTCAGTGAGGCCTTGTGGGCATAGCAGTTCCTGAAGGGGATAAAGACAGTGGACATGGGAAAAGTGGTGACACTTGCAGAAAATAGTCACAGTGCTTGTCAGGAAATGGGAAAGGCAGCAGAAGTGGCTTGGGTGCCTCACAGAAGGCACATTAGTCACCACCGCAGTAGAATTAGACCAAGAGCCATGGAAAAAAATTCAGCGTCAGTTGGACAGTAAACACACTGGCGTGTGAACAAGTTTGAATGCCCTGCTTCTAGATAAACCTGAAGGGTTTTTCTCCCCACCCCACCTCACACCAGTAGGCCTGTGTTGAACAGACCCAGAGGAATGAAGGGCATGGTAAGAGTTCTCCAACCACCGTTCTGGGAATGGAGAATAAAGGAGGTTTGGATACTATAACCAGGATGATTACCTCTGTGCTCACCCACACTTTGTTACTATCACCAGCGACCTCCACTGCAAAGGTTCATGTGGAACTAACTTAGTTTTGTATATTTATTTTCTGTAAGTGCTTTTAAAATTATTATTATTAACAACATATTTCATATGGATACCTCACGCATTGGTACCCTCTTTTCCCTCGTCCCTGTCCCCATCCCTCTGGGGACCCTCCTCAGTGGGGTTGCAGGTATTCTCCACAGCTGTGGGTTATGCGTTGTGGAGCAACAGTCAGTTATTTGGGGGGTGGGGGGAGGGAATGCCTCTGGGCATGATGTCTCAACCTGTGGCACTTACAATCTTTCCACTCCCTCTTCGTCAAAATTCCCTGAGCTGTAGTGGATGAGTTTTAAGTTTACTTCAGTGATGAGCTCTTAGGAGCCTTTGGATCCTTTGGTAGGTGTTGGGAATCCTCAGTGTCTGTCTCATTCACCCTGGCGCTGATAATCAGGTTCACCACGAGAGCAGCACTTTTGCTCGTCTCCCCAGTTCCTCTGTGGTTTCAGCTGTGGCTTGGCTGAAGTACGAGGGATAATTTATCTCCTCGGCTCATCCTGCCTTCTGAAAAAGAACAGATATTGAGCCTATGGCCTAAATCTGGAGGCATAAGTAGGATCCAAAATACGAAAGATACATCAGGGGTTACACATCCTCCTACCTAACCACACACATGCAAAATGAAAGTGATGTTGGAAAATGGCTGCAAGGACCTGACCCTACAGGAGCTGAGGCCGACAGCGGACAGATGGGAGCTGAGAGCAGAGATTGATGGGAATACTCTCTTTTTTATACTATAGTTTGAAGTGTTGCCCAGCTCTGATGGACCCCATGTTAACTTATCTTCCATGCAGATTCGGACCATCTAGCTTGTCTACTGAATGACTGTCTTTTTGAGTAAACACCTCTGTGTTTTGATCTCCCTGCACTGGGATTTCAGATGTAGGGCAAGATCCCCTGCAGGCAAAGCCAAGTTAGGATCAGGTTTGCCTTTTGCCTCTGACAATGTCCCTGGTGCCTACCAGTAGCGTATGCTTAAAATCTAAAATTTAGCCAGGTGTAGTGGCGCACGCCTTTAATCCCAGCACTTGGGAGGCAGGGTAGGAGGATCACTGTGAGTTCAAGGCTGGCCTGAGACTATATAGTGAATTCCAGGTCAGCCTGGGCTCGAGAGAGACTCTACCTCGAAAAAACAAATCTAAAACCCAGAGAATCAAATATTTGCTGACATTTATTACATTCATGATTGCAGAAGTGAGTAAATAGCCAACTCAGAGAGCAAAGTTCAAGTATAATCACCTTAATGCACTCTCATGGTTAGTTAACAGTGGTATTCTACGCTAAGACAAAGACATTCAGAAAAATAAGCATTTAGGTGGGCTGGTAGAGTTGACTATAACAAAAGCTCTTAGCCCTTGTTGTAGATAATTAGTAGAAGGTTTGACTTGCAGCTCATGAAATCCCGAAGACTGTATGCGGTCACTCATTCAGCATTTATTGAAAGCCTACTTCCTGGTGTTCATGGCCTTGTATAATCCTTTAAGAGACAGCTGGACATGTGACTTACTTCTAGTGAACAGAATATAACAAGAGTAATAAATTACCACTTCCAAGATTAAGTATAACAGTATGACTCCCCCTCCCCCCCACAGAAACACACACACACACACACACACACACACACACACTCTCTTCTTGCTTTGAGATGCCTCAGGTGAAGATGTTCCAATGGAGATGTCACACAGGAAAGAACTGAGGGCAGCAAGAGAATTATGGCCTCTCAACAAGCAAGGGAGGGAACTTGGAAGGGAATTCTACTCATTTCTATAGATGACTATAGCCCTGGCTGACATTTGGGCTGCAGATTTTGTTGTTGTTGTTGTTATTTTTTGAGGTAAGGTCTTCATCTAGCTCAGGCTGATCTGGAATTTACTCTGTAGTCTTAGGCTAAACTCACACTCACAGTGATCCTCCTACCTCTGCCTCCCAAGTGCTAGGATTAAAAGTGTGTGCCACCACGCCCGGCTTTGGGCTATAGCTTTGTTAGAAGACCGGGAGGCTAATACCTAGGTTCTGAGAGGGCACAGTTCCAATTCAACATACCTGTTCTCATTGGTAAGGCCAGAGGGCATGGCTCCAATTCAACATACCTATTCCTCATTGCCAATGTGAGAAGGCACAGTTCCAATTCAAGATACTTATTCCTCATTGCCAAGGCAAGAGAGCACAGTTCCAATTCAACATACCTATTCCTCATTTCATTTTGGTGCAAATCTTCCAAATCTAGCTTTTAAACATATATGGCACCTTATTGTTGTCTGTGGCTACCCTCTCATGCAATGGCACATCAGAACTTCTTACTAATATCTAAGTATGACTTAGTTCCATCTGTTAATCCATCCTCATCCCTCCCTCCCTGCCACTCTCCCAAACCTTTGGTCATCACTATTCTACTCTTCTCTGGGACAAACTTTACTTTTAGATTCCACATTCGAGTGAGATCATGCGGTTCTTGTCTCTCTGTACCTTGTTTATTTCACTTAGCAATGATTTCTAGTTCTATCCCTGTTGGAAATGACAAGATTTCATCGCTTTTAGTGGCTGAATAGTTCATTGTACATGTACGTAAACACACACTGTCTTTCCATTTCCTGGCTAACGTGACTAGGGCTGCAGTAAACAGAGGAGTGCTATATCTCTTAGATGTGTTGATTTCTCCCTTTGAGTAGATGCCCAATGGATGGATTGTTGGTCATACAGCAGTTCTATTATGATGAGTGGATGCCCAGTGGAGGGATTGCTGGTCATACAGCAATTCTATTATGATGAGTGGATGCCCAGTGGAGGGATTGCTGGTCATACAGCAGTTCTATTATGATGAGTGGATGCCCAGTGGTAGGATTGCTGGTCATACAGCAGTTCTATTATGGTGAGTGGATGCCCAGTGGAGGGATTGCTGGTCATACAGCAGTTCTATTATGATGAGTGGATGCCCAGTGGAGGGATTGCTGGTCATACAGCAGTTCTATTATGGTGAGTAGATGCCCAGTGGTAGGATTGCTGGTCATACAGCAGTTCTATTATGGTGAGTGGATGCCCAGTGGAGGGATTGCTGGTCATACAGCAGTTCTATTATGATGAGTGGATGCCCAGTGGAGGGATTGCTGGTCATACAGCAGTTCTATTATGATGAGTAGATGCCCAGTGGTGGGATTGCTGGTCATACAGCAGTTCTATTATGATGAGTGGATGCCCAGTGGAGGGATTGCTGGTCATCCAGCAGTTCTATTATGATGAGTAGATGCCCAGTGGAGGGATTGCTGGTCATACAGCAGTTCTATTATGATGAGTGGATGCCCAGTGGAGGGATTGCTGGTCATACAGCAGTTCTATTATGATGAGTGGATGCCCAGTGGAGGGATTGCTGGTCATACAGCAGTTCTATTATGATGAGTAGATGCCCAGTGGTGGGATTGCTGGTCATACAGCAGTTCTATTATGATGAGTGGATGCCCAGTGGAGGGATTGCTGGTCATACAGCAGTTCTATTATGATGAGTGGATGCCCAGTGGAGGGATTGCTGGTCATACAGCAGTTCTATTATGATGAGTAGATGCCCAGTGGAGGGATTGCTGGTCATACAGCAGTTCTATTATGATGAGTGGATGCCCAGTGGAGGGATTGCTGGTCATACAGCAGTTCTATTATGATGAGTGGATGCCCAGTGGAGGGATTGCTGGTCATACAGCAGTTCTATTATGATGAGTAGATGCCCAGTGGTGGGATTGCTGGTCATACAGCAGTTCTATTATGATGAGTGGATGCCCAGTGGAGGGATTGCTGGTCATACAGCAGTTCTATTATGGTGAGTAGATGCCCAGTGGAGGGATTGCTGGTCATACAGCAGTTCTATTATGATGAGTGGATGCCCAGTGGAGGGATTGCTGGTCATACAGCAGTTCTATTATGATGAGTGGATGCCCAGTGGAGGGATTGCTGGTCATACAGCAGTTCTATTATGATGAGTAGATGCCCAGTGGAGGGATTGCTGGTCATACAGCAGTTCTATTATGGTGAGTAGATGCCCAGTGGAGGGATTGCTGGTCATACAGCAGTTCTATTATGGTGAGTGGATGCCCAGTGGAGGGATTGCTGGTCATACAGCAGTTCTATTATGATGAGTGGATGCCCAGTGGAGGGATTGCTGGTCATACAGCAGTTCTATTATGATGAGTAGATGCCCAGTGGAGGGATTGCTGGTCATACAGCAGTTCTATTATGATGAGTGGATGCCCAGTGGAGGGATTGCTGGTCATACAGCAGTTCTATTATGATGAGTAGATGCCCAGTGGAGGGATTGCTGGTCATACAGCAGTTCTATTATGATGAGTAGATGCCCAGTGGAGGGATTGCTGGTCATACAGCAGTTCTATTATGGTGAGTAGATGCCCAGTGGAGGGATTGCTGGTCATACAGCAGTTCTATTATGGTGAGTAGATGCCCAGTGGAGGGATTGCTGGTCATACAGCAGTTCTATTATGATGAGTGGATGCCCAGTGGAGGGATTGTTGGTCATACAGCAGTTCTATTATGATGAGTAGATGCCCAGTGGAGGGATTGCTGGTCATACAGCAGTTCTATTATGGTGAGTAGATGCCCAGTGGAGGGATTGCTGGTCATACAGCAGTTCTATTATGATGAGTGGATGCCCAGTGGAGGGATTGCTGGTCATACAGCAGTTCTATTATGATGAGTAGATGCCCAGTGGAGGGATTGCTGGTCATACAGCAGTTCTATTATGATGAGTAGATGCCCAGTGGAGGGATTGCTGGTCATACAGCAGTTCTATTATGGTGAGTGGATGCCCAGTGGAGGGATTGCTGGTCATACAGCAGTTCTATTATGATGAGTAGATGCCCAGTGGAGGGATTGCTGGTCATACAGCAGTTCTATTATGATGAGTAGATGCCCAGTGGAGGGATTGCTGGTCATACAGCAGTTCTATTATGGTGAGTAGATGCCCAGTGGTGGGATTGCTGGTCATACAGCAGTTCTATTATGATGAGTGGATGCCCAGTGGAGGGATTGCTGGTCATACAGCAGTTCTATTATGATGAGTGGATGCCCAGTGGAGGGATTGCTGGTCATACAGCAGTTCTATTATGATGAGTGGATGCCCAGTGGAGGGATTGCTGGTCATACAGCAGTTCTATTATGATGAGTGGATGCCCAGTGGAGGGATTGCTGGTCATACAGCAGTTCTATTATGATGAGTAGATGCCCAGTGGAGGGATTGCTGGTCATACAGCAGTTCTATTATGATGAGTGGATGCCCAGTGGAGGGATTGCTGGTCATACAGCAGTTCTATTATGATGAGTGGATGCCCAGTGGAGGGATTGCTGGTCATACAGCAGTTCTATTATGATGAGTAGATGCCCAGTGGTGGGATTGCTGGTCATACAGCAGTTCTATTATGATGAGTGGATGCCCAGTGGAGGGATTGCTGGTCATACAGCAGTTCTATTATGATGAGTGGATGCCCAGTGGAGGGATTGCTGGTCATACAGCAGTTCTATTATGATGAGTGGATGCCCAGTGGAGGGATTGCTGGTCATACAGCAGTTCTATTATGATGAGTGGATGCCCAGTGGAGGGATTGCTGGTCATCCAGCAGTTCTATTATGATGAGTAGATGCCCAGTGGAGGGATTGCTGGTCATACAGCAGTTCTATTATGATGAGTGGATGCCCAGTGGAGGGATTGCTGGTCATACAGCAGTTCTATTATGATGAGTAGATGCCCAGTGGTAGGATTGCTGGTCATATAGGAGTTCTATTATGGTGAGTAGATGCCCAGTGGAGGGATTGCTGGTCATACAGCAGTTCTATTATGGTGAGTAGATGCCCAGTGGAGGGATTGCTGGTCATACAGCAGTTCTATTATGGTGAGTAGATGCCCAGTGGAGGGATTGCTGGTCATACAGCAGTTCTATTATGGTGAGTAGATGCCCAATGGAGGGATTGCTGGTCATACAGCAGTTCTACTGTGATGGTTTGACTACTGTCTTTCTCATATCCCCGTACCTGTGCGAGAGCCTCGGGCTCAGAGGGTTGTTTCCTCTTCCCACTGGACATCATACTTTTCCCGAAAGGCCTGCTTCACTACCCCCATCACTGTGAAACCCCTGCAGATCAACGAAATCAAAATTGGCTCCCCCTGAGACCCCACAGTCTTTGCAGTCTAGCCCAGTTGGGTTGAAGTGACCGCAGGTTCTGAAATGTCTCTCTCCTCTGCCAGGTCCTGACTTCACTTTATGTGGCAGTCTGTATGTAGTGTACAAGACTGGCTTGGAAAGGAGGGATGTGGTGGAAGAGGGAATGGAGGGGTGGTACAAGGAGCTGAATCCCACCCACTGCTCAGCCATGCTCTTGGTGCGTCCACAACATTCTAGAAGATCCTCTTCTGCTGCAAGAGTCCTTTCCTTTCTGGTGGACTGAGAAATACTGATCCAGGGATTGGTACTTATCAGTGAGTAAGTCTTCTTTGAGCCAGAGAAAAAATGAGAAAAAATAATGACTCTGTGGAATGAATTTCCCACAAATTAGATATATTTAGTGACTTTTACTTATTCTAATTTAAAATTATTGCTCTTTTAATAATATCTTATTTATTCATTTATTTATGACAGGGGAGAAAGAGAAAGGTTGAGAGGCAAAGGCAGAGAGAGAGAGAGGGAGAGAGAATGGGCACACCCGAGCCCCTAGCCACTGCAAATGAACTCCGGACACATGTACCACTTTGCGGATCTGGCTTATGTGAGTCCTGGGAAATCTAGCCCGAGTCCCTTGGCTTTGCCGGCAAGCACCTTAAGCTCTAAGCCATCTCTCTTGCCCTCATTTCTTTTAATTTTCATGAAGTAACAATGTGATGCAATATAGAAGTATATTTTTCAATATCTGAATAAAAATCAAGCGATGGAATCCCTGAGCTGCTCCTCAAGCAGTAAAAGCAATCTGTGGTCTGTGAAGTGGGGAGTCCTTGGGACCAGTGTTGCCTGGGCTCTGGGAAGAGGTCTGGAGCAATGGCATCCCTATAGTCAGGCTCTCACCTAGTGCTCACACACTGGCTTCTTCCATTCTCTTATAAAGGACCAGGGAACAAGGCAGAGAACATAAGCCTGGAGCACCCCATAGTTCCAGAAAGTAAGGGAGTGCCCAGTGAGACCATAGGCATGGCCGCCTGTCAAACAGCACAGCACCAGGGCTGGAGAGATGGCTTAGCAGTTAAGCGCTTGCCTGTGAAGCCTAAGAACCCCGGTTCAAGGCTCGGTTCCCCAGGTCCCTCATTAGCCAGATGCACAAGGGGGCGCACGCGTCTGGAGGTCGTTTGCAGAGGCTGGAAGCCCTGGCGCGCCCATTCTCTTTCTCCCCCTCTATCTGTCTTTCTCTCTGTGTCTGTAGCTCTCAAATAAATAAATAAATAATTTTAAAAAATGTTTGATTACCTTTAAAAAAAAAAACCAAAAAACAGCACAGCACCAAACAGAGGGAGCTCACAACTGTCACCAGTGCAACCAACCAAGCGGCAGAATGGAAGGGTACTGGACTGCAGCCTAAAGTGGAAAAGAAAGTTTCCCATGTGTATACTGATACAGGTAACAATCGGCCACGTAAACTAATGGAGGAGACTTGGTGGCTCTCTCGTGTAGGACAACACTGAATAACCTGCCTGGATATCGCACCCAGAGGCAGGGCACAATCCCTTCTGTTCACGTGGTGACCATACAGAGTGACTTCTTCCAAAGGATACAGTAGAGGAACAGGACAAAGTTGACTCCCCAGGGGAGAACGCCAACAAGCTACCTCTGCCAGGTACTCAAGGTTATCACGAGCAGAAGGCTATTCAGACAGCATGTGCCTGCTGTGGCTTGGATGTGAAATGCCTCCTATGCACTCACGTGTTGGAACCCTCGGTCCCTAGCAGGTGAGCTGTCTTGGTAGTTTCTGGACTGTTTAGGAGGTGGAGCCCCTCGGAAGGAGGAGTCACTGAGGGTGGGCCTGGGCTTTTATATTCTGGCCCCACTTCCTGTTTCTGTTTCCTGACTAAAGTGCAGTGTGGCCAGAGGCCTCACAGTCCTGCTCCAGTGCCAACCCTGGTGTGGTGGACTGTATTCCTTTGAACTGTCCCTGTAAACCTTTCCTCAAGCGGTTTCTTGATCACAGCAACAAGAAGAGTGGCTGACACAGTGTCCTTGATGTGGAATGATGAATACGGCACTTGACCTCTAGCACGTCCTTCTCAAAGCACATAATCCTGGCAAAATTGTGGGAAACATCAGTGAATCCAAGCTTAGCACCATTATATACATACCTGACCCAGGGCTCCTCAAAGACAACATAGGTGTCAAAAACAGTAGGGTTTTGGAAACTACCACAGCCAGGAGGAGCTTATGGACACATGACTAAGTGAACATGGTATCCTGGAAACGATTCTGGACCAGTAAAAGGACATTAGATAAAAACTAAGGAAATCAGGCTGGAGAGATGGCTCAGTGGTTAAAGTTGTTTGCTGCCAGCCTGCCAACCTAAATTTGATCCTCCTCAGCCCCCACCTAAAGTCAAACACAAGGTGGCACACGCATCTATTATCCCAGTGTGCCTACAGCAGTGCAAGGCGGGGCCAGGAGAGTCTGGAAGCTTGCATACAACAGCAGCAAAGTAAGAGAGAGCCTATCTCTAGAAGAAGGGGGAAGGAGGGCTGGAGAGATGGTGCAGAAGTTAAAGGCACTTGCTTGCACCCACGTAAAGTCAGATGCACAAAGTGGCACATGAATCTGAAGTTCATTTGCAGCTGCAGGAGGCTCTGGCATGCCCATTCTCTCTGCCTCTCTTAAATTAATTATATATATATATATATATATATATATATATATATATATATATATATATATTTTTTTTTTTAAATAACGTGGGGGTTGGAGAGATGGCCTAGTAGTTAAGATGCTTGCCTGCCAAGTCAAGGGACCCAGGTTTGATTCCCCAGGACCCATGTAAGCCAGCTGCACAAAGTGATACCTGCATCTGGAATTCATCTGCAGTGCCTGGAGGCCCTGGTACACCCATTCTCTCCCTCCCTCTCTCTGTCTCTGATAAAAAGAAAGTGGGGACTGGAGAGATGGCTTAGTAGTTAAGGCAATTGCTCCAAAAAAGGAACCAGGTTCAATTCCCCAGGACCCACATAAGCCAGATGCACAAGATGGCACATGCATCTGGAGTGTGTTTGCAGTGGCTGGAGGCCCTGGCACACATATTCTCTCTCTCTCTCTCTCTCTCTCTCTCTCTCTCTCTCTCTCTCTCTCTCATCTCTCTGCTCTTTCTCTTAAATAAATAACAATATATTTTTTAAAGAAAGAAGGTGGGAGGAGAGGACAAGCATTCCAAGGTTGTCCTCAGACCTCCACATGTGTGCTGTAGCACAGATGCCCCCCATCACATGGACACACACACATGCACAACATTTTTTAAAAGAATTATTTTAAGAATGAAGGGAAAATCTGATAACATCAAACTAGAAGAGGGACTATCTGGAAAGAATAAGGGATTCAGTGGAGAGGGATTCGGTAGGGAAGGGAGGACAGTGAAAGAGGGCTATGACAGTGATACATTGTATGTTTAGAAGTTGTCAATAAAAAGTTTCAAAAAACCAAGTAAGTCAGAATAAAGCATGGACTTCAACTAATGATGTATCGGTATACTTCATTATTCCATCTGGTGGGAGGAAAGAGAATTTGTGTGGGAAGAAGGAGACTTCCAGCCCAGGCTCCGTCGCTGGCTGTTTGTGACCGGACTTCATAACCTCATACCTTTTACTCTGCTCAGCCTATCTTGGTTTTCTGGGCCTTTCATTGAACACATGAGCTATGCCGGGCAGGACTTGATGAAGGTTGATGCTTCCATCAACAGGGAGCAATTTGCAAAGTTCTTTTCCTTTGTCACAGCCAATGGGGTTAAGAAAGGATCCCTGAAGTTGACACCAGAGTCCTGAGTTGTTTCTTTCACCTTTGTTGTGTTTGGCAAGAGACCCATTTCATTCCAGAAGCTTCCACCCATCCCATATTGCAATCTGTCAGAAAAACACTGGTGGTGTAGGGAAAGGGGTGTGTGGGCTTTGTTGACATCTGAATTGGGACCACATTCTACTTTTATCATTAGTCACGTGATCTTACAAAACAAGTCAACTCCCCCAAAAGCCAACTTTATAATGAATGAAACAGGGCAGTAGTAACCCTTAACTCTTCCCTCCTCTTTTTCTTGCTTCTCTACACCTCCCTTCCTCTCCCCAGCCCGAGATTTTGGTTTTTTCTTCTTGACAAATAAACCATGTTTAATTGTAGGCTAACCAAAAAACTCCCCACAGGTTATGGCCTCTGGGCTAAAAGGACCTTGAAACTGTAGAGTCACTATGGTGGGAGGAAGATAATCAGCAATTTACGGGAGAAGACTACAGAGAAGGGATGAGAAATCTGGGTATAAAAGACAAGTGAGCTATCTGGAATCTTCAGCTCCCATGTGAACTCTGAAACGGACTGGATGTAGCACCTGAGTCCCAAGTAAAGGACACATGTATGTTTACTTGACTGGGTTACTCTTCTTACCCCTGTGACCAGGTACCTGACATTAAGGGAGGAAGGGTTTATTTTGACTCACAGTTTGAGGGTGCAGTCCACAATAGTGAGGCAGGCGTGGAGGCTGTGCTGTGGGAGCCTGGCACTGCCAGCTCACATCGCCAGAGGCAATGGAAGCAAAGAGAGGAAGTGACAGGAAGTGAGGTTGAGCTATAAAGCCTTAAGGCTCACCCCCAGTGACTTTTTTCCTCTAGGTAGGCCCCATCTCTGAAAGGTCCCAAAACTTCCCAAAACAGCACCATCAGCTGGAGAGCAAGTGTTCAAAGACAAGAGCTTATGGGGGACAGTTCACACCAGACCATGACACTGTTCAGCTGATGTGGCCATCTGAAGCAAGGACAGCCCGCATGGTGACATGTGTACTGTTGGCTTATTTATGTTTATATTTTAGCAACAAAAATTGTGCCTTTTGTTTTTGCCAAGTACAGATTATGATTTGGGCCTTGAATTTTACCTGAGAGATGTGATGCACCTATGCAAAAAAAAGGGAGCAAAGAAGTTTCCTAAATGTTTAGTTAATTTATTTAGGCACAAATATTTCATCTCTTAGGCTCTTCCTGCTGGGAAAGTAAGAGGAAGGTGATACATTGGTTAATGGCATTCTAAAAACATGCTTTGGTGTGTAGAGATAATAATCTACTTTTTTGAGTATGTTAATAATAAATTAAGGTTATGTTGTTGTTATATTAGAGAAAAATTAATGGATTAATCTCAGCAAAAAAAAAATAACAATAACTTGGAAATAGATGAGCTAGAGATATCAAAACTGAAAACATGTGAGCTGCAGACAGCAATCCAGTATGGGCAACCTTTGGATGAGTACTACTCTATTCCAGAAGGTAATATCGCACACAGTGCCTGATGCATCCAGGTTAAGCATGTCTGGTCCAAAGATCCAAAAGCCGAAATGCCCCAACATTCGAAACTATTTGAGTGCTGTCATCATGCCCCAAGAGGAAAATTCCACATCATGAAACCTTATTTCATGTACAAAATCATTAAAAATATCATATAGAATGACCTTCAGGCAGATAAACATGAAACATTAAAAATAAATTTCACATTTAGACTCAGAGCCCATTTTCAAGATAGATATTATGTCTATGGAAATACTCTAAAATCTATGCATAATCCGAAATGCAAAGCACAGATAGCCCTTAAGTACTCCAGATAAGGGGCACTCAACCTGTGACAAATATTTGGCAACTATTTGTTGAGTTTTATTACTTTTTAGTGCAGTAATTTCTTTGGCAAGTTCTTTAACTCAGATGAAAATGTGTGTGTGTGTGCGTGTGTGTGTTGCTGGGGATGGAACCCAGGACCTTGTACGTGCCAGGCAAGTGATCTATCACTAAACTAAACTCCCAGCCCCCTTTCTGGTTCTTTTATTTTCATAAAAGTCTATTCATCTAAAGAAGATAGCAGCAATAGTCAGAAGAATGTGTGTGCATGTTCTATAAAAAAAAAAAAAAAAAAAAAAAAAGATTCCAATTGACTGACCGAGAGAACCCCTGGACCCAGGCTGTGTTACAGGTCCTGCTAACAAGGCCCTTGTCAGTATTCTGAGCCTCTTTCTGGTATTCTGTTTACTTTGGCCTCCCAAAGATTAGGTCTCAAGTCACACGGATCTCCATGGTCTTCAGTGGCGCCACCTTCCCTTCCTTACTTTACTTATGCCTGGATCTAAGGGACATGCCAGGGGGCATGAAGTGTTTCCCTTGTGGAGCTGCAGGCAGGCCCTGGGCCATGCAGCCAGCCAGGTCGCAGGGACTCTGACCCTCACTCAACTCAGGATCAGGCAGCTTACAGACCTACTTATGACGTATACTGAGGAGCTGTCTTGGGGCCTGCTGCTTTGAAAACCCTCTTCTCCCTCCCACTGGGAGATTATAGGACACAGGCAGGCTGGAAGGGCTGTGGGAAGCTTTGGAGGTAGGAGGAGAAGGTCAGAGAGGATTGCAATATGAAGAGGCCTCCCTTTGGGGAACCCCATAGTCTTTTCCCATAAGGAGCCAGTGGTGGGCTTTCTTCTTTGATCCTTTTAGTTTTCCCATGGGTGGAGGGGGGAACCAAGCTACTGATCGGGAAGAAATCAGCCCCGGTGTGTCTTCTCCGCCCTTTCTCATCTACACTTCAGCTTCCAGGCATCTCACGGTGGCTCTGGGTGGACTCTTGGGCTCGTCTGTGGTTTTGTCAGTTTTCTTTGATTCCTCATTAGCGGCGCCATCCTCGGCCTTCTCCTCCTTCACGACCTTGGTTTCAATCATTTCCTTCTGCTGACTCTTGCTTGTGAAAGGGAAGGCTTTCACGTACCTGTAAGCACAGACATCAAGCAACAGCGAGAAACTTCCGTGAGACACACGTCACAGCAGATAACGCGGTGTTTGCCCTGGCACGGTCCCCCGGGGACCTTTATTTCAGAGGAACGCAAACACATTCCTCTCAAGCACACTTGAATGCATTCATTCATCACGTCAGTACACCCACGGGTCCACCTTCAGACTGGCCTTGCAACTCTTCCCTCCCAAACAAAGAATGAGAAATTACATACATCATACACGTTTGCCTAGGTGTTGATCTTTCCCTTTTATTTCTTGGTTTTGAAAAGGACACCCAGAGGTTGATACGTATAATCTAGATGGCTTGTGTGTACCATACCTCAGTCTGCTCGTAGGTGCCAGGTTCACCAGTGTTAGGAGCACCAGCTAGTTACTAGTTCATGTAGATAAACTAGCAATGACGACACCACCATAGCAACCAGAGACCATGGCCACAGCCAGTTGCACCCTGATATGCAAATGAGCTAACCCTAAGGTATTTATCAGGACTATGGATAAGGACTGGAGAAGAAGAGTATTAAAAAAATCACAAAAAAGTGCAGGGCGTGGTGGCGCACGCAGAGGTTGCTGTGAGTTCAAGGCCACCCTGAGACTACATAGTGAATTCCAGGTCAGCCTGGGCTTGGGTGAGACCCTACCCTGAAAAACAGAAAAACAAACAAGAAACCACAAAAAGTTGAAGCAGCTGTCACTCAAACCAGACAGGCAGACTCCAGTCACTCTCCGTGTTGACACCCGCCACAGGGCCAGAGCAGCCTGTGGGAGCCCCGGGTGGGAGCCGGCTGAGGATGAAGAGGAAGGAGAACGGCTGACCCAAGCCCTGCCCACGGACCAAGTGGCCTCCCAGGTGAGCTGCCTCGGGACTAGGCTACAGGTGAGAAGATAGGAGGAGAGAGAACCTGACCTAATTAACATGTGTGTGGAGTGAATGCGCTAATTAAATTAACATATCCACCTCTCCACTACTTAGATCACTTAACTAGGCATTCTCATTGACCAGGTCTTGATTCTCAGTGAATATTTGATCAAGAAGGAATGAAGGACTGGAGAGATGGCTCATGGTTCAAGAGGTTTGCTTGCAAAGCCTCACGGTCCCAGGTTTGATTCCCCAGTACCCACATAAAGCCAGATGCACAAAGTAATGCATACATACTTGCGGCATTCCATGCACTGGCCTGTGGCAAGGGCTGCCTGGGGTGGCCTGACTGGAGCAACATCAGGTGGCCTACCTCCTCACTCTTCCACCCATTCTAATTTGAGCTAGAAGCTCCGAATTACTGAGATTCCCTTTTTCTTCTTATTATTTTTTATATGCTCCAAGGCCTCAACCACTGCAATCAAAATCCAGACGCTTTTGCCACCTAGTGGGCATACACGACCTTGTGCTTGCCTCACCTTTGTGCATCTGGCTTACGTGGGATCTGGAGAGTCAAACACGGGTCCTTAGGCTTTGCAGGCATGTGCCTTAACCGCTAAGCCATCTCTCCAGCCCGAGATTCCCTTTTTGCATGAGCTCCTAGGTCTCTGAGCACCTTCAGGAATGGGGTGACAGACATGCGTGGGCACGCCCAGGTGTTGAACGTGGAGTTTGGAGATTCCAACTCCAGCCGTCTTCAGGTCTCTTCTGCTTGTGCAGGAAAGCACGATTGATGCTGAGCCATCTTTCCAACCCCATTTCTATTTTGATCAAATACCAATAACTTTGGAAAGGCACAAGTTGGGAGAACAACAGAAGTGTCAGGACTAGCAATGCGCCCACACCCCACCTTTTGACGTAGCAAACTGCCAGGACAGCCGCAGCACTGAAGAAGAGGAGCGCGAGCACCAGCAGAGCCGTGGGGACACCTGAGGAAAGAGAGGCCACTGGTCTTGGACTGCCACGTCGTGTGCACCGCGCGGCTAAGGGCTCAGCTTCACATGCTGGGGGAGGGGCACTGGACAGCACAGGAGAGCCTTCTCTGGGCCTATGTCTGATGTGGGACCCTCATCGACATCTTTCTTTTTTAAAATATTTTATTTTTGTTTATTTATTTGACAGAGAAAGAGGGAGGGAGGGAGGGAGAAACGGGCGAGCCAGGGCCTCCAGCTACTGCAAACGAACTCCAGACGCATGCGCCCCCTCGTGCATCTGGCTAACGTGGGTCCTGGGGAATCGAACCTGGGTCCTTCGGCTTTGCAGGCCAGTGCCTTAACTGCTAAGCCATCCCTCCAGCCCCGACAGCTTGCTTTCTTTATTAAAACCCCAACCTTGCCTGGCACACTTTCTCTATTCTACATCATTATGACAGGTAAAGTAGAGTTTATTTCCTGGGGCGCTGAGAACCCCCCTTCCCCATCTAGTCAACAAGGCTGCTGGATAAAGAGGTATCTGGACTAAAGTCATAGGCACTGAACACATGTATTTTTGCATCCACAGCAACAGATAATAATATTTCCTTTAATCTTGAGTTTTCTGCAGTGAAGCTTTTTCGTACTCATGATTTTGAGCTCAATCCTTGAGGTTCTTGTAGCTCTCAACTGCTAAGACTTTGTGAAAGTGGAGCTTGCATTAGGTTAAACATTTATGTGTGCAGTCTGGAGAGGGGGCTGGACTGCATGTCTTGTCTGTCATATATAAATACCTCTACACATATCACAGAGAGAGAGAGAGAGAGAGAGAGAGAGAGAGAGAGAGAGAGAGAGAGGGAGAGGGAGAGAGAGAAAGCGTTCACCTCCAAACCCAGCATCTTCATTCTTGCGTGCCGCCTCACTTTCATTAGAGGCTTCTGCTTCTGTAGCCACGGAGGTTGTTTCTGTCACAATTTCTGTGACGCAAACCACTTTTGTCTTCCGGGGAATGGAGGTGGAGGGCGGAGCAGGCGTGGTGGCTAGGGCAGGGGACGAAGAGTGCACAGCGGAAGCCAGGTCGGTGCCATCCTCACTGACAGCAGACTCTGCTGTGGGGGTGGCAGTTTGAATGTCCTCGTACATGGGGTCAAAGGTGGTGACGAACTCTGGCATGCATGAGTTAACCCAGGTATCTGTAAGAAGAGGGAAGATGGAGGGAGAAGTAAGAAACAGAAGGAGCTGCTCACCACCATCTTCCAGGTTCTCAGGATCCTCCAGGCCTCTGACATAGCACTCAGGGTTCCGGGCTCACCGAAACCCAAGTCCAACCTTGCCACACTTGTCCTCAGCAGCTTCGGGGCCCCGCATTTGTGATCAGACGCTGCTGGCCGGCGACCCGCAGCAGCTTGGGCTGGCCCCCGTTGCTCCTGCCATACTGAGGTCCTGTGAGCAGCTCAGCACACTTTCTCTCTCATCTGGCCCTGCTTTACGGTGCCTTATTCACCTGCCCAACCTTGGTGTGCTCTTAGCAAACTCCTCCTTGCCCTCCAGGGGTCAAATTTGCCTGGTCTTGGTCCTCAGTGTGTTTTTGATCAAGAAGGGATGAAGGGCTGGAGAGGTGGCTCAGTGGTTAAAGGCACTTGTTTGCAAAGTCTGATGGCGAGGGTTCAATTCCCCAGTACCCATGGAAAGCCAGATGTAGCTATGCATATGGGGTTCATTTACAGTGTCAGGAGGCCCTGGCATGCCCGTATTCATTCTCTCCACATAAATAAAGAAGAAAGAAACAAAGACAGAGAGAGAGAGGGAGAAAGGAAGAAAGGAGGGAATGAAGGAATGAAGGAAGAAAGAAAGAAAAAAGAAAGGAAGGAAGGAAAGAAGGAAGGAAGGAAAGTATTTTTTTTAGAAAGAATGTCTGAAGAAAGCAAAAATGAAGGAAAGGAAAGAGTAGTGGAGGAAACTATCATATATATGTGAGACCACTTCGGAACAAGATCTGCTAAAATCAAATTTCTCTGTGTTCATAAAACATGTATAAAGGGAAAAAAAGTTTACAAAAGCATGAAAAGGGAAAAAGAGGAGCATGCATTTGTTTTCAATTCTGTTTCATGTAACATAAAGGAAACATATCTGTTTAACATCATATACTGTATCAACTGTGACACCAGATGTTTAAATATCTCATTTAGCCCTTTCATCAAACCCTCATTTATTTTTTTAAAGTATCACTCATCACTTAAAATTTTTTTGTTTATTTATTTATTTGAGAGCAACAGACAGAAAGAGAAAGAGGCAGACACAGCCACTGCAAACGAACTCTAGACGCATGCGCCCTCTTGTGCATCTGGCTAATGTGGGTCCTGGGGAATCGAGCCTCAAACCAGTGTTCTTAGGCTTCACAGGCAAGTGCTTAACTGCTAAGCCACCTCTCCAGCCCCCAAACCCTCATTTATGCAGGACAATAGTAAAGTTCATAGGAATCAAGTTTGTTTGCCCAAAGTCGGTTAGAGAGCCATATATTACAACATAAATGTGTGTCTATTTTAAATCTCTGATCATTTAGAGCAGTGATATGGCATCGGCCAGAATGCTACTTATGAAAAAAAAAGTCATTCCAGCTGTGCATGGTGGCGCACACCTTTAATCTCAGCAGAGGTAGGAGGATCACTGTGAGTTCGAGGCCACCCTGAGACTACATAGTGAATTCCAGGTCAGCCTGAGCTAGAGTGAGACCCTATCTCAGAAAACAAAACCAAACAAAACAAAACAAAAAAATCATTCCATTAAGTTGATTTGCTTTTGAAAGTTAAATGAGTAGGACTAGTCAAGGTCATAAATAGCCCTGATAAGATATTTGACCACACATGTTGTAAGTCAATATTAAAAATTTTTTGTTTACAGAGAGAGAGAGAGGGAGAGAATTGGCATGCCAAGGCCTCAGCCATTGAATTCAAACTCCAGATGCCTCACCTTTGTGGGTCTGACTTATGTGGGATCTGGAGAGTCGAACATGGCTCCTTAGGCTTTGCAGGCAAGCACCTTAACTGCTAAGCCACCTCTTGAACCCAGTAAGTCAGTACTTGATTCTAGTCATTCTGCTTTGAAAATATCTCTAGTATCATAAAAAATAGCCTTGAACTTTTAGACACACTTCCCATTCCTGAGTGTGTGCCAGGCTGTCCCCTCTGAAAATGAACAGTTTTGAGAAGCAGTTGAAGAAAACACCGAGCTCAATAGACTGCATTGGGTACTAAACACACAGACATGTAAGGTAGCGCTCCTGCTTCCACGACAGAGGAAGCCTTTCTCCTTAGAGCAGAAGGCCTTTGGGCAGAATGTGGAGAACTGATGCCTTTATTCAACAGATATTTATGCAGGGCAGGAATCTGATGCACATGAGAAAAAAAAAGTCTCCATTTTTTAATGTTATGTGTGTAGACGTGTGTGCGTGCCTGCATGCACCTGTGTATATCCATGTGAAGGCCAGAGCTTAATGTCTTTCTTAATCACTTTGTATCTTGTTTTTTGAGATAGGGATTTTCACTGAACCTGGAGCTCACTGATTTGGTTAGATTAGCTGGACAGAAATCCTCATGGATCCTTCTGCCTGTGCCTCCCCAGTGCTGGAACTACAGGCATGTGACTCTACACTTGGCTTTTCTTTTTTTTTTTCTTTCATTTATTTATTTATTTGACAGATTGAGAGAGAGAGAGAGAGAGAGAGAGAGAGAGAGAGAGAGAGAGAGAGAGAATGGGCATGCCAGGCCTCCAGCCACTGCAAACGAACTCCAGATGCATGTGCCCCCTTGTGCATCTGGCTTATGTGAGTCCTGGGGAATCAAACCTGGGTCCTTTGGCTTTGCAGGCAAACGCCTTAACCGCTAAGCCTTCCCTCCATCCCTACACCTGGTTTTTCTATGTGTGCTGGAGGTCTGAACTAAGGTCCTCATGCTTGCACAACAAGTATTTCACTGACTACGTCATCTCCCCAGTCCCCAAAGTTGCAGTTTTTAAGGGGCTTCCATACCATTGGAGGGACAGAGATAATAAAAACTAAACAAGCCATGACTTCAGAGGATGGTGAATGGTGAAAAGAAAATGAGACAGAATGTGGATTGAAGTGGTAAGGGTAGAGGATGAGGGAGAGGTACTTTAGCTAGGGTGATAAGAAAAGACCTGTTAGGAAAGTGACATTCAAGGTGAGGCCTGAGTGGTTAAAAGGTAGCAGTCATTGGGGATCTAGGGCAAGAGCATGCAAAGTAACAAGAACCTGAAATGGAGTGAACTGAGGTCACTGGGTAAACAAGAAGGCCAGTGTGGCTGAGCTAGAGCTGTGAAGAGGAAACAGGATATCCGGGTCAGCAGGGGGATGGTGATCCAAGAATCCAGAAGTAGGAAAGCACAGCTGTGTTGGGAAGATGATGAGGAGCCTAGTATGGTGAAAGAGAATGGGGTGTGTATGGATGGGAATATGAAAGTCTGCAAACAGGAGATGAAGCCTGGGAGAGGCTAGTCGAGTTATCGAGATTCCTAACTGCCATGTCAATGAATTTGGAGAGTTCACTGGAGAAGAAACTTCCATCTGGAGTTCACCATCCTTCTAAAGCACACACAGAAGTTTTCACATATGTCTACTTTAATATTCAAAAGGCCTCACACTTTCCAGCATATTGTCGAACGGGAAGCCATCCAAGGCTGTGGAGCAAAACAGAGAAACGGAATTACCAGTGGAGGCATGAGAGGAAACGCAACTGCATAGAAATAGGAGAATCCAGAAATAAGATATATAAAAATATTTTTTTAAAAAAATACAGCTACAGGGCTGGAGGAATGGCTTAGCAGTTAAGGCATTTGCCTGCAAAGCCAAAGGTCCCAGGTTTGATTTCCCAGGACCCACGTTAGCCAGATGCACAAGGGGGTGCACGTGCCTGGAGTTCATTTGCAGTGGCTGGAGGCCTTGGCGCACCCATTCTCTCTCTCTCTGTCAAATAAATAATTTAAAAAAATTTTTAAATGCAGTCACAGAAAGAAAGATCTGTCTGTATGGACTGAGTAATTTCCTAACAGAGGGTTTAAGTGGGGAAGCTACACACAGAACAGCCTTTACTCTGTTTTCTGTGTGTGTGTGTGTGTGTGTGTGTGTGTGTGTGTGTGTGTGTAGGGGAAATGACATCCAACACCCCATCTGTGGTAGTTAATCTTTGTTATCATTAGAATCTCTGTACATGACTGTGAGGGATTTTCTGGAGTAGGTTAGTTGAGGTTGGAAGACCCACCCAAAAAGTGGGCACCAGCCCTCACTGCTCTCTCTCCCTGATTGCAGACGCCATGACCAGCTGCCTCAAGCTCCTGGCACCATGCCCTCCCCGCCATGATGGCCTGGAACTTCCACCTGTCAGCTGAAATAAACCTTTCCTCTGTTGCTCTTGTCAGGTATCTGGGCACAACAATGAAAAGGTAATTAATATGCCTTTCTTTGTACACAAACCAAAAAAGAGATAGAACAAAACTGTAGATAAATGGAAAGAAAGATTGGAGTAAGACCTTACTGGTTAGGCTTTTTAGATCACTGAGCCATGTAAATTTTTATCTATTTAAGAAAAATAGGGCTGGAAAGATAGATTAGCAGTTAAGATACTTGCCTGCAAAGCCAAAGGACCCAGTGTGATTCACCAGTACCCACGGGAAGCCAGATGCACAAGGTGGTGCTTGTTTCTGGGGTTCATTTACAGGGGCTTGAGGCATTGGCATGGCCATTCTCTTTCTCTCTTCCTCTCAAATAATTATAAATAAAATATTTTTTAAAAAGTAAAACAGAATAAAAGTCAAACCCTACACTGGGCGTGGTAGCCCACAGGAGAATTACTGTGAGTTGTAGGTCAGTCTGGGCTAGAATGAGACTCTTTTAAAAAAATAATAAAATTCCCAAACTGACCACAGGCAGAAGCAAGCAAAGCTGTATTTCAAGATGAGAATGTAATTACACAGGGTAGTCACTTTTTTAGTCACTTGTACATTAAGTTCCCTGATCAGACATCCTTATAGGAGACCTGTGCAGAGGTCTTGAGTTTCACTCAGTGATTTGTTTCCTAATGATATTGGCTTTGCTATTTTGAAATTGCTGTAGGATAAGCAAATATAGTTTACTAAGAACAAAGATTTTTAATATTGAAGAAAAAAGAAACAAGCATGAGGCAAAAATATTAAATTTGAATTATAAATATGAACATAAGCTCATAGTTTATACACACATGTGTACACACACACACACACACACACACACACACACACAAAAAAAAAAAAAACCACTCCTTGCTGAAAAGGACTGGGAAGCAATGGAAATTTCATCTACTAGTAATGAGAATAACTTGGCCTTGAGAATTACTTGACCTTGAGAATATTTTGTAATGACAATAACTTGACCTTGAGAATGACTTGTAATGAGAATAACTTGACTTTTGTCTCTAACTAACATTCCCCATTCAAAATAGCCAAGGTTCCTTAGAGAAATAAGCTGTTAATTCCATACCTGAAACAGAGACAGTACAGAGTGAACCTAGGACATATTGTGATCCTAGGAAAGAAGGAATTACTAAAAATAAGTAAATAAATAAATAAATTTAAAAAAGATGCAACAATCAGCTAGAAGGCCTCTCACTTGCCAGATTTGGGATTATTTAAGTATGCAAAAAATGAATAATTGTAACATTGATTATAATATACTTAAGACATTGAATAAGTAAAACGTCATGTGTTCATAGTAGTATAAGGTGGAGGAAGAAGCTCTCTCTCTCCCTCTCTCTCCGTGTGTGTGTGTGTGTGTGTGTGTGTGTGTGTATGTGTGTGTGTGTGTGACAGAGAAAGAGAGGGAGGGAGAGATTTTTTCTTTCTCACAGATGCCAGCTAACAAATATAGAGGGGAGGGAGGTGAGATTTAGAAAATTTACCACTCTGCTGCTCCCTATATCATGTCCAATCCCAACAAGAGTCATCAGAAGTAGTTTGGGGTCAGGATATTTGCATGATACCAAAATATTACATCACAGATTGTCTACTAATTACAATGGCAAAGACCTACCTATTATAATTGCATTAGAAATAACTGGAAAGTTACCGCCTTAATGAAATGATCAAAGTTAGAATAATTAATAATAGGACACACTGACATTAGGCACCTTGTGTTGTGATATGATCCCAAGCACACAATATTGTCTACAAAATATTTCTGCAGAACACATTGACCAGGAATTTAAAGGCAGCCCTTGAGCTTTGAGGATAAAGGAAATACAGGGATGTGAGTACACAGAAAGCAACAGGAAACAGAAGCACCAAGTCTTCTTCCTCCTTTGTGTTTAGTCTTAAGGGGTGGGTATCGCAGCATCCCAGTGATAGCTGGCAAGAGGGCCAGGCACATAAAAGGCCAGCTGACAAGCATGGGCTGTTTATGAGATAACCACAGAGATCACCGATTCCGCAGCTTAACATAACAGGCAGGAGAGACGGAGAAGACCAGCAAAGACTGCAGACACCTCACTGGGCTGGAAGAAGAGTCGGTTGGCAGTTTAGATTCTGCCACCGAGTGACCATGGTTTGTAGGCGCTAACCCCCATTCAAAACTATGGTCATTTCATCTGGGAAGTGAGGGGATGGGACAGGTGTCTGCAAGGGTCCTTACTGTGCCAAAGCCCCCCTGGTGCAGAGAACTGTTTGGCTTTTCTTCTCCTCCTCCTTTTTTTTTAAAAAATTTTTTTTTTAAATTTATTTATCTGAGAGCGACAGACACAGAGAGAAAGACAGATAGAGGGAGAGAGAGAATGGGCGCGCCAGGGCTTCCAGCCTCTGCAAACAAACTCCAGACGCGTGCGCCCCCTTGTGCATCTGGCTAGCGTGGGACCTGGGGAACCGAGCCTCGAACCGGGGTCCTTAGGCTTCACAGGCAAGCGCTTAACCGCTAGGCCATCTCTCCAGCCCCTCCTTCTTTTTGGAAAATATTTTATTTTTATTTGTTTACTTATTTGTCAGAGAAAGAGAGAAAGAGAGAGAGAGAGAGGGAAGGAGGGAAAGAACTGGTGCACCAGGGCCTCCAGCTGTACACGATTCGTGCGCCCCCTTGTGGCTAACATGGGTCCTGGGGAATCGAACCTGGGTCCTTTGGCTTTGTAGGCAAACACCTTAACCACTAAACCATTCCTCCAGCCCTTCTTCTTTTTTTTACTAGTGTTTTTTATTGACCATTTATATCTTGGATCTGAGAGAATGATTTTGAAATTTATCTTGTGTATTGCTGTCCAGCACCTAATTTTATTATTACTATTATTTTTATTAACAACTTCATGATTATAAAAAATATCCCATGGTAATGCTCTCCCCCCCCCCCACAATCCCCTTTGGAACTCCATTCTCCATCATATCCCATTCTCCTCTTAATCTGTCTCACTTTTATTTTGATGTCATGTCTTTTCCTCCTATTATGATGGTCTTGTGTATATAGTGTCAGGCTCTGTGAGGTCACGGATATCCGGGCCATTTTGTGCCTGGAAGAGCACATTGTAAGGAGTCCTACCCTTCCTTTGGCTCTTACATTCTTTCTACCACCTCTTCCGCAATGGACCCTGAGCCTTGGAAGGTGTGCTACAGATATCAGCACCTAATATTTATAAGGTCAGAAATAAGAGTATGTGTGAAAAAAATGAATCACACAGTGTTCTTATGGCAAACCGAGTATTTCATGAAAGCTTTCTGAGAAATGACTGAAGTAAACTGCGGAGGCTGGGCAACAAAGGTCTGCAGGCAAGAGTAAGGAGATGACTACAAACCACAAGCAAACCAGTTCTCGTCTCTAGGCTTCAACTGCTACCTTCATAAAAAAGGGAGGTTGGAGCCGGGCTTGGTGCATACCTTTAATCCCAGCACTCGGGAGGCAGAGGTAGGAGGATTGTTGTGAGTTCGAGGCCACCCTGAGACTACATAGTGAGTTCCAGATCAGCCTGGGTAAAGCAAGACCCTACCTCAAAACAAAAACAAAGGAAGGGAGATATTGGGTTTGGGCTTTGTTCTTTAAAAGGTCAGATGCAGCCGGGTGTGGTGGCACAAGCCTTTAACCCCAGCACTCAGGAGGCAGAGGTAGGAGAATCACAGTGAGTTTGAGGCCAGCCTGGGAATACAGAATGAGGTCTAGGTCAGCCTGGGCTTGAGTGAGACCCTACCTCAAAACAAAACAAAATGTCAGATGCACCATCTGAGTTCTTCTCCTGTACAGGCATGTGGGATGGTAGATATAGCATGATTTCAGAGGTAGATCAGAGCGGGAGTCTTTGCAATGTTTGGATGTGGCTTGAGTGTAGCCCCTCGGGTGTTGGAAGTCTGTCCCAGTGTGTCAATGCTAAGGAGTTGTTGGGACCTTTAAGCCTAGCAGCAGGTCAATGGTGGTGCTCCCTTTGAAGGAATAGACATAGTTCTCCTGGAACCCTGCTTGGTTCTGGAGGCTGGGTTGTTATCTTGATTATTCCCTGGCTTCCAGTCTCATCAAGGGATCGTTCCTTCTCACTCACATGCCTGCCTGTGTGAGGCCACAGTGTCCTCTCCAGATCAGAGCTGCTGCTGGGGCCATGCCTCTTCAAAATGGTGAGCTACGAAGCCCCCCCCCCATTTTTTCTTAGTTTATTTTTAAATTTTTTATTTGAGAGAGAGGGAAAGAGAGAGAATGGATGTGCCAGGGCCTTCAGCCACTGCAAACGAACTCTAGACACGTGCATCCCATTGTGCACGTGTGCAACACTGCATGCTCACGTCACTGTGCGTCTGGCTTACGTAGGGCCTGGAGATCTGAACATGAGTTCTTAGGCTTCACAGGCAAAGTGTCTTTAGTGCTAAGCCATCTCTCCAGCCCCCCCCCCCCCCCGCCGCCACCACCATTTCTTTATAAAGTACCAGCTTGAGGTATCTCTCAACACAGAGATGTTAGACACCTATACTGAAGCCGCCTGACCTAGTTCTCCTTGCCTGAAGACTAGGGATGAGAAGACGTCCCACAGGCTTCAGTGAGATAACCAACCCACACATGGCTTTGTGCAGAGTGGAAACATCACACCCACATGGAGATTCGTTTTCTTCCCTACTTCCTGTTCATTGTATAGAAAGTCAGGTGGCAGAGGTGGTAACTAAGCCTCCTGGGATGCCTGCCTCTTAGGTCACCAGTCAGCCATGCTTTCCCTAGCATTTTCCCTTGAGGGGCATGTTGTCCCCTGTAGACTGGACATGAGAGACAGTCTTGGGAGAATCAGAATGACCATTGGTCTGAGTGCTTCTGATGCTGCCCAGGCTCACCTGTCCCAGACAGGTCACAGGACTTGAACCACCCAGAGAATTCAGGCCACTGCTGTGGGTCTGACTTACCCGATGAGTTGTAGCAATACGCTCTGAACTTCTGGTTAACCGGCGCTTTCCAAATCAGGACTCCCTTCCCATTTTTCCCACACTTGGGGTTTGGGAAAATTCGAGGGATGACAGAAAACCGTTCTCCAACCCATCCATAGCTGCAAAAGAACACACGTGGGTTAGATGGGCGTGTGTTAGGAGGCGCTGCGTCTATTGCTGACCAAGAACACAGAGCGTGGGCAGCTCCCGCGAAGACAGCTGTTCATTACCTGCAAGTCTCGAAGCCAGACTTCTGTGCAGCTTCCACCTGGTCTTTGCTGGCCAGTGTGAGTCCCAGCAGTTGGCAGGCTTCCCTGGCTTCTGTGAAATTCAGTTGAGGGTTTACCCTTCTGCCCACCACGGTGACCCCCATAATTCTGCACGGTGTCGAGATGGAAAGCTCTGGAAAGAAATCACAAGGTCCTCAGGTTGCTGTTGGCTTTGTTTCCAGACCTTAAGCACCTCCTTCTTTGCAGGAAGAGACAGTCTTGATGTGGCAGAAGTCTGGATGGTTGTATTGAACTTGGAAACAAGACAGAGGCCAGGAATATGGCAGATGGTCTGCTGGGTTACATGGAAGCTTGCTCGTCCAAGGTGACAATCCCAGCAGACCAGAGTCCATCTGATCCCTGTGCATTAAGGAGCAGTTCATCACCAGGGTCTTTGACTATGTGGTGACGGGTGGAGTCTAGACAATACAGTTGCAGCTAGCCTTTTTTTTTTTTTTTTGCAGTCTGTATCAGAAAGCAACTGAGATGTCAACAAATATAGACCTCAAGTCTCTGGTTACTAAAATAGCTGTTTTTTTTTTTTTTTTTTTTTTTCTGAGGTAGGGTCTCACTCTAGCTCATGCTGACCTGGAATTCACTATGTAGTTTCAGGGTGGCCTCAAACTCTTGGTAATCCTTCTACCTCTGCCTCTCCAGTGCTGGGATTAAAGGCATGCCCACCATGCTTGGCTACAGAATAACTCCTTTAAAAAAAATTATCTATTTATTTGAGAAAGAGAGAGAAAGAGAGAATGTGCATACCAGAGCCTCTCGCCACTTGCAGATGAACTCCAGATCCATGCTCCAACATGTGCATCTGGCTTATGTGGGTTCTGGGGAATCAAACCTGAGTCCTTGGGGTTTGTAGGCAAGCATCTTGGCCGCTAAGCTATCTTTTTGGCCCCAGAATAACTCTTAATACAAGTAATAGGAGGAATGCGGTTGGGGACAGGGCTGTTTATAAAAGGGGCCGAACTGTACTTTTACATAGTGTAAACTAATCTAAGCTGCAAGTATTTTCTGACCGCTAGGGGGCAGGCTTACTTGGCCGTTCCTGGAGGTAGCTAGCTGGACAGGAAGGAAATCTTGTATGTCAAAGAAACTAACTAAAGGAAGTGGAGTTTCAGAACCAGACCAGGGCTAGCCTAAATTGTTTGCTAGCTCTGTGACCTTGGGCTACTGTATCTCTTTGAGCCTTGGGTTCCTTATTTGTAATATAGAGAATAACATTACTGCTAGGGTAGTGAGAGTTACATGAAGGAATTCTAGTAAAATCCGCACAGCACAGCCCCGGCTACCTCCCATATAACCATAGAGAATAGGGCACTGCGTTTCCAAAGCATGTTGGTTTTACTCTACCGATTTACATTCTTGTGAAAGCTGAGGCAGGGCAGCGTTAGGATACAAAGAGCGTTTTTTCACCCAAAGTCTCCTGGAGTTGGAAACTGGGATTTATAGACCTGTTTCCATATTGCATTATACTCAAAGACCTAATCCAGCAGGCACCACTGTGGGCTATTCACGGCCTGCGTCCTGTTGGACTTCCTCTGTGAAGGTCCATGGAAGACTCTTGGGTAGTGGTTGCAAGGCTCTGCCAGGATGCCCAGGTGTCTTGACCATTTTCTAGGTTGGTATCTAGAGGAAGTCTCTTCTTGCAAACAGACAGAGAGCATCTGTGGGTGCCCCATGGGATCCAGCTGTGTTCCAGAGCAGTGACAAAGGGTGGGGATGAGTGTCTTAGGTGCAAGCGGCCCGTTGGTTTCCAGGTTCTGCTCTCACCAGGCAAGACCAGAGCATCAACGCCCCAGATGGAAGGTTTTATGACTGGGGTGACAGCAGCCCCACGGGACTGTTCAGTATGTGCCACCTGTATGACCATGCATTGGTGTTGATATTAACACAATGCCAAAAGTAACCCTAACACCTTCCATCTTCGGCTGATACCCTGTGCCAAGACCTGCCACTTTTAAGAGAAAAGTTGAGACTCAGGGAGATTAAAGTACTTTTCTACACCCAAGGACATGGGACAATGGACAATTTGGGGGCATAAAACTAATTTTGCCTGCCTCTGAACCTCAGTTCTTCACTATGACAGTAATCTGTTCTCACTGTGCTGTGGGGATATAGGCACGCATTCATTCACTTGTCTTAAAATGTAATCACACCTCATCAAAACGGAGATCCAGAGGCTACAGAGAAAGCAATACTAAGTCAGATCCCTATCTTGCCCACAAAGCTCAAGGAGCATTCCAGAAGAGGGGGCAGAAAGATTTCAGGAGGCTCAGAGTGGGTGAAAATAGCCAGATAAACTGTGTTTTCAGGCAGAGACTGACTAAAGCTTCTTGGTCCTCACAATGAATACAAGAACCCCACCACAACCCTCTACAAAACTGGGGTGGGGAGAGGGGGTCTATATGTGAAATGCTTATAAAACACATCAGGTTTAAATTAAATTTTGTAAAAAAAAAAAAAATAGCTGAGAGATAGCCAGTTCAAAACCTTGCTATCTCTCAGAGCTTGTATTGGGTGTGTTTAAAAAAAAAAAAAGCCAACAAAAAGGGTTTACTTAATTACACTATAAAGTTATCTTGCTACTTATTATATTTAATCTTTACATTAAGTATTATTTAGAGCTGATGTGTATTATTATAATCCTAGTTACTTGGGAGGCTGAGGCAGCAAACTGCAATTTCAAAGCCAGCCTAAGGCAACATTTCAAATATACGTGTGTGTGTGTGTGTGTGTGTGTGTGTACGCGTGCACACACGCATGTGTATACATGCATATGTACATTAAGAGCAATGATAGTTTTCTTTTGGGCGAAGAGATCTAACACTAGCTAGTTCTGCTGTTGTTAATTGTCTGTTGTAACTATGGGAAAGTCAGTGTTTTTACCTGAAGAATGGGGTTATCATATCATGCCAGGAGATTCTTTTTACATGTGAGTGTGTATGTGACGTGTAGTGTGCTCATGTGTGTGTGTGTGGGGGTGCACATGCTTGTAGCAGCCAGAGGTCTACAGATGTCTTCCTCAGTTGCTCTTGGCCTTAGTATGTATTTATTTTGGAGAGGAGCAGGTGAGTCAAACTGTATTAAAGAAAGGAGAATGGAAGAACACAGCTCCCCACTGACTGTAGCGGGAGCCGGGGGGCAGAACAGGCTGCCTTAATCTTCTATTTGAGACGGGATCTCTCATTGAGGGAGAACTCACCAATGCGGCAACATTAGGTGGCCAGAACGCCCCAGGGACCCTCCCGTCTCTGCCTCCCCCACCCTAGGCACACACTGCTGAGCCAGGCTTTTGTGTGGGGGTGCTGGTGATCCAAATGCAGGCCCTCACATTTGCACGGTCGGCATTTTACCCACTGAACCATCTTCCCAAACCCCTTGCCAGGATTTTTATTTGGAATCCAATTAGATGACTTGTTCTTAGCAGAGCCCGGGTCTATAGAAGTTGGTAAATATGTGAATTTTACACTTTCCTATTTCATTTAGAAATAAAAAACAGAGAGCTGGAAAACAGGGCATGCTCTAGTAATTCTTATTAAGATTTCTTAGAGCGGTGTGTGGTGCACGCCTTTAATCCCAGCACTCGGGAGGCAGAGGTTGGAGGATCGCCATGAGTTCAAGGCTACCCTGAGACTACATAGTGAGTTCCAGGTCAGCCTGGGCTAACCCTACCTTGAAAAGCCAAAAAAAAAAAAAAAACCCCACATTTCTTAGAAAATAGCAGTAGAGTAGAAGACAGAGCTGGATTTAATGCCAAGTTTGAGTTTCTGCCACCTACATGATATTGGACAAGCCCCATGGCCACACTAAGATTTTTTTTTTTTTTGTCTAGAAAATATTTTCTTAAGAGGGGAGTTAATGAAACTTTACATAGGTTTAACTTGGAATGTCTTCATAATAGTACTCCAAAAAATTCCTATCTGAGAGCTGGAGAGATAAGACGTGTTGCAAAGCCTAACAGCCTGGGTTCGATTCCCCAGTACCCATGTAAAGCCGGATGCACAAAGTGGTGCATCTGGAGTTCCTTTGCAGCAGCTGGAGGCCTTGGTGTGCCCATTCTCTCTTCTCTCTCTCTCCTTGCAAATATAGATTTTTTAAAAAGTTTCTATCTGTATCCACTCCCTTTCATCACCACTGATCCCACAATCGTGGTGACAGTAACTTTCTGCTGCTATCAAGCATTTAATTTCCTTAGGAAAATTTTTACAATTTTTGAGGAGGGAAGTAAGAGAGTGTGGTAGAGTCATTGTTAAGAACGATTGTTGCTGGGCATAGTGGTGCATGCCTTTAAGTCCCAGCACTTGGAAGGCTGAGGTAGAAGGACTGCTGTGAGTTCAAGGCCAGCTTGAAACTAATTCCAGATCAGCCTGGGCTAGAGCAAGACCCTACCTCAAAAAAAAAAAAAAAAAATCCATGGGCTGAGGATGTGGCTCCATTGGCAGAGTGCTGCCTAGGATGCACAATGCCCTGAGTTCAATCCCCAGCACCACATAAACTGGGTGTGGTGATGCCAGCTTGCAATCCTAACACTGGAGGAATGGAGGCAGAAGAATTAGGAGTTCAAGGTCATCTTTGGCTAGATAGTGAGTTTGAAGCCAGTCAGGACTCGATCAGACCATGACCCCAGCACTCCCTAAAAAAAAAAAAGAAGGAAGGAAGGAAGGAAAGAAGGAAGGAAAGAAGGAAGGAAGAAAGAAAAAGAAAAAGAAAATGATTTTCCAAGAGTTGCAATAATGGTAGCACTATGGGAGAGTGGAGTAGGTTCTTCGGGTGCATGCAAAGAGGACCCAGTTTATTTAAAAATAATAGTTCTGGTGTTGGGATGTAGGAGGAACCCCAAGTCCTATAATTCTCCCTTCTACTATAAAATTAAAATGCACCAATATAAAAATGAACTACAAATGTCTGTTACTGACATATTTTATGTCTCAAGGCATCTTCCAGCAAGGAAGAATTTCCCTTTAATAAAAGTGCTCATATTTTCATCTACCCAGAACTGTAACAAGTGATTTGTGGTTTCAAGTTTTTGCTCATGGTGCAGAATGAGGTCCCCATGCAGGCGTCTCAGAAGCCCAGAAACCTCTCCTTTGGTAGGGAGTTGCCAGCAAATTTTTAAACTTTTTTTTTCCCAAATATTTTCAGTCAATTTGCTGCATATTAAATCATTGTTTTCCATATATGGAATGGTAAACCTGAAGTTAAAATAGCTATGCAAACATAATGAGCCAATATTTAGTAAATGTTACCCATTTTCTCCCAGGCTTAGCAATTGCTTTAAAAGTTTCACATTCATGAATGAAACAGTTTATAAAACAAATTACTTTTCATCTTTTATTTCAAACTCTTATTACTAAAAGCATTCCATAATTAAAAGTAACTTTCCAAGTGATATAAGGGCAAATGTAAATCATTTTGGTAAAGTTGACATTATGGTGAAAACATTTCTGGTAAAACAATATGTATGGACTTCTCTCTTCCATTGACCTCAAGGGTCACCCCCATTCCCAACCATCCCAAATGTCCAAGAGCTGAGTGGGCTTACAGTAGGTTACAAGACCTTGTCTTGCCTCAGTTTAGAATCCTGGAAAGAGACCTACCTTGCATTTGGACAGAGCCTTCAACCAGGAGCCTCGTGGTCCAGACGGAGGCCACAAGCAACAGCAGGCTGAGGCTCTTGGCCATGGTGCAAAACCCTCAGACCCGGGGCAGCTCTGCAGAAGGCCACCGGCAGTAAAGAGAGCAGATGCTCAACCAGGCTGGTTGGAGCGTTCTGGAAATCTGTTGAGGATTTCCCTGCTTTCAAGCTTCTGACTTGTCAAAGTCACTGGAGGAAATGAGTGACATCCCTTGAACGCCCAGGCTGTACTTTGTGGATGGCCTTCTGGAAACTTAGCTAATGCTGACTCAGAAAACACACAAATGAGGAAAGCAGATAGCACAGCCTGAGCTGCTGAGGGTTTTCCTAATTCCCATTTTCCCTGCCACTCACCCTCCCTCCCCTGTGGGCGCAGTCCCCACATCATCCATTATCCTGGCTTGGAGGTCATTCATTCATATACTCTTGGGACTGTCTCTGTCACTAAGGGAGATTGAGAATGAGTCGTCTCTTTCCCTCCCACAATTAGTGGTTTTTCTCAGCTGCATTGTTTTGTAATGTGTGGAGAGATGACGGCTCATGAAAATAAATGCCCAGTTAAACATTACGCCTTCCTTTGGGATTTCTTTCATAGTTTGGATACCTCCACAGTGCTCCTGGGAATTCCTTTCTCAAAAAGCCTGGCATATAAAAAAGTCGTATTTGCATAGCAAAATCAGGGGGCAATTTACGAAATTCATCACTTTACATTTTACACAAGAATTTTTTATTTTGTATCCACAGGGGTTCCTTACATAACTTTCTCCTTCATGACTTCTGTTGTAGTCTGGTGGACCAGATTTAACTTAGGCTCCACTTTTCCAATCTGAGGAACACGAGCGATATCTAGCCCATGTTCAAGCAGAGGGCAGTTGGTGTTTTCCCAACTGTGTTTTTAGAGGCTTGTCTTAATGAGTGACTCGGGAGTTTCAGCTTGCAATGTCTTGAGAAATGGTTTATGAGTTCTCCCCAAAGTGTGTCTTTTCTTGGCATGGCGTGTTTTTCTATGTGATCCGTGTTGGTCATAGAGTCAAAGCAGAAAACATCAAAAACGAAAAGAGAATTTCTCCGGCACAGACACAGGGCAGCCTCTGCTTGCCTTGAGGATGTTAATCAATGAACATGCTGGTCCTTGATCGTACCCCTCCTGTGGCCCTCTCTCACCCCCTCCGGTTCCGTGGAGCACCCTCCTTGGTCCAGACAGCACAGAGGACTTCCAAGAGAGCAGGGAACACCTCCTAAGGCTCTCCGCACGCGTGTCACTTGGGCGTTCCCAAGTCCTGCTGGACTCCAGCATCTTAGTTCTGAAGGGAGGCAGGGCTCATGCTCTTAGTGCTTAGCACTATGACCGAAACCAATTAACTTATTACAAAAAAGGAGAAAGGGCTGGAGAGAGGGCTTAGTGGTCAAGTGCTTGACTGTGAAGCCTAAGGACCCAGTTCAAGGCTCGATTCCCCAGGACCCAAGTAAGCCAGATGCACAAGGGTGCGCATGCATCTGGAGTTCATTTGCAGTGGCCGGAGGCCCTGGCGTGCCCATTCTCTCTCTCTCTCTCTCTGTCTCTCTCTGTCACTCTTAAATAAATAAATAAATAAAAATAAACAAAAAATGTTTTTAAAAGGAGAAAGAACAACAGGAAGGGAAAAACTACTGAGGAAGGCAAAGCATGGGAGAGATCTCTTATGAGAAATGAGATGGCGTTGGACTTGGCAAACAAATGGACAGAGGACATATGTTGGATAAAGAGTCTCGATGATTGTACTGGTTGGTAATAGTGAGTTTCTAAGACAAGAAACAATGGTTCCCTTATATTTCCATTGGGAAAAGCTAAGGCATCTTTGAGATGTGATAGGAAACTTTTGGTTGGAACTCACCAACTCTCTTGGTAAGTTAGAATACATCCCATATCACCTTCGAAGCCTCTCAGCATGGTATGTTTTGTTGTCAAGAGCTAAACCTGAAGCCATATAGAAACCATTGCTAGAGAGTCTCTCTCCACCGTCCTGAGAGTGTTTGGGATGAGAAGCCGGCATTACTGTCCACTTCTAAATAACAGCTCATGGCATCACGCCAGAGAGCCAATGATTAGAGAAGAAAGTTGGACAACTAGAATTTGTGAAAGTAACAGACTAACCACGAAGTTCGAAATGAGAGCAGGAAACGTGGACTATCCAGCCAGTTTTCTTATTTCCTAAATGCTAACAAGAGCAAAAGTTCATAGGCCACCAGAACTACAGCTGGACCTGAGAGGGATGATTGAACTTAGTTCAGAGATCATGGACTTGGAGCTGGAGATGTTCAGTTACCTACTTGATGCAACACATGCATTTACAAGTTGCAGTCGAGTGGAAGTTTTGAGATAGGGCATGAAGAAAGGATATGTAGTACATCCCAGAGTCCTGGACTGAGGTCAAGACCCAAATTTTAGCTTAAATTCTAAAACTAATTATGGGAGTGTCCTTGAGTATGTCTTGAGAAATATTTAGCTTCTCTGGGCCTCAGTTGTTTTGATCTGTCAGAGGAAATTATGATATCTGATATTACAAGGCTTATAGTACATAGGTAGGCAAATGTGTTAGTGTATTCTTTTAAAAATTCACCACCCAAGGGCTGGAGAAATGGCTTAGCGGTTAAGCATTTGCCTGTGAAGCCTAAGGACACTGGTTCTAGGCTCTATTCCCCAGGACCCATGTAAGGCAGATGCACAAGGGGGCGCACACGTCTGGAGTTCATCTGCAGTGGTTGGAGGCCCTGACACGCCCATTTTCTCTCTCTATATATATATATCTGCCTCTTTCTCTCTCTGTGTGTTGCTCTCAAATAAATCAATAAAAAAATTCATCAGCCAAGAGATGGCTTAGTGGTTAAACGCTTGCCTGTGAAGCCTAAGGACCCTGGTTTGAGGCTCAATTCCCCAGGACCAACGTTAGCACAAGGGGGTGTATGCATCTGGAGTTTGTTTGCAGTGGTCGGAAGCCCTGGCGCGCCCATTCTCTCTCTCTCTCTGTCTGTTGCTCTCAAATAAATAAATAAAAAATAAAAACAAAAAAAAATATTCACCAGCCAGATGTATGTGTTACTTTTGGGATCATGACTGCTGGGGAATTGAACTCAGGCCAGCAGGCTTTGCAAGCAAGCCACTGAGCCATCTCCACAGCCCTAGTCGGTTTATTCTACTTGCTGTAACCAACAACCCTACTTCCCAGTGGCTTAGGTGAAGAGTTTGTGTCATAATCTGGTGGCTGACAGGCAGAGGTGGAGGTAGTGTCAGGTATGAATGTGACCTGGAGACTCTACTGCTTAGTTATTCAAGATGGCAGCCTCCTCCGCCAGTCTGTGTGTGGCTCCGCTGACACCCAGTTCCTCTGAGTCCCCCCGCCCCCCAGGATCTTCACATTGAACCAGAAACCAGATAGATCAGAGTGCAGAGGATGGTGTTGGAAGCTGTTTTCGGGGCCAGGCCTGGGGCATATCACGTTCACCAGTAGTCCAGCAGCCAGACTTTGTCTCATGGCCCTGCCTAACTTAACGAAGGCATCTTGTGAGCCATGTGTCTGACAGTAAAAGGAAAAATGAGTTGGTGAGTATAGAAAGTCGCTGAGAGTGCCCCTGGCTGCTCACCCAAGCTTGGGTTCACAGTTCCTCCTTCAAGGAGAATAGATCTCTCAGTTATGCCTGGTCTTTCCAGTCATCTGAGTTTGTTTGCAGTGGCTGGAGGCCCTGGCATGCCCATTCTCTCTCTCTCTCTCTCTCTCTCTCTCTCTCCCTCTTTCTTTGTCAAATAAATAAATTAAAAAATAATTTAAAAAGCAATTGCTGGTGGTGTAGCCCAGTGGTAGAGCACTTGACTAACATACACAGTCTTTGTTCTAATCCCCAGCAAAAACAAAACAAAACAAACCAAGCCATCTTTTTCTTCACCAGCAGCCTTTGTTAGTGATTTCATTATAGTAATGAAAAGCCAACGAAGACATCTGCCCTGCCAGTTTTCCATTGCTGCATAAAGACTTACCACAGACTTAATGGCTTAACACACTATCCATTTCTGAGCTCACTATTCCTGTGGGTCTGAAGTCTGAATGGGTTCAGGTAGGTCCTGTGCTCCGGTTCCCACCAGATTAAAATCAAGATATCGTCTAGGCTGGGCTATGACCTGTAGTCTCTGGAGAAAAGTCTACTCCCAAACTTATTCGAGTGATGGCAGAATTTATTTCTTTGTGGCTGTCGAAGTGAGGTCTCTTTCCTATTTTCAAAGTAGAATGACACGTAGTCCTTCTCATCTGTCTGGTGTTCCCTTCTATTAACAAGCTCTGTGATTTTTAAATGTATATGTGGATTCATGTGTGGGTGGGGGGAGAGTATACATGTGCGCATGTGCATGTGGAGACCAGACAACAATCTCTCTCTCTCCTCTGAGACTTAGTCTCTCATTGGCCTGGAGCTTGCAAGTCAGGCTTAATAGACTGCAAGCCTTAGGTCTGTCTCTGCCCCCCCCCCCACTGAAATCACAGGTATGAGACACCCACCTCACCAATATTTTTACATGGGAATCGAACTCAGGTCCTCATATTTGTAGAAGCAAGCACTTAATTATGACTTAATCCATATCCCCAGCCCAGATCCAAGTTTTTAAAGGCTCCTGTGGTTATACCGGGACCACTTGAATAATCCACCTTAAGGTTAGCTATCACAAAAAATATAACAGTAGTAGGAGTTATAGGCCATATTCAAAGGCTCTAGAAGTTGAATACAGACATCTTTTAGGGGCACATTTTAGAAATTCTATCAACCACCCTTGATTAGATTCTAACTCTGCCTTTGGACCTAAAATCCGAGCGTACTGTCCTCTGTGGATCCAATTCAGCTCTGGAGAAAGGTTGGGACTCGGCTTAATGGAATGAAGAAGGATTTGACTGCTGCCAAAGGCTTAGAAACGTGCTTTTATTTTCACACTGAGCTACGTGACGCTCTACAGGTCAACGCGAGCACACCTGTGTGAGGCATATCAGCATACACAATTGTAGCATCACCCTCTCCATGCCCTGTGCCCGGTGGCACAAGGGGAGTTATCTGTGTGGCTCGGTGGCAGCCAGAAAGTAAAGATCCTTTTAGAAGGTCATATCAATGGTGATGCCAACACATCACTTTGTAACTGAAGGTAGTCTCCCAGGGCTAAACAGAAATGTTTGGTTTCAGAGGCATCTTGGTGGGGGGGGGGACTTTTGAATTTCAGATCAATGTCATGTTGGAAACATGGGGCCCATTTCCATCTCACAACTGCTCTGGGTTCAGAAAAGCAGATGGATGGTACTTTTGCAGCCCGAACCTTGTAAATATGGCTGCTCTTCTGCTCTCTTTGGAGACGTCCTTGCCCTGAACTGTCCTTATCCACAACTGGAGTAGTGTGGGCAAGGGTTTGTGCACAAGGACCCTTGCAGGCCCATGAGGCCACTGGAGGTGTCAAAGCTCTCTGCACTTCTCAATTTTGTCACCTTAAAACAGGGGTCTGGAGAGATGGCTTAGCGGTTAAGATGCTTGCCTGTGAAGCCTAAGGACCCAGGTTTGATTCCCCAGGACCCACATAAGCCAGATGAACAGGGTGGCGCATGTGTCTGGAGTTCATTTGCAGCAGCTAGAGGCCCTGGTGTGTCCATTCTCCCTCTCTCTTTCTCTCCCTCTGTTTCTAATAAATAAAAACTAAAAACTTAAAAAACAAATCAGGACTGGGGTCTTTGAGGCCAAGTGGACAATGGGCCAGCTCAGTCCGGGCTTCCTTTTATGGATGCTGCTGGCCACCTAGAATCCCGCGCCACCGCCTACTGGATCTCCATTTACCGTCTGACTTTGGTTCTGAGGGGCTCATGTGGTTAAAGCTCCTTCCGTTGTCTCGAGCCCCAGGGAAGAGGCCAGGTCACCATCTCCCTGTTCCCGCAGAATCCTTCTGCCTTGCTCTGCACCTCTGCACCTTAATGGCACATCCTTGGGCTTTTCTCTCCGTGATTTTCCAGCCACTGAGAAGGATAGTCCCCTTCGAGTCGGGCCTAGTGAGGGGCTCTGAAGGGAGTGACTGCACTGAGCCCAGTCCTTGAACTTGGAAATGGTGTTGCTGCTAGTCTACTTTCATTTGTGCTCTCAGAATAGACAGAGAAACGTTAGAAAAGACAAGGTCAAGAATCACGTCTCAAGGGCTGGAGAGATAGATGGCTTAGCGGTTAAGGCGCATGCCTGTGAAGCCTAAGGACCCTGGTTCGATTCTCCAGGTCTCGCATTAGCCAGACGCACATGGGGGCGCATGTGTCTGGAGTCCGTTTGCCAGTGGCTAGAGGCCCTGACGCGCCCATTCTCGCTCTCTCTCTCTCCCCCTCTCTCTAATAAATAAATAAAAATAAAATCTTAAAAAAAAAAATAATGTCTCAAGGCCCTGAAGATGAACCTGGGCATTGCTGTAACTCTTTGTCCTCTTCCCAATATGGCCGATTGAATAAATCCCTTTTCTGTGTTTCATTATGCTGATGAAAGAAACATGTCATTTTTCTCGTGGAGATGGGGGTGGCGATAGCTTTGGGAAAGGTACTACTCTTCCTGAATATTTGCTTGTTTTTTTGACCAACCTTTTAGGGATACTCTCTCAAGCCTCAACTGCCACGTTAGGTACCTACCCAAGAAACGGGTAAAACAGGGTTCTTTTTGTGAGAAAAAAACAAAAACAATGCTTGGGAGAGATACATGTATAAGCACGTTGTTTTGATAGACTCTAGGTCTAGGCCAATAATGGAGATGCTTAACAAGTGCTCAGAGCTCAGCGGAGCATGTGACCGCTTTCACTGGCGTGGTGGGAGTGGCAGGGGCCATCAGAGTCTGCATGGAGGCCTCAGGTTTACACTTGGTTCTCAGGAGTGTCCAGCAGAGGAGAGAAGAATGGCAGGAGAAAAGGTATTGGGTGGAAGTACAGAGCATGGGAGAAGCAAATTTATGTGGGAACCAGAGGTGCTTTGGCGGAAGGGCTCACTAGGGGTGCAGGACCAGAGCCCTGCACCCAGGAGAGCGCAGGAGAGGCCCCTGGAGCCAGACCGCCCTGGTTCGAATGCTGGCTCCACGATTTGCTAGTTGCACGTGCTTGACCAAAAAAAAAAAAAAAAAAAAAAAAAAAAATCACTTATATATTTGTGCCTCAGTTTCCTGATCTGTGACTGGGAAGAGAAACAGCCATCACGTGGACAAATGCATTAATTCCTAGATGGTAATACTGAGGAGGCGACTGGCTCCCGGTCAGCTCTGCATGACGTCAGCAAGCAAAACAAACAGCAGGACAAAAAAAAGCACGACCACCCACCTGGGAACCCACCCTCCTCCCCCGGCCCGGGAGGCTGCGTGGGGCGGGGGCCGAGCGGCGGGCCAGGACCCTGCGCTGAGGCGGGAAATCTCGCGAGAGCTGACACAGCGCGAGAGTGCAGCAGCAGCGGGCCCGCCATTTCTCTGCCCACCGCGGGATCGCCGACCCAGGGGGGCGCCAACCGGAAACAGGCCGGGCTGGTGGTGGCGGCGGGCAGCGGCTTGGCGTCTGCGAGGGAAAGCAGCAGCTGCGCCATCGGGGGCGCGGGCGCTCGGTGTTTCTCTCTCAGACACGCCGTCTGCCGAGCGCGAGCGCCCTGGCCGCGTGCCCGGTGCCCGGTGCCCACCCGGTGAAAACCCGGCGGGGGCCCGACACTCCTCCCCGGGACTCAGAGCTGTTCGCTTCATGGGCACGTGTGTGTGTGTGTGTGTGTGTGTCGTCCAATCTGTACAGATGCAGATATATATTAATCTTCACATTGTCCTTCCAAGCATGGAGCTGAATTTGCCTGGGACATTTTCTGAGAAACCTTTCCTACTCTGTGGAAAAATTAAAAAAAAAAGAAAACCACCAAAGAAAACTGAATCCGAAGTGAAGAGGAGAGACTGAAGGGCAGCCATGTTGTGACTCCAAATTCCAGGTCCGCGTTGGCCATCCAGCACAGCTTTTCCTGGTCGTCACCAATTGCAGACAGGGAGGAGAGGAGACTGAGCTTCTGACTGTCCCCCCCCTCGCCCCCCAAGTGAAGGGACTTCAGTTCTGTCTGTCCATCTGGACTAAGGGCAGGAGCCCTTCTCTTCAGTCACAGTCCTTGGCAAAGGTCACTTCTTTCCTAGCGCAGTTTCATTGATCCTCCGAGAGTGCAACTAGCCCCGAGTGAAAAGTCCTCCTCAGTCCCCGATAGGATAGGTGGCTATGTGCCCACACCTGGGCCTGACACGACATTTTTGGGGACAGGACGGTGGGCTGAATGTGCTGAAGCAGGGCAGGGCTGGGAGTCAGGTGGCCTACTGCTCTGTAGGCTGCTCGTGCTGGAGTCCTGAGCTCCACCAGGAGTCTCTCTGGGCAGCTGAGCAGGTGGATCTCCCAGGGGGCCCTTCGGCCTGCTCCCCACAAGAGTTATAGGGACTGTAGAGCCCTAGCACGACAGTTAAGACCAGCATCACTGCAGCCATCATCCAGATCACTTGCCAGTGCTGACACATTTTGGTATACATGACTTGTAGGAAGTGGACCAGATCTTCAAGTTTGCTGTCAATGGAGATATAGGCAGAGGAGTTAGTATGTTGGACACACAATGGAAGGCTGGACCCACACTTCTCTTTTGGGGATACCTTCTAGGCTATCTACAGCAGAGGTTCTCAAGTTCAGTTGTGAAAAGACTAACTTGACAGACATTCAGAACTACTCCAGGGCCTCCTGAATGTGAATCTTCCAAGTTTTATGGTCTAGGAATCTACAGTCAAATTCCCCTAGGTGACGTTGATGCCCCGGGTCATACCATCCATGATGGGAACCTTGGTCGAGAACACTCTGTTATTAGTTTAAATGTTCACCCAGTCACATATGTCCTCATCTCTTCATGGGGTGATTGCTGACAGCCCTCACGGGTGGAGGGTTAGCTAGTGGATCCCTGTTCCCGGCAACTACTCCTCACCTGGCTGTGTTAGTGACTACCTGTCCCCTGCATCAATGTTGACATGTGTGCTTTGTTGGTCTCAGTTCTACCTCTGTGTTCAAAGTGGAAGAATCATGCAACTTGACTCTCGGTGAGAAATGACAAGGGACCAGCATTCACTTCAAACCGCCCCAAGGAAAGCTGGAACAGGGATATCCTCTCAAAATCTCTGGGCAGCTCATTCTGATGTTTCATCAGTCTCATTTTATACATCCTCCCATTTCTTTCTCTTCCTCTTCTGTCTCTTCCTTCCTCTTTGTTACTCCTCCCTGTGCATTTCTCTCCTGCTTTATCTTTACCACTTTTCCATTTGCTTATTTACCAACTGTACTTCAATATGTCCTCTCTCAGGGTAGGAGAGATGGCTTAGTGGTTAAGGCACTAGCCTGAAAAGCCAAAGGACCCAGGCTCGATTCCCCAGGACCCACATAAGCCAGATGCACAAGGTGGCACATGCATCTGGAGTCTGTTTGCAGCAGCTGGAGGCTCTGGTGTGCCCATTTTCTCTCTCCCCTCCCCTCTCAAATATATAAATAAATTAAAATTTAGAACATATATCCTCTCTCTTTGTGGCTTAATAAGAGGGGATTTACCAGAATTCCATCCCAGAGATCTCTGAGGAAGCCCTAGATATATGCATCAAGGTTCATTTTTCTTCTGCTTTTAATCACAGATCTCATTTTTTAATTTGAAAAATTACACTACTGAAGGTTAGCACACCAAAGAGGTAAGGGAAGTAATAAAGGACTTCCTGAAGACCCCGTGACTCAGACACTGGGGTACTCAGGCCAGCTGCTGAGTCGATGGAAGTTCTAATGTATGGTTTGTAGTAAATGTGTGACTTACTATGGATTTAAATTCTCAGCAAATGCCCTCTTAGAAAGGGGCCAGAGGCTCAGAATGCTTGCCTCGGAGGTCAAGACCATGGTTTCTAGTATGTTTGGAAACTCCATCAAGTCAGGTTAGGTGCAACTAAGCACATTTGATGAAGTAAAAATCATTGACTATTTTCACAACTATCGATAAGGAAGAATTTTCTTTCTTTCCAGCCCTATTTAGATTCTTTAGGTTTTATTTAGATATAGTTGGAATCATGAAGGGAGGTATTCTTAGGAGCTGTATTTCTTTTTTTAATATATATTTAAAAATTTTTAATATTTTATTTATTTAACAGATAAAGAGTAGAGAGAGGGAGAGAGAGAGAGATTGTACAATGCTAGGGCCTCTAGCCACTGCCAAGTGAACTCTAGATGCATGTGCCATCTTGTGCATCTGACTTTACATAGATACTGGGGAATCGAACTTGTCTTTGTAGGCAAGTGTCTTAACCACTGAGTCATCTCTTCAGTCTGAGAGCTGTATTTCTATGCTACAAAACAAGCTTCTGGTGTTGGGAGAATGCCTCTAAATCTGTTCTTAGGAGAGATCCCATAGAAGGAGGCCAGGTTCCAGCTTCTTAAGCCTTAAGTGGTCAGTCATTTTTAGCTCATAAGAGAGGTTGGAAAAAAAGTTAGGTCAGAAATAGATTTATTTTGAAGTCAATTTATAATAGTTAAAATCTGTTTTCTGAGAGTTATTGGAAAAGTAAAGATACCTACCTAAATGCCAGTTTTAACCTTGTAGAAGAAATCTGAACAGGCGGTGGGAGAAAAAGGCAGTTTTGTGTTACACCTTGGGAGTCTCACATATATGACCTACATGTCAGAAGACTGAATTCTGTTTTAGCATTGCTAGGGTGTTGGGCTAATTCTCCCAAAGTTCCTCCAGAGAGCAATATCTATAACAGAGCACCTTATTACATATAGCAAAGAAGAAATTTTGATAAAAAAGACTCTACGGTTTGTTTTGGAAGCTCATAAATAAGAGGCTAGATGCTGGGCTTTGCTCAGTGTTTTTTTGTTTTGCTTTGTTTTTTGTTTTTTGAGGTAGGGTCTTACTCTGGTCCTGGAATTAACTATGCAGTCTCAGGGTGGCCCCAAACTCTCGGTGATCCTCCTACCTCTGCCTCCTCAGTGCTGGGATTAAAAGGTGTGCACCACCAAGCCAGGCGTGGTGGCGCACGCCTTTAATCCCAGCATCCTGAGACTACATAGTTAATTCCAGGTCAGCCTGGACCACAGTGATACCCTACCTCAAAACCCTCCCAAAAAGGTGTGCACCACCATGCCTGCTTGCTCAGTTGTTTTTAAAATCCCTAAAGCAGGACACAGAACTTTGCACAACTTCCGAACTTGTGTGCTAATATTTCCCAGAGACCTCAGGTTTGAGTGCAAGCACCACAAGCTACTCAGGTCGAAGGGGCTCAGAACTGGCTGAGCATCCCTTGGCATTATAGATGGCAGCTCTTAGGACCAGTCTGGCTTGGGTTCTAGGTCAGAAAGGGACCTTACGACCTTATGAGCATATAATTTATATAACAGCAATATCCATGTCAGCCCTTGGAAGAAGATGGTCCCCTATTGCTGGCCCTGAGCAACCATCTGAGGACCCTGTTCAGACCCAGCATCTGACACCTGAGAAACAGGTATGTCCTCAAAACTGACAAGCAGGCGTGAAGGGCAGGTGACCCAGTGAAGCCTCTTTGGATCAGCAGGACCCAGGGGATGGATGCTGTAGGCAGCCATCGCCTGGCGCTGCTCACCAGCTGGGCAGAAAGGGACCCAGGCAAAGCCTCATTTCCCTGGGATTTCATAACAGGGGAGGGAGCTGCCCATTGCCAGAGATCCAGTTAGCTAGATAAGGCCCCCGCTTAGCAAGGCCGACTGTTTATATTCCCTGTACTCGCTCTGTTTATTTCTCTTGTATTCTTTCCCAGTGTTTGGGAGCGCTAGACATTCTAGCCTGTCTTAGCTTCATTCAGGGTGCCAAAGGAAGGGCTTTGGTCCAGGCTTGGTCCAAATGATATTAAAAGAGAAAAAGGTAGTTTGGTGGTCTGCAAAATAAGTGCAGAGGGGCTTTAAGTGGGAGGTGAGATGTAAGGAGAACAGGATCCAGTTAATTGGAGTCAGGGCTGTGCTTTTCTGGTTTCAATGGAGGCTCTTTCCCCAGGGGAGGTTGTGGGCCCAGCACAGGCGTACTGTCCCTGGGGAAGCATTTTCCCAGCTCTCCTGGAAGGCTCTGCCTTTGACAATGGAGTTGGACCACGCAGGTGGACAGCCTCCCAGCAGGTATATCTTCCACCTCTGGGCTCTGTGGATGATTTCTCTAGGCTTTGAAGCTATCGTCCTCCAATTTTGAATCTTTACTTCCTACCTGATTCACTGCATGTGCATGAATGCTGGAGTTTGCCACATGGCCCCTGTCCAAGCTCTCTACTGCTGATCAGGTTGCCTGGAGCTGCGATGGGCTCCAGGCAAGCCCAAGGGTCTCAAAACAAAGTTTTTGCTGAAGTATTCCAAGATTGCTATATCTGCATTTGAAAAACATTAAGACTAATAGTTTGCATGTAATAATAGAGATAGCAAGACAAAATATGAAACTGGGGCTGTTGTGAAAATTCAGATGGTTGATGTGGTCACTATAGGGATAGGGTAGTGTACATCTCTTCTTAGGGACAGTTTCTGCTACCCCTAAGCACATTCGTATTTTTAAAAATATTTTATTTAGTTAGTTATGAAGGGGACCACCAGGGCCTTCAGCCACTGCAAATGAACTCCCTACGCATGCACCACCATGTGCATCTGGCTTATGTGTGTTCTGGAGAGTCGAACCTGGGTCCCTAGGCTTCATAGGCAAGCACCTTAACCGCCAAGCCATCTCTCCAGCCCCTAAATACATACATCTATGGAATAATCCTGGACTCATAGGGCTGAAACCTTATCACATGGAATGCCCTGGAACTAGATGAGGTTATTTCTACTGTCTTGCATGGTCAGACAGGACCACATATTACTTTCTTTCTCATCTTTCCACTCCTTCTGATTTAGGGGAAAAAAATACACTTGAAATGCAAATATTTTAGTTCCAATTCAAAGTGAAGATTCTTTTTTGTTTTGGTTTATTGAGGTAGGATCTCACTCTAGCCCAGGCTGATCTGGAACTCACTGTGTAGTCTCAGGGTGGCCTTGAACTCAGGGCGATCCTCCTACCTCTGCCTCTCAAGCACTGGGACTAAAGGCATGTGCCACCATGCCCGGTTCAAAGTGAAGATGCTATTCATACAACTAAGTCTGGCTGGTCAGCATAGAAGACTCGCTTTTGGCACTGAGTTAAATTTGGCCCCTACCTGACATATCCCCTCTGGCCCCGTTGGTGTTCTTGTTTGGAAGCTTCCTCTAGAGAGTCAGTCCAGCTCCCTTGATGTGGGTTTTTCCATGGAGGTGGCTGGGGAATGGGTGGCTGTCCTTGACTTGGAGGCTTGACGAGGAGGGCACCCTGCCTGTGACCATCTCTGATTCTCTGGTTTTTTTTGCAAATGTCCCCTTATTATCTTAGCTCTTTATGTCCTCTGCCTTCCCAAGTGAGGGCTTTTCTGACTTGGGCTTCAGATGCGCTACTGCCTGGTATTTCTAGAGGTTTTGTGCAATTCAATAATTAGGTGACTTATAATCCATTTCGGGAATGGCAAGGGTGCCAAGTGCAGGGTGCCCACCTGCCTCTCGGCTCCTTCTCCTCTTCAGTTTCTTCTGGTTCCTCTGGTTCCTCAGGACTCTCACTCTTCTGTTCTTCCTCTTCCTCTGCCAACTGCTGAAGTTCTGTGGTCTTCTTGAGACCTTCCTGATATCTGGAGGGCAGAAAGAAAGAAAAAGAGAGAGAGAGAGAAGAAAGAGAGAGAGAGAAAGAGAGAGAGAGAGAGAAAGGAAGAAAGAAAAAGAAAGACAGAGAAAGAAAAAAGAAAGGAAGAAAGAAAGGAACAACTGAGTCTGAAAGGGGCAGGTGCAGGACATTCTTTGCTGAGATCCTGGGGTAGGGGACTCAAGCACCTCTAAACATGACGCACTTCCTGTGGCTCCACACAACAGGAAAAAGCTGGGATGCTCCACTGAACCCCAATGCAACTCATGTCAGTACAATTTCCCCTCACTCCTCAGTCATCCTTCCTGTTTATGTGACATTGTGACAAACTCACAGGGGAAAAAAATGTGGGACGAGGTCTAATGCCTGAGTTCTTATCCTACCAAACGTTCTGTGGAGATAAGATTGCGCTTGCTCGCTGGGTAACTTGGGAGCTGCAGCGGCGAGGGTGCCCTCCATCTCACAGGGCACTGGAATGTTGCTCCCAAGTGCCAGGGCTTGGCTTAGGCGGGTGCCCAGGCCGGTGGAGGAGTTGGCCTCTGTGCTTTCTGAGGGTGGACAACAGCTGGGAATTGGTGTGGAGAGAACGTTCCAGAGAGACGTTTCTGATTCCTCCCAGGATTAGGATTGCCCTAAACACACTATTTATGTGTCCCACCACTGGGCATCTCATTCCATCAGTTTGGCTGAGGTGGGCCCATCAGTATCCAGTGCTAAAGGTGACTGCCACAAAGAAGCCTGGGGGTCCTGTGACCATGGCAAGGTGTATGTTCCTCAAGGGCCACAGGCGTGCCATGTCAGGTTGGAAGTGAGTTTCCACCTTGAGTCCGTTCAGAGCTATCTCCGAGGGACTGACAGCTGGCCCTCGGCACAGCTGCAGCTCATCTACAGAAGGGTGTGGATGGAAGGGGGGTGCTCGGGTTTTTAGGGGTAAACTAGGCAGGTCCAGGACACGGAGTTGCAGCTGCCTCTGGGCACCACTGGCAGCAACTTGATGGCCCTGCACACATGTCAGGAAGCCCTGGGCATCACCAAGAGGAATCTACCCCAGGCCCCCGATTTCCAGGCCTTTCTGGGTAGTAGTGCATTGCAGCTAAAAGAGGCAGCAGTCTACTTATTGTGTAGCCACACGACGTGGCCCAGCTTCCTTTAGCACATCGTGGAACGGTCTCGCTCTTTCCTGTGTAGCTCTTTCCTAACACAAGGAGGCCCTGGGCCCACTGGCCACCTCCCCAAAGCTCACCAGGAGCAAGCTGGGCCGTGGGAAGCTATCTTCTTAGACCTGCCGGGGGCCCTGGGGGTGGTGGGGTCTGACTCACCCCTTGGTGAAGGCTTCTTCCTCCACCCTGGCCTTGTTCTCTTGGCTCCTCTCCTCCAGGCGGCTCGGGAGTGGCACGGGGGCACAGGTTTCACAGTCAGCCTCCCCGTTTGTCTTTCCACTAGTGAAGAGAGGGAAGTACAGGGCGTTAGTTATTGCAGGGGGGAGCTTAAGTGTCTACAAACAAAACCATCTCTGGCCTGAGTCCCGAGTCAAGGAGAGGAGCCAATGCTTTCAGGTTTTTTTTTTTTTTTAAGTCCCACCTCAAGACAAAACTTTATAAAAACCCTACTTCATGAATCCTCCCATCAGCTCCCCTTCTTGTAATGCTCTCCCCCAGTACACCATTGAGTGGACACGTATCAGGAGTATCATAGTCCTGTGGTGAGGAAAAGGAAGGCACCCCAAAACACTCTACATCATTTCTTTACTGTAGCCTATGGTGTCTCATGGCTCTCAATTATTCTTTCAATTATGTACTTAATAGTCACAGGTACACTACAATATGGAATCATGATGTCACAGCAGGGTTTTTAATGTCACAATATGGCACTGTGATGTCAAAGTGTGTCATTGTGATGCCACAGAGTGGCACTGTGATGTGATAGCGTGGCATTGTGAAAAAGTGGGAAGTTGTGATGTCACACTGTGGCACTGGTGATGTTACCATGGATCACTGTGATGGCACAGTGGAGAAGTGTGATGTCACAGTAGGGTATTGTGATGGAACAATGACACATGGTGATGTGACAGCGCAGCATGACGCAGTCAGTGTGGCATTGCGATGTGACAACAGAGCACTGTGACGTCACAGTGTGGTATTGTGGTAGGACATTGTGGTGTCACAGGGGAACTATGATGTCACAGCAGGGTATTGTGATGTCACAATGTAGCATTGTGATGAAAGAGTAAGAACTACAATATCACAGTACACTACTTAGAAATTTTTTTTTTTTAATTTTATTTAGTTATTTGAGAGCGACAGACACAGAGAGAAAGACAGATAGAGGGAGAGAGAGAGAATGGGCGCGCCAGGGCTTCCAGCCTCTGCAAACGAACTCCAGACGCGTGCGCCCCCTTGTGCATCTGGCTAACGTGGGACCTGGGGAACCGAGCCTCGAACCTGGGTCCTTAGGCTTCACAGGCAAGCGCTTAACCGCTAAGCCATCTCTCCAGCCCCAGAAATTTTTTAAATTGTCAATGTGGAGCTTAGCAAAAGAGAAAGCATCCCTCATATGGTTAATTACAAGTCATAACACTTAGGAAATAAATTATGCAGCAGTGACAGGAAATAACAAGAATGGGGTGTGTTTAGAGTGAATTGTCAACAAAGCCTTCTCTGAGGTTCTGAAATTAAAGTGCTGGCCTCAAAGATGAGAGGCTCAGCCCTGTCCATAGCACATGCCCATGACAGTGGCATGGGACACAGGGTACATAAAGATTCTGAGACTAGGGGCTGGAAAGATGGCTTAGCCATTAAGGCACTTGCTCGCAAAGCCAAAGGACCTCGGTTCGATTCCCCAGGACTCATGTAAGCCAGATGCACAAGACGGCGCATGCATCTGGAGTTCGTTTGCAGTGGCTGGAGGCCCTGATGTACTCATTATTTTCTCTTTCTCTCTCCCTCCCTCTTTCTGTCTCTCAAATAAAACAAAAGAGACTCTGAGACTCAACAAGTGGTGGGGTACCTGAGTTGCTGAAAGGGTCAGTGTAGTTGGAATTAACTGTGGGGCATACGTTTGGCATGCATGTGAGATGTCCAAGCATGCTGTTGAGTTGCACGTGTGCAAATGGGATCAGAGAAAAGCCCTTAGATGGAGATGGTCTCTTGATGTCGCTAAACTATAACTGATGTTCAAGGCCAGGGGAACGGCTCCGACTGGCTAGGGAGGAAAGAAGAGAAGAGGGTTCAGGGTCAAGCCCCAGGTATGTCTTCATTCAGCACAGATGGAGAAGCAGGAACCTTCAGAGACTGGAAAACAGCAACTAGAGAGGGATGAGGAAGCCAGGAATGTGTGGAGGCGTGGGAGTCGGGAGAGGGGCATGGAGGGAAGAGAGCTCACTGTGTTTCACTGTATCTTCTCAAAGTCTGTGGCCCCTATGAAGATAACATGACCATTAGATCGGATAATGTCCACGTCATGTGGAGCTTTGAGGTAATGGCTGAATGGGCCTAGGAAGAAGACAAGATGAGAAAGATGGAGGGCACCACTTGACCATGAAGGAGACCAAGGGGGCATGCTGGGGAAAACACTGAGTTGAAGAAGGGATACAACCACAGCCTGAGCCCAGACAGAAATGGTCCAGTGGCGGGAAAGAAAGAAGATGACGACCAGGGGAACAATGTCTTAGACTAAAGGAACCTTAGAAAAGTGGGAAAACCTCTTTTTGGTTAGGACAAAGGGAAGAAGAAGAAGACAGTGGGCTGGGATCTGGTGAAGAAAGATGAGTGAGCACCTCCTGTTTGACAACTAAAGTGCTCTCTGTCAGTGCAAGGCCAGGCCATCTGCAGAGTAAGAAGTAGAGGGTTAGGAGGATGGCCATGAGTTCAAGGCCACCCTGAGACTACATAGCGAATTCCATATCAGCCTGGGCTAGAGCAAGACCCTACCTGAAAAAAACAAACAAACAAACAAAAAAAGTAGATGGGAAGGTTGAGGAAGAGTAGGAAGTACAAGAGAGCCACAGGAAAGTAGGAAAATAAACATACTAGCAAGTCATAGCAAGATGGCTGGAAGCCCATCTGAGGCATACACTCCCCCCTACAAGCTTTAAGGAAGTGTTCTGATAGCCATGCCTTCTCTACAGATCCTGCAGCCCACCTGGGTACCCCGAAACCCAGTGGAAGTGAGGCTGTCCTGGAGGAACCCTGAAACAAGGCATAATTGTGAGCAGAGCTTTGCAGCAGGAAGCTGAGCAATCGCAGCTGCCTCTCTCAGCCAGCATCCGTGAGGGAGCCTTCTGCCTGCTCCCCATTCTTGGCATTGCTTTCCCGTTTCTTCGTTTTCCCCAAGACCTTGAAAATTTACATTTCATCAGGCTGGAAACCAAAACCCATTGTGAACAAGAAAGATAACACTCTAAAAATACCAGCTATTCATAACATTTCTCCTCTTGCAAATTGCACTCCCCACTCCCTTCCCTCTGACCTTTGCCTAATGTGCAGTTTCCTATTTGTCCAGATGATGGGAGCAGGAGAAGAAAAACAGCGAGAGCCGAGAGCAGGGACAGCCATTCTTTCATGAAGTTTATCTATATAATATTATAAATGAAATATAGGCAATACACTGCAGTTTCTCTGCTCTACAGTGTACATCTTAGAGGTTCTTTACTGTTAAACAAGTATGAACGATGAGATATGGAGAAGGAGCTCTTGCCCAAGGCAAGTTCAAGTTCCAGCTTCAACATATGCAAATTACTGAACTTCTTGAACTCCAGATTCCTCAACATTAAGCTGGCAAGAATAATGTATACTCGATGGAGATGGTGTAAGTATTAAGAAATGCAAACTCTCTGGAATATGATACAGAATGTAATATCTAGTATTTTTATTGTTACTGCAATGTAATAAATTATAATAAATGTCTTCCAAATATAATCCACTACAATAATGACATTTGAGAGTTAGAGAAGCCCTACATGTGAACTAGTCTAAGGTATGATGGAATGTACAAGAGCTGGCTTTAATACATTTCCAGTATGTCCATTGTGTCACGACACTCAATGCACCATAGAGTATTGCTGATTAAGTTGCCATGGACAAAACTGTCACTGCTGCCTGGGCTGAAACTTTTCTCTGCTAGAAATAGGAAGCCAGTTTCCTTCTTCTTCTGTTTGCCTGCCTTCTCTTCCCCATGGGCCTTTCACATGCATTCTCTCCCCTGGTCTTCCTGAAGACAAAAATGACCTAATATATATATGTGTCAAGCTTTTAGATCTCAATCACCTGAGACTTGTGGCTAACTCTATAAGGTATTGTTGCCTCTCACTTGATGGGTGGAGAAACAAAGATTCAGAGAAGTTAAATGCATCATACATCATACATACGCTCAGCACCGGCGTGCTCACTTTGTTACTAGTTCCTGGCCTCTCCAAGGAGCTTGGAGTTCCCCAAATATCTTTTCCAACTACCTGGGAGTTTCTCATTACGCGCGTTTGAGACCCAGTTCAAATCCTTCTCTGTAAGGCCAAGGTCTCGGCGGACGCTCGCCCCCTTGCACACCCTCTGGTTAAAGTGATCTCTCCCATCTCTCACCATGCTACTGTAATTGCACAACTCAGAGGCTATGTTTTACGCCTGTCAATCCCTGCTTATCCTGTGATCACACTCAGTCAGAAAGGGGCTTGGTCACCAGTAGGTGTCTTTGCTCCATTGTCCCAACTTCACTAGAACTCATGCAAGTCCCAGCCTGTGGCTCTTGTGAAATGGGCTGGTCCTCTGTAGGTGGTGATTTCCTGAGAACCCAGAGTCTGGGTTGGACTAAAGGAATCTGTATTCATATCTGTAAATGAGAGCTAAGCATAGCCTATGCCCACTCCAGACAGATTTTGGCATAGATCTCACCCAAAATCCCAGTTCATCTTTTTGGGGATGATCTATTAAAACATGGCTGGGTTTGTTATTGTGCTCAAAGCTCATTTGTTTTTTAAAATGCTTTATTTATTTATTTGAGAGAGAGAAAAAGGCAGACAGAGGGAGAGAGAGAATCAACGCTCATTTATGTGAGGGGTTGTTTCATCAAAATATGTTGGCCAGGTAGGTCGTTAGTTTCAATTTTCCCCTCCTGGTAAACATTATTTGAAAGGGCCGTCACTCCTTTCTGATGAACAGATCTTACCTCTTGGGCGCAGGAATGTTTCTAAGTCATCCCCATTCAATGGGGTCCCTGTGGCGACAAGCCCAGTCAGGACAAGAGTACCATCTTTACTCTCTGTCACCCAGTCCCAGGTCCCTGGGTGATAATTATCCTGGGGAGGGGGATAATTTGCTCCAAAACATGATCAATAGGGAATGGGTTACTTACTGCACACACTTATTGCCATATAAATATCTTAAAGCAATTTACCCAGGCTGCTTTCACAAGCACAGAGGATGCTGGTCTTAGAGACCACAGTTCCAAGCCTTGAGCACGAGCCACACACCAACTTTGCTGATTTCTCGGTGAATGGCTCACTGTACATTCATCTCCTACCTTTTTCCCTGTTCTCCATGCCCCATCCAATCAGAAGAGCTCATTCCCCATCCTTTCCTCTGTAGTCACCCCGAATGTCCTTTCAGAGGTCAAAGAGAGGGGTACGCTGTCTACTAGCTGGGTGAGCTCAGGTGACTGTTGCGGAGCATTAGCTTCTTTGTGAATAACATAGTGATATTAGTGCTATGTCTGCCCCACCGGGCATAATGATGGACAGAATGAAATAGGACTCTGAAGGTACAGCAATTAGGAAGGCCCTTGGCATATGGCGAACACGCAGCAACGTAACAGTAATCTTCATATTATCAGTGATGACAATTCTCACCATCATTCCTTGAATTCATTAGGAATGAGCAATGCTGTTTCCCTCTCACTCACCTGGCTAATGATATAACTGTTAGGTTTCACTTTAAAGGTAGGTGCCTGGGGGAAATGTCTTCTGTTTTCCCTTCCCCGTCTTACACCCACACTGGGTTAGGCTCACATTTTCTTGTGTGCTACTCCCTTAGCAACCGGAACTTCCTTACAACAACATTCATCACAATGTAGAAGAATAGGCTGTTTCCTGTCTGTCTTTCCCACCCGATCTGCGCTCCTTGTGCATTCCACGTGCCTGCCCCTCAGAGCAACTGTCATCAGGATGAAATAAAAGACCATGAATATGTGAATCTTCCCATGGGGGTCGTTAAAACCAACTTTAAAATTTTTTATTTTATTAATTTATCTGAGAGAGAGAATGGCACACCAGGGCTTCTAGCCATTGTAAATGAACTCCAGATGCATATGCCCCTTGTGTATCTGGCTTACATGGGTACTGGAGAATTGAACCTGGGTCCTTAGGCTATGTAGACAAGCTTCTTAACCACTAAGCCATCTCTCCAGTCCTAAGGTCAACTTTAAATATCATTGTCTGCCCATATGTCTTAAGTCTGCAGATTCCTAGGCTCTTACAGAGTGAAGTGTATATATTACAAAATGACCTGCCAGAGCGAGGCTGACTTTTCTAAACTTACATTGGCTGGTGCAGTCAGCTCCTCGGTATTGGCTGTGTTCTGACCATAAGCCATTGGCCTCCCTAGGGCACACCTAGCCAGGCTCCTTCCTGCTTAGGAAATGTGGAATATTGTAACATGAAGCTGACTTCACCAATCTAGAAAGGAATGTCTATTAAATTATAACACATTATTTCTCTTCGATACTCTGAATAGAACAGATAAAATGAACTATATCTGCATAAAGAACAGAAGACATGAATTCATTTTTACTCACACATTGTCTCATTGCTGGCTACTTGGGGATCAATCACATGTGTCCAGCATCATGAATTGAGATGGAAATCACTAGATCACCTTTATTAATCCACAGGGAGAAGCTGTTGTTCTCCCGTCTCTCCTCCCTGGGGTCCTCCCTGCCCTCTTGCCAGTCACGTTTATTTGGGTGTACTCCCAGCAGGTGACTGGGCCGCAGCACATGCAGATTACCTCTGGTCAGCTTAGGAGGGAGCTGAGACTCCTTCCTGGGACCCTGTGGCTTGATGTACTGATTCTCACATTGGACTTTCTCATATGATTCTAACTAGAAAGGCAACAGCGGGGCTGGAGAGATGGCTTAGCAGTTAAGCGCTTGCTTGTTGAAGCCTAGGGACCCTGGTTCAAGGCTCGATTCCCCAGGACCCACGTAAGCCAGATGCACAAGGGGGCGCATGCGTCTGGAGTTCGTTTGCAGAGGCTGGAGGCTCTGGTGCACCCATTATGTCTGTCTTTCTGCCTCTTTCTCGGTCTGTCGCTCTCAAATAAAAATAAAAATAAACAAAAAACTAAAATAAAATAAAGAAAGGCAACACCACACTCTATCCTCGCTGAATACTATAGATCTGAGGCTACGCCCCAGATGCTCCTACAAAGGGCAGATCATGTTCTTGATAATCCCACCGTCTTGGACAGAAGCTCTCAGCTAGCCCGAGCATTAGTTCTGCAGAGTCCAGACCTTGCACCATCATTAGAATCTGGTTGGGGCAGCAGGGACCTTGAACTTCTGTCTTAACTGGCTCTACAGGCTTAGATCTGGGAACAGAGCTGTGACAGAGTGCTCTGGGATGGAATGGTGAGCCCAAAGGAAGGAGGGACAGGGGAAGTTCAGTGAGCACAAATGACCATTTCTAGAGAGACCCCGAGACCATGGACAAAGCACTGTGGCTCTTAGGGACATAGTAGGATTCTGTAGCCTTAATTACCTCACCCCTGACAATTTCTCTGGAGTGATCAGGAAGACAGAGGTCGTCTGGAGAGATGGCTCACAGGGTAAAGGGATGACCTGAGTCCGTATCTACAGGACCCATGTAAAACATTGGGCATGGTGGTACAGGCCTGTGAGTCTATGGCTGGGGAGGCAGAGAGAGAGAGAGAGAGAGAGAGAGGGACACGGGCTGAGTCTAGAAGTGTGGAGCTTGGAAGTTTATCTAAACTGACAGAAGGCCAACTATCCACGTTCCCTGCCAGGTCAAACCAAACTTTTCTAATAGCAACGGAAAATGAAAGTCTAAAGCCATCACAAGCCAAGGAAGAGGAAAGACACAAGGGGAAAATCCTGACAGGTGGCAGCTGTGATCCAGATGTTTTCCAACAAGCAAATGAAATAATTCAAAAAGCACATGCTTCTCCCAGTGCATAGGAACAGCCAGATTTTCCCTGGCTTCGGATAAGAAGACCTGCAAAATACTGAGTTGCCTGGAGAAGTCAGGCCAAGCAGACCCCAATGGTGGCCAATCTGATGCCCACCTTCCTACTTTTTGACATGAAGACGATTTTATTCAGGAACTCCCACTTCTTGGAGTAGTATAAACCTCTGTGATGATCTCATTCCCAAAGCCTGTGGTTGGTTTAGAAAAGGACCATCTTCCCAATTTGTCAATGAAGAAGGAGAGAAGACTGGGCTGGAGGGATGGCTTAGCAGTTAAGGCGTTTGCCTGCAAAGCCAAAGGCTCCTGGTTCGACTCTCCAGGACCCATGTAAGCCAGATGCACAAGGGGGCACATGTGTCTGGAGTTCATTTGCAGTGGCTGGAGGCCCTGGCGTGCCCATTCTCTCTCTCTCTCTCCCCCCTCCTGTTTCTCTCTCCTAAATAAATAAGAGAGAGAGAGAGAGAGAGAGAGAGAGAGAGAGAGAGAGAGAGAGAGAGAGAGAGAGAGAGGGAGAGAGAGAGAGAGAGAGGAAAGACTGGAAACTGTTGAATAAGTAAAAACCTGGTGCCCAGCTTCCTGTAGAGGGAGCCCTGCCTGAGTCCCTGAACTAGCAGCTATTTGCCACAGTTTGAGGAAGGCTACACAAAGTGGCCACAGTCCAAATAACCAGAAAGATGGAGCCACACACCTCGCTGGGGCGGCTCTGCCTCCACACTGCTCATTGAAGCCCTGCTGCGTCGGGACTTTGCTATGCTGATATCCGCACAGAATTACAACCACCACAGAGGTGTTCATCTCCCCCGGGCTCTTCTTAGGTCGGGGGGGGGGGCACTCTGCCTTCTCCATCATAGCATCTTCCTGGTCCAAGAATTTTGCAAAGTGGGGTCTGAAATCTGTGTGGTTGCTGGATGTGGTGGCACATTCCTTTAACCCCAGCGCTTGGGAGGTTGAGGTAGGAGGATTGCTGTGAGCTTGAGGCTAGCCTGGGCTACAGAGTGAGTTCCAGGTGAATCTGGGTGAGAGTGACACCCTCCCTCAGAAAAAATAATCTTTGTGAGCCTCAGAGTCTCATTCCTTTCTCTTCAAACTTAATTCTCATCCCGTTGCATTTTGAGGTGGAGAGTGGGAGGAAAGAAGGTCAGTTGAAGAAATTCCTTCGGAACCCAGATATGAAGAGGAAAACGGGGAAACTTACTTTTCCAAAAGCGCAGGCAGTGCTGGGGCGATGGACGCGTTGCTCTTCCCATTGGGTGCTTCTGACTGGACGGGAAACAGGAGCCAGAACCGAGGATGAGTGACCGAGGAAGCAGCCAGGGCCACTAGGCTTATGGCGACACTGAAAAGGACCACCGCTGTCCCTCTCTTTCCCTCCTGCCCCCCTTTAATCTCTCCCTCTTCTTCCCAGTCGGCACTGGACCCGGGCACGCTTTCTTTCCCGCGGGCCTTCCTTGTCCTCCTGTCGTCTCTCCATCCTCACGTCTCTGGGGTACCTCGTTCTCTCTCCTTCTCCTACGTCTCTCTGCGGAGTTTATACTCTGAGGCTCCATTCTGGGGGGGGCAACCAGTTTTATGTCATTCCATTCCCGACTGCAACTGAGTGCCAGCGGGCCTCTGCCCAGATCAGGACCCGGGTTCCCTGGGATGGACTCACACGAGCCGTCGCTGTCCCCAGAGATGTGGCCCCAGGCACAGCTCCCAGGAGATGCCTGCTGTCACCCCTGCTCACGACAGCCCGTATGTCTGTGTGATCTGCTCCCTGGGGCTTCCATGGCACGCATTTCAGTGGGTGTGGCATAAGCATGTGTTCTCAACTCTGGCTACACATTAGACTCATCTGGGGGAAGCTTTTTTTTGTACTGATGCTGCCATCTCAGAGCCTTGGGGTAGGGCCCATGGCTACCATGTTCAATGTACCCTTTGTGATTACAAGGTAACTAGATCTGTTAAAACATACTAGTTAACCCTTCCCTAGTCTTCCCAATTTTTTTTTCAGGTTCCTCTGTGTTCATGATTTGGGAGTTAATTTCATAGATTACTGAAATCCTTTTTTTTTTACCCCCCCTCAGGTAGGCTCTTGCTTTAGCCCAGGCTGACCTGGACTTCACTATGGAGTCTCAGGGTGGCCTTGAACTCAGCAATCCTCCTACCTCTGCCTCCCGAGTGCTGGGATTAAAGGCGTGTGCCACCACGCCCGGCTAGTTTACTGAAATTCTTGAGGAGGAGGCAAAAGAAATGAGAGCTATTGCTACTGATTGGCACAGTGGAGACCGAGCTGACTTTCTGGAGCCCTTTCACACTGTGCGTGGTGGAGCTAGTTATGCAGAAGGGTTAGAGAAACTGCTGGAGAAAGAGTTTGGAGTTTTGGAAAAGTCAACCAGTTTTACACAAAGGCCAGAGATAGAGAAAAGACTTTCTTAGGAACAATCTTTGTTTAAAGAAGGAAAGGGATCTTTTTTTCTGATTATTATTTATGTATTCAATGGGAATGTAAAAAATCAAGAAGAAAATTAAAGTTACCTGGTTATTAATGTTCAGTGATAACCATTAAGTTTCCAATAATTTCTTTTGTTGTTGTTGTTGTTTGGTTTTTTTTTCAAGGTAGAGTCTTGCTCTAGCCCAGGCTGACCTGGAATTCACTATGTAGTCTCAGGGTGGTCTTAAACTCACGGCAATCCTCCTACCTCCACCTCCCCCTTGCTGGGATTAAAGGCGTGCACCACCACGCCTGGCTCTCTATGCCATTTTTTTTTCTTTGTTTTTTCGAGGTAGGGTCTCATTCTATGTGAGTAGTCTCAGGGTGGCCTCAAACTCATGGCAATCCTCCTACTTCTGCCTCCTGAGTGCTGGTATTAAAGGCATACACCACCACACCTGGCCTCCAATAATTTCTTTGAGAATTTTCTATGTCTATATGTAGACTCACATTTTTAAATAGTACAAAACAGAGTTATACCATATATATATATATATGTATATATATGTATATTATATATATATGTGTGTATATATATGTCTATGTTATTTAAATTGCTATTTAGAATAAATTATGGATACTATAGAAATTCATAGTGGTATCTTTAATTTATTTACCCATCTCCTCTTTGTGGACGTAGGGTTGTTTTCAGTGTCTTGTTGTAATAAAATACTGCATTGAGTCGAGGCATGAAGATACTGGGTTTAAGGACTTTTGGGATCAGAGCTCTGGTTCAGATCTGTAAGTCACCCCATATTATAACTTTCAGCTACTCAAAGCCACTACAGAGTAGAAAAGGCTCATACCCTCCTTGGAGGACTGTGGTCTAAGCCTGAAGGGGTGACTGTGGGTAAGGGACGCTCCCTGAGCGCCCGCACGTGTGCCCTGTGCACTGTGTGCAAGCACAGGTAAGAGGAGGACGTCAGTTATCTTCCTAGGCCCACTGCCCCTCCGCACTGGGGTTACAAGAATGCATATCCATGCTCAGATTCTTGTGTGGGTCCTGGGGATCGAACTTGGGTCCCTCAGCTCTTACCTGCTGAGCCATCTCTCCCTAGCCCCTCCCTATCGCCCAAATTCTATGCTAGAAATCCCCTGTTCTTGTTGACCCCCCCCACCCAGAACCCCTCCATAGTAGCAGCATGAGGGACAGGTAGAATGTGGTCAGGAAGCAGGCCAGCGTCATACTCACCAGGGCTGGTAGGGAGGGGATGGGTGACGAGCTGGGAGCGTGGCCAGGCAGGCTCAGGGCATTAAACTTGGGAACCACAGCAACGCTGACCCTCCGGCGGGGCACATTCTGTAGGAAGAGAAGTGAGCTGTCTTGGAAATAACAATGGTCTTAGTTCTGAGGGGCTTGGAAAAGTCTACTGGCACCTCACATTCAGTGTTTTGGGGATAAGTGCTAGTGTTGGATGGTGTAAAAGAGTAAACCTAAGTTGGCCCAAATTTTCCATTAGCGTCTCTCAACATGTCGCTATTTAGATTATGATACCCTGGAGAAACAGAGTGGAAATGACCACCGCAGTCTCCAGGTAACATTCTGGATAGTGTGTGGAAACTGCCCATAGCAATGTGGAGGTATAGGTATCATTTCATCTTCCCTTAAGGGGTGGACAGTCAGGGGAAGTCCATATGAAAGATGGGATCCTAGAGGCTACGTGCGGAAGCTGAACGGATGCTCTGTTGGTACCACGCATCCACAAGTGAATGACCACTTAGTTGACCATGGAAATTTCTGTCACCCCCCACTCCCGGGAGCCCTGGGATTCCTTGAACATGCGTACCTTTCCCATCGTGAGGGACATGGACCGTGCCGTGCGAGGGACCCCGTCTTCTACAGCAGGAGAGAACAGAGAAGAGAACTGGTGTAAGTTTTAGGCTAGGCTCCAACAAGAAGCAGGCGGGCAGGCAGAGAATAAGTCAAGGTTATCTATGAGCCAGAACTGGCCTAGAAGAGACCACCCATATGTCTAGGCATTAGTGACCCCAAATTCAGTCCCTCATTCTTTACGAAAATCATCTGCAGAAAGGGGACTCTTCTGGACAAAGGTTTTATTCTAACTCTGGTGGATACTCTAAGAACCCCCAGTCTTGAACCTCTGATTTGACTGCACTACACAGTGTCTGGGGATCATCCTGGATACAATGTGTAAAAACTACTCATCACAATAATCTAGCTTATCGGATCATTCCAGGCTAACCCAAGTGAGGAACAGTGTAACGCTAAGCGAGGAAGGCGTGGAGTTGGTAAGGATGACAACGTGCTAATGGAAGTAGCTTGAATATGTCACCAACACGATGAGTCAGGACAAAGGAAGCCACCACCCTGGAATCTTCATCTAACTGCGTATATGAAATTACATAATTTATGTCAAATGTTTAGCACCATACCCACATAACAGTGCTACCAAGAAAACATCTGGATACGTGGTCTAAAACGCAAAAATTATCAATTTTATTCTTTTGAATATATTTCCAAATATGATTTGTCCAGAGATGTTAAGAATGATGTTTCTAAAGTCAGGCCAGTTTGACCACTATTACTGGGCTGCATCTCTGTCCTTCACTGACACATATTTTGGGTGTGTCTCTTGAAAAGCATATATCTACATGTTATTTCTTAATCTGAAGAAATCTAACAGACAAGTTTACATTGTTTAAAACTTTTGTGATCTTTGATAAATTTGCAATTTATTTATACCTCCTTACATTTTTTTATTTACCTTGCCTTAGTCTTTGACTATTTTTCTAATGCACTCCCATCCTCTAAATTGGTTGGGAAATTAACCTTTCCAGTTTTAATATTTAAGGTCTTTAACGTTTGAATTTATTATGACTTTAAACTTAAAATGTATCCAAGTCTCTAGTCTTTTTCTGAATGCAGCTTAAAACCATAACCTTAAGAACATTCTAACATTATTGTTTTCTTAAACATTCTTTTTATTTAATATTTTTTTGTTTATTTATTTATTTGAGAGTGACAGACACAGAGAGAAAGACAGATAGAGGGAGAGAGAGAGAATGGGCGCGTCAGGGCTTCCAGCCACTGCAAACGAACTCCAGACACATGCGCCCCCTTGTGCATCTGGCTAACGTGGGACCTGGGGAACCGAGCCTCGAACCGGGGTCCTTAGGCTTCACAGGCAAGTGCTTAACCGCTAAGCCATCTCTCCAGCCCTTAAACATTCTTTTTAAAATATTTATTTCACTTATGAGAAGGAAAGAGAGCTAGAGAATGGGTGCACCAGGGCCTCAGCCACTGCAAACGAACTCCAGACACATGCACCACCTTGTGCATCTGGCGTATATGGGTTCTGGGGAATTGAATCTGGATCCTTTAGGCTTTGTAGGCAAGTGCGTTAACCACTAAGACAATTTTCCAGTCCAACACTGTTTGTTTTTTAATGATTTCTTTTACATTGTTTTAGATTTTTCAGTTGTTTGTTACTCCTGACAACTAGTGCGTGGTTGGGTGTTTATTCAGATCTAGCCACAAGCTTATGAACATCTTTGATCACCATTCTTCCTTGCATTTTCTTCTTTAAAATTCAATTTGATTCATCCATAAGTACATTCGTTCATCAAGGACCTGTGAAGGGTAAACTTTGCTGCAGCCTCAGAATGTCTTTATGTAGCTAGCCTTCAACCTTGCATGATGGTTCCTGTCTAGACATTATCTCTATGTTGACAGTTATTGTCTCATGTTTCTTTGACGGTGACTCCAGAGACTTCTGGTGCTTTTACTGCTTTTGAGAACTGTCATTCCTGTGTAAATTATCTTGTCTCATTACTTTTAAGAGCTTCATCTTTTCTCTTCGGAAGTTTCCATCTTATTTGTTTTTATTTCTCTTCCGTGGAACTCACTGGACTTCCAGATTCAATGAGTTAGTTCTTTCCTTAGTCCTGGGAATTTTTTGGCTGCTCTTTCTTGGAACATTTTCTGTGCCTAATTTTCACCTTAGGGACCACCTTATAAGTAGATGGCAAACTTTATTATTTTATATCTCCATGCTTATTTTTGTTTTGCATCTATTATTATATATTACTTTATTTGGCATGTGTGTGTGTGAGCATGTGGATGCATGTTGGTAGGTGTGTAGCCGTATATGTGTGGGGGAGGGTAGTGAGAGGCAGACATCAGCTATCTCCCACTTACTCTGCGAGATGGGCTCTTTCACTGAACCTAGAGCTCACGATGTAGACTAGCTAGCCAGTGAGCCCCAGGGATTTTCCCATCTCTGCCTCCCCAGTGCTAGAATTACAGAGTATACATCTGGCTTTTTATGTGGGCACTGGGGATCCAAATTGGAGTCTTCATGCTTATGTGGTGAATACCAACTCCACCATTGCCCAAGCCCTTCAATCACTGCATCTCTCTGAACTGCATTTTGGAAACCATCTTAAGCCTACCTTCCCATCAAGATGTACTTGCTAATGTCTATCACTTTGGAAGCAGTGATGGCTGTTGTCAGGCCAGGAGGAAGAAACAGATGCCTCAGCTCGGATGTGACATGGGTGATCCACAAAGCCCGCACAATGCCTGGCCCGTCTTCACTGGGACAGGGACCTAGAAATCTCCTCATCTGTAGTGACTGGCACATCTACCACAACTCCTGAGTCTTCTACTTCCAAGATTCCATTTGTCATTTTGAGAAGTTCTTTCTCTCTCTCTCTTTTTGGTAACTGTCTTTTTTTGCATTCATGTTTTCCACCCATCCTTTTATGTCTCTAATAATGTGCATTTTTTTTTTGTTTTGTTTTCCAAGGTAGGGTTTCACTCTAGCCCAGGATGACCTGGAATTCACTATGTAGTCTCAGGATAGCCTTGAACTCATGGCGATCCTCCTACCTCTGCCTCCCCAGTGCTGGGATTAAAGGCATGCACCACCACACCCGGCTGAAATGAATTTTTTAATGTTTATTTTTATTTTTATTTATTTATTTAAAAGAGGGAGAGAGAGGTGAGGCAAGAGAGGGAGATTATGGGTACACCAGGGCCTCCAGCCAGGGGAAACAAACCAGATACATGCACCACCTCGTGCATCTGGCTTACATGGGTCCTGGGAAATCGAACCTGGGTCCTTTGGCTTTGCAGACAAGCGCCCTAACCGCTAAGCCATTGCTCCAGCCCTGAAGCATGCTTTTCATTCTGCTTACTTTATTATCTCACGTTCTTAGGGTACTGTGTACTAGTGTGCTGTCTCTGATGACTTCCATTCACAGAGGACTGCTTTCTTGTGTTCTTTATGAATTTGTACTGTAAACTCGTCTTCCATGAGGCTGGACGGAGGGCTCCTGTGTGCTCTGGGTGCAGGGTGTGTCTCTCGGGAGTGGTGACAGTGTTCTTAGAGGCCTCATCTTGCTGTCCTTTCAGATTCTCCACACGTTGCATCATCACCTCTGTCACTCTGGCATGTACTTTTCCTGTGAGGAAGGAGAACGTATTTTTTTTTTCCTATCAGAGTACAGGGTGAAACAGGCAAGCTTCCTTATTTATTTCTTAGCTGGCTGCTGCTTGCTTTTTCCTTATGCAAAGTCTATCCCGGGGAAGATCTCAGCTTTTAGGCTGAGTGTCAACCGCCACCAGGGTCCCAGGCCTCCTCTTGGATCACTCTGATTGCTCAGAGGCAAACAGGTCCGGATAACAGAGGCGACTCCGTCCCAAGGAAGCTGCGGGTCAGCATGGTTTCAGTTCTCTCTTCTTTTCTTGTATCTCGGCTTTCCATTTGCCTTTCTTGTGGATTCAGCTGTTCTTTTAGAATGCTTGTTTTATTTTGTCCAGCACATTTTTTTTAAGGATTTCAGCCAAAGCGTTTTTAAGTTTTCTAGTCAACTGATATTGCAGAATTGGAAAAATATTCTCCTATGTGTGAATTGTTCAAATAAATTAATAAAATACCAATCTTAAAAATGGGCAAAGGTCATAATTAGAGAAGTCACAAAAGTGGAAGTGTAACGTTTCACGGATATATAGAAAAGCACCAACCTGCCAATTAAAATGATGAGATAAAACAATTTATACACATGAATATTAAATATATTTTAGAAGAAAGAGCAAGATGAGGGCTCAATGGTTCAATGAATCAAGCACCACTGTAACCCATCAAATGGGAATATCAATGAATCATTTGAAAATAATTTGCCTTAAGAGCCTTGTAATAGCCACATGTCACCTGGACCCCACTAAGCTATTTTTAAAGGCAGGGTCTTATTTGTAGCCAAGCTAGCTTTGAAATTACAACCGTCCTACCTCATCAGTGCAGGGTTATTTCCTTACCTTGAGCTAGTATTTTTTAATTAATTTTTTAGTGTATTTCATTCAGACATTTTCATTCATGTACATAATGCCCACATGTCACTTGGGCCCCACTAAGCATTTTTGTTTGTTTGTTTGTTTTTTGGTTTTTTGAGGTAGGGTCTCACTGTAGCCCAGGCTGACCTGGAATTCACTATGGAGTCTCAGGGTGGCCTTGAACTCATGGCAATCCTCCCACCTCTGCCTCCCGAGTGCTGGGATTAAAGGCGTGAGCTACCACGCCCGGCAACATTTTTTTTTTTTTTTAAGACAGGGTCTTTCTTTGTAGCCAGACTAGACCTGAAATTACGATGCTCCTGCCTCAGCTTCCTAAGTGATAGGTTATAAGCATCTGCCACTGTGCTTGGCTTCATCCCATAAATGTTGGGTAAAGGGGGAGGGGGTTGTAAGAAACCTTGAACCTTGGAGAGGAACAATAACAGAACCCATGTTCTAGAATGTCCTTAGCACCAACACTCCCCACTTTCTTTCTTTCTTGGGGGATTTTTCGAGGTAGGGTCTCACTCTAGCCCAGGCTGACCTGGAATTCACTCTGTAGTCTCAGGGTGGCCTTGAACTCACGGTGATCCTCCTACCTCTGCCTCCTGAGTGCTGGGATTAAAGGCGTGCACCACCACGCCTGGCTACCCCCCACTTTTAACATAGCCAAGAGCAGCTTGTTAGGAGCCCAGGTGCCTGTGGGGCAGGAGCCTCGCTGCTGAGATCCAAAGCAGACGGCTCCAGCATGTGGACGCTGCCTTTAGACTCTGGGAAGTGTCACTGATGTTTCCCAGGAAACTTGTGAAGCCTCCTGTTTATAAAGGCTGCTCCATCTGTCATACTTCCCCTCCTCCTGCACTTGGTAACACGGATGTTTGCATTCCACAGGGATTCCTAATGTGACAAGGTCTGCTTTCTATGGTGAGCCACCCCCTTGGGCCAGACCCCAAACCCTGGCAACAGCCGAGGAGAGATTCTCATTCAAAGCCCCGTCACTTCCCTCTTGGATTGAGCATGGGATTCCCAGCTCATTTCCACCTTTAATAGTCCTCTTGTGCCTTGTGCAGGCTGAAGTTAGAGTGAACCAAAACTACAATCTGGCCCTGTCCTGTCGTGTCCTGTGACGCACACTTACTGACGACTTCCCTGCGCCTGTGGGACAGAGGCCTGCTTGCTGGCATGGTCTGGCAAGGAGTCCTGATCTGCCAAGTCTCACTTTCAGACTGCCACCATCATGCCCGGCACTGGGAAACCCTTCTAACTATTTGTTCCACCTTCTCATCCTCAGTCCACTCTCTGTCCCTGCTGTGTCCCTTACTTGGGATGGCCTTCCCCCTCTTGAGTGCCCGCTCAGCTTTTATGTGTGTGTGGAGGGAGGTGTGCACGTATGCACGCATATTCTTATGTGTGTGCTGGCGTGCATAGGCCATGGGTAGATACTGGGTGTCTTTCTCAATCACTCCCCACTTTTACTCTGAGACGGGGTGTCCCAATAGGCATAGAACTCAGGTGAACTCACCCCAGGGATTCCCTGTCTCCCCCTTCCTAGAGCTGGGATTATAGGTGCATATTACAATGACTTCCCCAACTTTTTTTTTTTTTAAGAATAGAAATTTTTATCTAACATATGCTTATACAAGGCCCTGGGCTCACTCTAGCACTTCAAAGTGAATTGTTCCAGTGTTCTCCAGAAGGAAAGTCCCCAACTTTTTGTTGTTGTTGTTGATGTTTCAAGGTAGGGCCTCACTCTAGCCCAGGCAGACCTGGAATTCACTCTGTAGTCTCAGGGTGGCCTCGAACTCACAGAAATCCTCCTACCTCTGTCTCCTGAGAGCTGGGATTAAAGGCGTGTGCCACCATGCCTGGCTCCCCAACACTCTTTTAAAATTATTTATTTATTTATTTGAGAGTGACAGACACAGAGAGAAAGACAGATAGAGGGAGAGAGAGAGAATGGGCGCGCCAGGGCTTCCAGCCTCTGCAAACGAACTCCAGATGCGTGCGCCCCCTTGTGCATCTGGCTAACGTGGGACCTGGGGAACCGAGCCTTGAACCGGGGTCCTTAGGCTTCACAGGCAAGCGCTTAACCGCTAAGCCATCTCTCCAGCCCTCCCCAACATTTTTTTAAAATTTATTTATTTGAGAGCGACAGACACAGAGAGAAAGACAGATAGAGGGAGAGAGAGAATGGGCGCACCAGGGCTTCCAGCCTCTGCAAATGAACTCCAGACGGGTGTGCCCCCTTGTGCATCTGGCTAACGTGGGACCTGGGGAACCGAGCCTCGAACTGGGGTCCTTAGGCTTCACAGGCAAGCGCTTAACCGCTAAGCCATCTCTCCAGCCCGCTCCCCAACATTTTTTTATGTGGCTTCTGAGCTCAAGTCCCCATGCTTGTGTGGCAAACACTTTACCCATTGAGCCATCTTCCCAGCTCAGTTTTGACTTTAAAGCCATTCAAAGATGACCTCCCTCTCTCTCTCTCTCTCTCTCTCTCTCTCTCTCTCTCTCTCTCCCTCCCTCCCTCCCTCCCTCCCTCCCTCCCTCTCTCTCTCTCTCTCTCTCTCTCTCTCTCTCTCTTCAGCCTTCTGTGACTCCCTTAAGCAGAATCAGGTGAGCCCTCCTCTGTTAGCCAGGCTCTCACGTCATCCTCACTGCCCAGACCTCATCCCTGTCCTGGAATGTCACAGTGACATCTTCCTGGGGTGACCTGGTGCTGGCTTGCACTAGCAGTGTTACTGATGCACTCTGGTTACATGTATGGTCATGGCATTTTCCTGATAAAAGTCCTCGGCTGGCTGGAGAGATGGCTTAGCGGTTAAGCACTTGCCTGTGAAGCCTAAGGACCCCGGTTCAAGGCTCAGTTCCCCAGGTCTCACATTAGCCAGATGCACAAGGGGGCGCACGCGTCTGGAGTTCGTTTGCAGTGGCTGGAAGCCCTGGTGCGCCCATTCTCTCTCTCTCTCCCTCTATCTGTCTTTCTCTCTGTGTCTGTCACTCTCAAATAAATAAATAAATAAATAATTTAAAAATCCTCGGCTAATATGCAGCTGACACCTAAAATGGAACGGCATGGCTGGAAGTCAGGACAGAGTCAGTCCCCAGACAGTCAGTGTGTCTAGTGCCAGTAGGTGCTACATGGGCAACTGGGGGAAATGACCAATATCTGTTCAAGCAGCTCATGGTCTAACCTACTTAGGAGCAAATAACCGGTGTGATGCCCACACAAGTGCAATAGTGACACACAGCCATGGTGGGAAACCAACTGCTCTTGATTTGGCTAACTGATCCCCTCAGTGGTGCGGGACCCATAGCTGGAGCTGGGAAGCAAGTCAGAATCATATCCAAACATAAGCCCACTCTCCAATATCAAGCTACCATCAATCATGGGCTACAAGAGGGCCTACACCTATTAAACTCTCTATAAAAAAAAAAAGAGTAAGGGTTATTTCATTTGTCTTGGAGCTAACTTACTCTCCGTTGGAGAATCTGCTTCTCTTTTTCAGATAAATGCAGATCCTAAGGAGAGAGCCATCCCATCATACCTCAAAAGGGCTCTGGCTGAAACTAAGGAAAATTGGCGAAACAAGCAAGGGTGCTGTTTTCCTGATGAACCAGCACAGGGGGAAGGAGACCAACACAGAGAAAAAGCAACTCCTACCAAATCAGAGAGCCAGAGCCTCAGAGGCCTCCAACACCTCATCACTGAAGCAGACCAAAAATGAACCCAACATGGCTCAGAGAAATCTTGCGGAAGAGGGGGCGGAAAGAATGTCAGAGCCACATGTTGGGTCAAGATATGCAGAGACATTTATTGTACCAATAACTGTGGGCTAACTCCACAATGCACGACCCATATACCTCAACAAGGAGGGGCCAATGGGGAGGGGCAGGTCATGGATGAGCCTAATAATGGTACCAAACTGCCTGTATTTGCTGAATAGAAAACTAATGAAAAAATGCAAAAAAAAAAAAGAATCCTTGGCTACATCCCTAATGTGTTTCCAGAACAAAGCCCAGTTTCTTAGGGATCCCAAAGCACAAAGATGTTCAGGGTCTGGTCTTGTAACCTGTGGGCTTTTGGTCAGCTACACTGGTTAATGGTGTTAGGAGTTGGGGAGGGGTCACTTGGGGCTATTCGCATTTTCTGGTTCCAGACCCCCAGGCTCACTGGCCTTGTGAATAGCGCGGGGTGGGGGCAGGGAACTTTGCCCAATCAGAAACAGGTCCTATGGCTGTCGGATCCCTCTGGCCATAGCTGAAAGCCACGGAGTGGGGGACAGACACCTCGTGGGAGCAAGATGGAGACAGAAGCCTTGCTGCTTACCAGAAGGGCCACAACTACGGCTTGAATTCTGATTTGCAAGTTTCTTAAATTCCATGAGCTCCGCGTGGTCTTTCTCATACGTCCTCTTCAGGTTCTCCACGTACTGCATCATCACTTCTGTGGCCTTCGACATGCGCTTCTCCTGCGGGGAAGGAGAGCGTCATGTCGGTCCTGTGCTCTGAGCCTGGAGCAGCTACAGGGGAGCTATCAGAGCGGAAACTGCTCCAAGAGTCTGTCACCTCTGGTGTTGAGGCCAGAGGTGGACGTGGACAACAGTGTCCAGGGAGAGAAAGAATGCACAGACGCATAGTGCAGAAGGTCAGCGGGCAGGGATTTGCTTCTGTTAGCAGAGAACAGGTCAGGGATGGGGTTACAGATGCGGGGTGTGAGTGTATAAACATGGGCAGAACCAACAAAAAACAGAAGCCAGGAAGCGCCAAGGAGAGCCAGGCCCCAAGGGCAGTTCCTCTCAGACCCTGTGCATGAGTGAAGATGTCACCCCAAAGTATACGGGGAACAGTGAGGACACACAAAGCTGTAGCAAGCCCGCATAGCATCCTACTTTATGTAAAAACACAAAAATCAGCAAGCTTGCTTGCTGTGGGTTTGCTTGGAATAACAGGTCCATTAGGCCTGGGATGTGAAGGATGCGGGATGGTAGCTGAAGGAACCTGGACTTAGTCTGAGGAGAACTCGGAACCACTGAAAAAGTCAGGGCAGAGCTAGGAGTAAAGGGAGTGGGACTGGAGACAGAGAGATGGGACAAGTGTCTGAGCTAGTCCAGGGGACCTGGAAGGCAGGTAAGGAGTGAGAGGCAGCAGAAAGGGCAGGGAGCCATTTAAAGAAGGGTGAGGGCTGGAGAGACGGCTTAAGCAGTTAAGGTGTATGCCTGCGAAGCCTAAGGACCCAGGTTCGATTCTCCAGGTCCCACGTAAGCCAGATGCATATGGTGGCGCATACATCTGAGTTTGTTTGGAGTGGCTAGAGGCCCTGGCGCGCCCATTCTCTCTCCCTCTCTCTGTCTCAAATAAATAAATAAAAATAAATCTTTAAAGACGGGTGGAAGGTAGGCGTGGTGGCTAACATCTATAATTGTAGCACTCTGGACCGAGGCAGAAGGATCATGAGTTTGAGGCCAGCTTGGGCTACCTAGTGAGATCCTGTCTCAAAAATAAATAAACAGCAAAATAAAAGAAGGTGAAGATGGAATGAATAATACAGAGAACTAGAAACCTGTCTGGCAGCAGGACATGATGATGACAGAAACATTATAACCACATCAAAGTGCTTTACCAGTATTATAGCAATCCTATATGGTGGGCACCAGGATCATCTCTGGCTCACACTGGGGAAGAATGCTGTACCACTGACCCCATGTCACACAGCAATAGAAACCAAGACTAAACATGACATTCATTTAAGTTCTATATGTACCTTATATTCATGGACTGATTGCCACTTTATACAATATCTATTGCACCTGCATTTTGGCTCTGTCTTGTTACATAAAAATCAGTTGTTTTCTACTTGTGGCATCACTGGGGCTCTCAAAAAAAATGGCATATTGTATATGGTGGTGTATGTGTCTGGCACATGCATCTGGAATTTGTCTGCAGTGGCCAGAGGCCCTGGCATGCCCATCTCTCTCTCTCTCTCTCTCTCTCTCTCTCTGTAATAAATAATTTAAAAATTAAAATTAAAATAAAAAATACTAATCAAAAAATTTGGCATATTGTGGATTTGGGATTTTCATATGATAGCCAACCTCTAGCTTTCTGAGATTCTACAGATTCCTCAGGGGTAAAGGAGTCACTCTGTGGGGTTACTGGTAGAGTAAATGAAGCAAAGAAGCTTTTCCTAAAACATTTTTTACCTAATACTGGCTCTGTGGGGGTTGGGTATTTTTGTGAGAATTATAAAGAAGGGATTCTCCAGTCACATACATTTACCAAGCACATAGCTAAACAGGTTTTTGTTCTTTTTTTCCCACACAGGACATCCCAAAGCCAACATGCTTAGATACCTCCAAGAAAAAAAAAAAAAAAGTATTACATAGTCTTTCAAATTTTCTATGTCCAGGGCTAGAGAGATTGTTCAGTGGTTAAGGTGCTTGCCTGCGGAGTCTAAGGACCCAGATTCAATTCCCTAGTACCCACATAAGCCAAATGCAACATGGTACATGCGTCTGGAGTTTTGTTTTTTTTTTTTTTTTGCAGTGGCCAGACACACTGGCATGCTCCTTCTTTCCCTCCCTTACCCCTCTCAAATAAATAAATAAAAATAAAATTTAAAAAAGTTCCATGTCCACAGAAGATCATGAGAGGTTAGTAGGCCATCAAAAGTACTATGAGTGACATCTCCTTAACTTACACAGGACACCTGGCCCAGAGCCAGCCACCACTGTATGGTGTCTCTCGTTGTTCCCACTCAGGTCATGGTGGTAGTTAGTACACATGGAATACTGCCAGTCAGCAAGGCTGAGCAGTGTTGGCACTCACCTGGCGGACGGCTCCCACTACCTCAGCCCGGCTAGAGAGGCGGGCAGCCAGGCGGTGCAGGACTGCGATGTCTTCCAGAAGCTTCTGATAGGTCTCGCGATGCTCACAGTGGTGCCAGATAGATGCTGAGGACTGAGAGATGAAAAGGAGCATCACCCAGGGTCCTAAAGCACAGCACCATGTGCTGAGACACCAACCGCTTTGGGAGGTGATTAAGTCATTAGGGTGGGGCCCTCGTGAATGAGATTAGATTTTTTAAAAAGGGGGTTCAGAGAGCTTCCATGTCAGGACATAATGAGAAGTTGGCAGCCTGCAGGCCTAAAGTGTGCCTTTATCAGAACCTGACCATGCTAGAACCATGGGCTTAGATTTCCAACCTCTATAATTATGGGAAATGAATGTCTATTCCTCAAGACATCTAGTCTGTGGTACTTTGTTAGACCAAAGCTGGGCTTGACCTTCATGAGATGAGTCCCAGGCCTCATCCTGAATGAAGGAAGAGGCTTCTATAGGGCCCAGGCCATAATGATCTCCATGTACTGGAAAAGTCCAGAGCAAACACTCTACCTGGGGCCTGAGGAAGTACCATCCCAGCCACCAGGCCTCTTACCCACTGAGGAAGGCTATATCAGGATCTTGGGTGGATTCTCATTTCAGGAAACACTAAAGACTTAGAAAAGTATGGGCTGGAGAAATAGCTTAACAGTTAAGGTGCTTGTCTGAAAAGCCAAAGGACCCAGGTTCAATTCCCCAGAACCCATGTAAGCCAGATGCACAGGGTGCCACCTGCATCTGGAGTTATGGAGGTTGTTTGCAGTGGCTGGAGGCCCTGGCATGCCCATTCGCTCTCTCTCTAAAATAAATAAATAAAAACAAATTAAGAAAAAACTTATGACCCTGAGTATGGCCCAGGACTCCTTAAATCAGGCCCCACCATTACCGTAATGGAAGCTTTGAAGTTTTCCAGTTCCTTCTCCGTGTTTTCCTCTGTCAGGTTGCGTTCCCTTTCAGCCTGGTTAATTCTAGATTCCAGGGTGTAGCTGTCATTTCTAAAGGCCAAGGACAGTTGTACAAACACGTTCTGTTGGGAACAAGAGTGTGGTAGAGGCACTAGGAGGAGTTACTGGGGGAGCAAGGCTGCAGGTGGGCTTCACCTTGGAACCCGGCCCCAAGGCTGCCACATGCAAACGCGGGCTTGTTTCACAGTAAACCTCACAAAAGATGGAGAAAGAGCAACGTGCAGTCCATTGTAAGTTTTCCTGGGCCCAGAGTACAAACTGCAATTTACCAGAAAACGTTCAGACAATAACATTCTGTCTTTTGCTGAAACAAGAATGTGAGCTCCTGTGTTTGGGTTGGGATAAACAGGCAAGTGTAGCTGGCTGTATAAGCAGTTTGGATTTACACCGGGATTTATTGCACGGGGGATTTAGGAGGTTTTGCATGAAACCTCTGTATTTAAAGAAGCCCCATTTGAGAGGAAACCTTGTTGATTCAAAGCAAACCTCAACTAGCTTCTAGTCTGTGTATTTCGAATTCTATGGGAATCACAATTTTAAGTAGCTGCCAGGAGATTAAATGAGGTCAGGTAATTCTGTTAGGACAAGCTTTCTAGAATAAATAGTCAAGCCCAAAAGGCAGCATGGAATACATGGATGCATTCGTGTGTGCGCGCATGTGTATGTGTTTATGCATATGTGTGTTTGTGTATGTGCACATGCAAGGAGGCTATAGGACAACCTCGGGTGTTATGCTTCAGGAATGCTGTCCACCGCTGATTGGAGACAGGGTGTCTCATTAGTCTGGAGCTCACTAATTAGGCAGTGAGCTCCAGATTTCCACTCTGGTCATCTCCCCAGTGCGGGGATTATAGCACGTCACTATCCCCAGCATTTTGTGTGGGTGCTGAGGACAGAACTCAGGTCCTCCTTCTGGTGAGGACAGTATGTAACCAACTGAGTTACCTCCCTAAGAATGATTTTATTTATTTATTTATTTTTGAGTGGGGGGAGGAGATAGGGAGGGAGAGAATGGGTGCACCAGGACCTTCGGCCTACCGCAAACGAACTCCAAACGTGCACCCTCTTGCACACATATGTGACAGTGTGCACTTGTGACCCTGTGCATCTGGCTATGTGGGACCCGGAGATTCGACCATGAGTTCTTAGGCTTCTCAGGCAAGCGCCTTAACCACTAAGCCATCTTTCTAGCCCAGGAATGATTTTTTTTTAAGATGGTAAAGATAACACATGGAATTCCTGGGATAACAGGAAAGTACTAAAGAGAAGCAATGGACAGACTCTACACAGGAAGGGCCTTCCATTCTAGAATCTTCATCTGTCCTGCCTCAGGCAAGTCAACGCCATGGCTGCTGATTGTGCTTGAATTTCTCAAGTTCACCTAACATGGCCAAATGGCCATCGATCTCTAGACAAGACTTGACCTCCAGGTGATGGTGATGGTAATATTGAAAATGACTCCTCACTGATCATCTAATCTATGCCAGCACCGCCCTGAGTTTTATGACCCTCACTTCATTTAATCCCACAACAACCCTCTCAGCTGGGAACTGCTATCCCCATCTTATAGGCAAAGAGACTGAGGCTAGAGAGGTCATTAATTTGCTCAAGGTGACACAGGGAATAGCAGAGCCAGGACTTGACCTTGGCTGATCTGATTCCAATGCTGTTACCACGCTGGCAGCTGGGTTAGAATCCATCTGAGGGCAGGGTCTGATTATTCAATAAATTTCTCATGACCCAACACCACAGTTGTCAGAGTGGCTTTGAGCTCATGGCCCAGCAATGAGGATGCTAAGATCTGTGAAAAGTGCTCAGAGTTTAGCTCTCTGTGCCTGGTTATCCCCTTTAATGGCAGTGTGACACAAAAGGTCTTGAATTCAGTTTGAACATTTGGGTCCAACTCTTATTTCTGCCAAGTCAGAGGTCTAGGATCTTGGGCAAACTATTTTACCACCCAGCTTTCTCTGCGTGCAGAGCTGCCGAGAAGATTCGCCTCATGGAGGGCTCTTGCGTTATGGCATTAAGTGCAACGTCTGGTGCAATGCTGCTATCTGTGGTAGACATTTCCCATGGTCCATGTTCCTTTGCTCATCTGATCTATATCAGCAGTCTTCGCTGTCCCACCTCTGAGATGTTCTTTGTTCATCCAACTCTTTACCAAAATGAATCACAAAGTTCCTCTCAGCTCACTCCTCACCCAGCAGTGGGACAAGGAGGCCCCAGGGGACTCATGGTCAATTGGGTAAAGCTATACCATTGGCCTTCCTGCTGAGCTGGGTTCTGTGAGGCTGGAATCCTCAGAGGACAAGCAAGTACCTTTTTCCTCTAGACCAAAGTTTGAAAGTTATAATTTTATCATCTTATGAAAAATTTTGGACTAAATCTGATACAATTCTGCAGTCTCCTGGCTTTGTGTAGCTGACATTAAAGAACACAGATCATCCTTGAAGGAATGTGGAGTTTCCAAGTACCTTCTTACCTTGAACCAGATTCCTCATGAACTGAGATTCCCAGTAGTTCAGTAGGAACCAAACATCTATATTATCCCACAATCACTCATTCTCATCTTTGCATGATGATCTCTCAAGGCCAGGGCCTAGAGAGATGGCTCAGTACTTAAATGCACTTGATCGCAAAATCTGATGATCCGAGTTCAATTCCCCAGTACCCACATAAAGTCAGATGCACAAAGTGGCACATGCATCTGGAGTTTGTTTGCAGTGGCAAAAGATCCTGGCATGCTCATTCATTCTCATCCTTTCTCTCTCCCTCTCTCCTTGCAAATAAATAATATTTTTTTCAAAGTTAGGGCCATACAGAGGCTGGAGGAAGGAAAGCCTTGAACAAGGCCCAGCAAGTCCAGTCACTAAATTTCATGAGGCCCTTGAGTCACTTACCTCAACTTCCTTTTCAGTAAGGGGAGGGGCACTGTGAAGAAGAAAAAAAAATCACAGGTTAACTTTAACCAACCTGTTAAATCAACCAAAGGGTGACTTTGAATGACCAGTAGGTCATGTGTTTCTAGGAATGTACTAAGCTGAGCTAGTGAGATGTGAGGATAGAGTCTCCCTTGTCTGCTCTGTCAGTGTGAGGCACCAGTCCTTATAAAAGTGACATGGAAAATATTAGATGCTGAGGTCAGTCTCCAGCAAGGTGATTTTGGGCATGTTATTTAATTCCTCTAAGCCCAGCTTACTCACCTGTAAAATGGGAATAATACCATCTACTGTGCAAAAGTCTTTTAAGCAACATGCACACATATGTATGTATGAACGTGTGTGTGTGTGTGTGTGTGTGTGTGTGTGTGTGTGTGTGATCAGCCCTCCTTATCTGTAGATTTCACATTCCTGGATTCAACTAACTATAGATTGATAACATTCGAACAATATTGTATCTGGACAGAATATATTCAGATTTCATTTAGTCATTCTTCAAGGAATACAGAATAGCAACTATTTACATAGAATTCACATTACATTAGATATGTTATTTAGGGGCTGGAGAGATGGCTTAGTGGTTAAGGCACTTGCCTGCAATGCCTAAGGACCCAGGTTAGATTCTCCAGAACCCATGTAAGCCAGATGCACATGGGGGCACATGTATCTGGAGTTTGTTTGTAGTGGCTGGAGGCCTTAGCATACCCATTCTCTCTCCCTTTCTCTCTCTCTCTCTCTCTCACACACACACTCTCTCTCTAATAAAAAGAAAATTTAAAGAAACATCATTTAGAAATGATTTAAAGCACATGGGAGAATCGAATAGGTTACATGGAAGTATATGTCATTTGATACAGGATTTGTGGATTTTCGTGTCTGTGCAGTGGATGTGTCTTAGAACCAATTCCCTGAGTACTGAGGACTCAGTATTACAACACCCCCACCCTGTGCTCACCCAGGAAACATTGGCAGTGAGTACTATCCACCCCCAGGCTAGCTGTGAGGACTAGGAAAGGTCATGTGCATTTGTCGTTTTCAAGCCATACCTATCCAGTTTGCACTGTAGCTTTTGGGGGGAGCTACTTAGCTCTGCAAAGGCTATCTTCTCTCTGGCTATTGATAGAAACTAAAAGATGAGAAAGGGTGGCTGGAGCAATGCCCAGCAAGATCTGAAAACAAGTATCAGAGTGGCAAGGAAGTCCCAGCTGGCACACAGGTGACCTTCTGACAAGTTCCTGTACAGCTCCCACAGCCCGTGCCAGTAGCAATGCCCTTATCTGGGCGCTCTGTGTGGCTGCCACTGCAGCGCCGTGCTGGTCACTGAGGCTGGCCCCGTCGGAGGCTCTGATAATGTAAATATGGCCCAGGCCCTTTCCTGTGCTGGGTGGGGAGGCCAGGAGGGGTGCAGCCAGCGTCACAGGACTTGGCGAGAGAGCCCGCCATCAATAAGCAACTCAGGAAACACAGCTTCCTCCCTTGGACGGGTGCAGAGGGACCCCGAGAGCAAAGGTAGGGGTCAGCCATCTCTGCAAGGGGCTGGTTCTCACCCTTGGCAAGGGGCGCTGGGAGCCTTCCTGTCAGGGTGACGGCCAGCCCCCGTGGCCATCAACTCAGCGGAGGACAGAACACGAGACAAACAAGTGTAAAGATCACTGACGCTTATAGTTCTGGTCACAACCCCACCCAGTGGGCCCTTCCCTCTGAAGGTCAGTGCATTCTGCACGTTACGTAGAGCATGTGCATGCTGTCTGAGTGATTTACCAGAGTGCTTGGCATGTGCCCCTGATGCCGCCCGATGTGTTTGGATGTTATGTGAGACTTACATATATTTTTATAAATAATTAACTAAGCTTTTTTTCCTGCTTTGATGACTCATATGCTATAGAACATATCTATTTTTTATTTCATATACATATATATATATAGATATAGATATACAGATAGATAGATATAGATATAGATATAGATATAGATATAGATATAGATATAGATATAGATATAGATATATAGATATATATGTATCCGTTTTTTGAGGTAGGGTCTCATTGTAGCCCAGGCTGACCTGAAATTCACTCTGTATTCTCAGGGTGGCCTCAAACTCACGGACATCCTCCCACCTCTACCTCTCAAGTGTTGGGATTAAAGGCATGCGCCACTACACCTGGCTACTATTTTTTCAATATTAAAAACTGTGAGGGGGCTGAAGAGATGGCTAAGTGGTTAAGGAACTTGCCTGCAAAGCCAAAGGACCCAGGTTCAATTCCCCAGGACCCATGTAAGCCAGATGCACAACGGGATGCATGCATATGGAGTTCGCTTGCAGTGGCTGGAGGCCCTGGTGCACCCATTCTCTCTCTCTCTCTCTCTCTCTGCCTATTTCTCTCTCTTTCAAATAAATAAATATAAATAAAAATATTTAAAAAACAGAATAAAAGGAAAATAGTTAATAAGTAAATTTAAAATTAAAAGAAAGAACTGTGAGGACCAGGGAGGTGTAACTTAGACCACGAAGCCACATGGCATATCCAGTTCCTAACGCAGAGCTGTGTCTTATAAATGACATCAGCAGCCTGGAGGCAGAGCCCATGGGCCTGCGTGTGCGTTCACTGGAGGGTTGGGAATGTCTGCGCCACGGTGCACGTGTGGAAGTCAGGGTGCTGGTCCTCCCCTTCTGCTGGAGGAAGGGCCTCTCGCGGCTGCTTGCCAGTGTGTTTGTAAGGCCAGCCAGCCGGTGAGCTTCGGGGGTTCTCCTGTCTCCCGCGTGCGCTGGGGTTAGGGGTGTCTGCGCTACCTTGCCTGGCTCTGCATGTGTTCCAGAGCTCTAAACTCGGGGCCTCGGGTTTGCAGGACAAGTGCTACTTACTGGGCCTTCTCCCTAGCCCTGCTTTGTTTTGTTTTTTTAATTTTTAATCTTATTGCCTTTGCTATTGGTTGCCTCTTAAAGCAAAGGACTAACTCAAGGTCTAAATATTCACTCTTTAGTCCTGTGTTTTCTTCTCAGAGTGTTATCACTTCTCTCCTGTTCAGCTCACTTGGAGTTCACCAGTTGGGGGAGTTGGGTGACAACGTCACTCTTTCATGCGTGCCTTGCCAGGTGTCCCACCACCATTTGTTGAGACTGCTTTCCTTTCTGTTTGGAAATCTGTTTGCTAATCTTCACACGGGCGCCTTCTTTTTGCCATTCATCTCGGGTTTTTACCTTGCCATAACTCTCTCCTTGATTCCCTATCCAGACCTTCACTCCCACGCTCTTCTCTGCATGCACTGTATCTCATGGTCTTGCTAATGACTTTACCATCTCATGTTCCAGCCCGGTGACTAAGGGCCTGTTACATCTGACACGGCCCTAAGTCTCGGCTCCCACAGCCTCATGGAGCCAGTGCTCCCTGTCAGAGTCAAGCATAGGACTCATGACAAAGGCAGTGAAGACCAGGCGCAGAAAAGACCTTCGCTCCGCATGGGCGGAAGTCTGGGAGGTTTCCTCCAGGCCATTATGCATGCGATTGCAAACATTCTACCACTGTGAGCACACAGATATCAAACCTAGACTCTCCCAGCATATGGTATATCCAGTAAATGGTCTATCTGGATCAAGACGCATGTCTCCTGGCTCAAAGCCCACCATCCTCTGCTGACATGAACCCCCGGAGACCCCTGCACCCTCAAGGGTTCTGCCCATCTGTGAAGCCCACATACTCTTGGAATTGGAAACACCACCGTGGCACTGTCTTTATGCTTTTTTTTTTAATTATTTTATTTTTTTTAAAATTTATTTATTTGAGAGCGACAGACACAGAGAGAAAGACAGATAGAGGGAGAGAGAGAATGGGCGCGCCAGGGCTTCCAGCCTCTGCAAACGAACTCCAGACGCGTGCGCCCCCTTGTGCATCTGGCTAACGTGGGACCTGGGGAACCGAGCCTCAAACCGGGGTCCTTAGGCTTCACAGGCAAGCGCTTAACCGCTAAGCCATCTCTCCAGCCCAGTCTTTATGCCTTTTTTAAAAACTATTTTTAAAATTGATTTAGTTTATTATTTATTTGAGGGAGGGGGCAGATAGAGAAAGAGGAAATGGGCACACCACTAGCCACTGCAAACAAACTCCAGACACATGCACCACTTTGTGCATCTGGCTTATGAGGGTCCTAGGGAATCAAGCAGAGGTCCTTAGGCTTTGTAGGCAAGTGCCTTAACCCCTAAGCCATCCCTCCAGCTCCATGCTCCCCCACCCCCATCGCCCCACTGCCTGGACCACTGGACTTCGGCAATTCTGGGGTAAGAGCCAAGATTCGTTCTCCTCTGTGTCTCACTTACTCGAACCCAAAAGCAATCCCTACAGTGTCCTCCACAGCATATGTTCTGCTTTTACCTTCCAGGGAGAGACTTGTGGACCCTCAGTTTGCGCAGCAGCACGTCAGAAATATTAGGCATGACGTCCAAGCCACTCTTTGATTCTTCTTCAGCCGTCGCTGAGGAGACTTCAGAAGACGTCCCTGAAAAACACAAGTGCCTCCTATAAAACGTGTTTGAAATCCCAGCAGTAATGTTGGTGGTTGGCTTCAGGGGCCAGGAAGGGCTTCAACACTTAATAAACATCTCATTTTGTTCCAGAGGCCTTATAAATTGCCATCTTGCTATATCCTCCTCACAATGTGCCAACAAGCTAGAACAGACTCATCCCATTTTACAGAGGACATGATCCAAGGCTCAGCCAGGTTGAATGGATTCCTGGAGATTCAAGATCTAGTTAATGGCATACCAAGATTCCAAACCAGTATCTTCTTCCCATGCCTCCCCACAGCAGCAGGTGAATCCATGTCTATGGTCACATGTTAGGTAGAAGCTGGTTGTCTCTTTGGTTATGATGTGTGTGAAAAAACCCTTCTATTTGGCAAGCTTTTCAGGAGATGTCTTGCCCAATTATTCTTTCTCAAATAAATTCAAAAGTTCTAGTTCCTGCCTACATACCACCACCTGGTTTCATAGCCCTATAGATAGGAACAGAAAATAGGGATTTTTCCAGGATAAAGCTAAGGTCATTAGGCCTCTGATCTCATAAATACAGATGCCTATTAGTCCACAGAGCTAACCAATAGTCTTTGTTACCTCCTGAAAGGTACTAGACTGGGCTCCAAGAGCAGAAAACCCACTATTCCCTCTCCCATAAACCTTCCTCCTGTTGGAAGACAGAGAGTGCTTATGTTCTCCAGGGCAGCCCTGCCATGATTTTAGATCCATGGTCAGTGCTTCACTGTGGTATACTGTGGTCCTCATCCAATGCCATGACGTTTCTGTCCAAGAGGCCTGGGTGTGCTCTAGCAAGTTCAGTAAAAGAGGACCCTGGCATGTGTACCTGGAAATGATCTCTCTTTCCAGGCAGTATGGGCTTCCTGGCCTTTACTCCACACATGCAATGTGTTTATAGTGAAGTTAAAAAGCCTCAGATCCATGTTTTAATGTCTTCTATGGCCTTTGACCTGGAAGCTGTCCAACTGTAGGCTAAGTAGAGATTTGGGACTGAAGGAATAGTTATAGCAACTATCTAAACAAAGTCAAGACTGGGAGCCAGGTCATCAAGGGAGACCAGGCAGGGAGAAGATGAGATGTAGTTGGATTTTTATAGTTAAAAAAAAAAAAAAAGATAAAAACTCGCCGGACGTGGTGGCGCACGCCTGTAATCCCAGCACTTGGAAGGCAGAGCTACCTCTTTAAACAATAAACAATAACAGAAGGGTAACATGGGTTTTCTGATAGTTCCGGTATCCATGTGAAGGTTAGAGGGCCACCTATCAGAGACAGGAGAGCCAGCATGAGTTTTCTGGGTATAGTATTAGCTGACACACGTCGTCTCGGGTTCTCTGCTGGCATTGACTGCTGATATTTCCATGTGACAAGGGACAAACCTCTGTTGCTCTGACCTCGCTCTGCATGTTTATGTGCCTCCTCCACACCCAGCAGAAAGCCAAGCAGACAGTGGTCCTGAGAAGTCTGTGGTGCCACGGAAGCCTCAGGAAGTCTACTAAGCAAGTGAAAGGCTGCTCAGGGGCTTTTTACCAAGACAAGAACCCACCCCCAATCTGAGAATGCAAAGGAAGATGGAAGGGAAAAAAGACTACGTAGGGCTTCTACTCTTAGAAAATCAGTCCCAGCATTGGGTGCCCGAATCCACTGCCCTCTTCCTGAATCCAGCAACAAGCTCTTAAAATGAAAAACAAAAGTTAAATCAATCAACATATATCAGTGACTGTTCAAACACAGGCAAAGGTAATATTCTTTAAAAGTAATGGCTAATCTCTCCAACTTATAAATAGGTGTTTTTTTTTTTTTCAAGGTAAGGTCTCTAGCTAGATGTACAAAGTGGCACATGCATCTGGAGTACATTTGTAGTGGCCAGAGGCATTGGTGTGCCCATTCCTTCTCTCATTCTCTCTCTGTTTGCAAATCAATAAGTAAAAATATTTTTAAATTTATTTATTTATTTATTTGAGAGCGACAGACACAGAGAGAAGGACAGATAGAGGGAGAGAGAGAGAATGGGCGCGCCAGGGCTTCCAGACTCTGCAAACGAACTCCAGACGCGTGTGCCCCCTTGTGCATCTGGCTAACGTGGGACCTGGGGAACCGAGCCTCGAACCGGGGTCCTTAGGCTTCACAGGCAAGCGCTTAACCACTAAGCCGTCTCTCCAGCCCAGTAAAAATATTTTTAACATTTATTATTTGAGAAAGAGAGAGAGAGAACTGGTGCACCAGGGCCCCTGTAACCGCTGCACACAACCAACATCATAAACGTGCGCCACCTTGTGCATCTGGCTTTAAGTGGATACTGGGGAATCGAACCAAGGTCCTTAGGCTTTGCATGAGCCATATCTGCAGCCCCCAATAAAAATATTTTTAAAAGAAAAAAAAATAACGGCTAGAGAAAGACAGAAGTTACTAGAAATAAGTGTGGCGCTCTCACCCTTGATAATCCTTTCTTCCTTCCCAAAGAATGAGATTTATTTTTCTTTTCTTTTCTTTTCTTTTTTTTTTTTTTTCATTCTTTATCGAAAGTCTCAAGCCCAGTCTGTCTTTGAACTCACTTTGTTGCTCGGGCTGGCCTGAACTTGCTCTGATCCTCCTGCCTCAGCCTCCCGCATGCTGTGATCCTAAGCATGTAAGGCTGAGTTCTGGAAGGCAGATCTGAGAGGAGAACTTGCTATAAAGAATGCCATGACACAGACCAACAACAGAAGCAGACAGAGTGGTGAGCAGGCAACCAGGGAAGGAGACTCAGTTTCTTCAGGGCGGAAGGTTCTCTGACCTGCCAGACCCCTGTGGCAGAGAGCGAGGCCAGAGCTGCCGCCCGGGTCAGCATTTAGCTTTTCCTACTGGGAAGGAGGGGCAGGCGGGCAGAATACTGCCTGGCATTCTATCAGAGTTGCTTGCCTTGAACAATACGTAGGGATTTACCAGAAAGGAAGACTAGGAATAAATACATAAAAACACCTTGCTGATGGAGTGAGAGGCAAGAAATGTCCAGAAAGCCCCAGTTCAGCTCTCTCCCTGTCCCGTACCTCCCTCTTCTAAACAGTAGCAAAGTGACCCAAGTCCTTGCACTCTGTCTGTTTTTTCCTTCCTGTGCCTGGTAGGAGAGTGGATCCTGATTAAGGCTGAGTCAAGTCTGGAAGACAAACATCTGGGCACAGTATTCCTATAATTCTCTCTTAAATTGGTGAAACAATCCAAAATTAGCTATATTTTTCACCCAAGGGAACAGATGATACCCCAATTTGTTAGAATAAAACCAAGTCTTACTTATAGTAAGGAAGCAGAAACACACTTCTCACAGCTCTATCTGAACTTCCCCTTTCCTCTACCTCCCAAGCAGCAAAAAAGCAAACAGGGAACACCCAGTCTTCAGCTAACATATTAAAAAGAGGATAAAGATTTCAGATGAGGCAGAAGGGTATCAACAAAAGTTAATCCCCCCTCCCCCAAACACAGGTAAAGGAGAAATCCATGTGGAAAGGTTCTGCTTGTTCTCTCTCTCTCTCTCTCTCTCTCTCTCTCTGGAGAGAGAGAGAGAGAGAAAGAAAGAGAGAGAAAACAAATGACCTGGCAACTATACAAAAACACTAAAGTCAAAAGAGGAAGGAAAGGCAGGAGGAAGGTAGCAAGTACGGGAAAAAAGGAAAC